>NC_137694.1:71948592-72392954 GCF_964034855.1 Anser brachyrhynchus
CATCCTGGTGCAGCACTGGCACTGACCTTGCATCGCATTCCCGAGGGCTGCAGCAGGCTTGCCTGCCTATCAAGCTGCGTTTGATGAACATCAGAGTGTAAAACAAGATGAGATGAAATCTGCTGGGCTTCTTTTCTGTACCCCACCCTCTGTAAAGTGCTCAGCCGCTTGCCCTTCCTCCTCCGCATGTGGAAGGAGCTGTTGTGGTTAAACCTTCTCTAAACCAAAGACGCAAACTGTTCAGATGTCAGGGTGATGAACATGAAACAAAAAGCACATGAAAGCAACCACCCAGCAATCCTGCCACTGTTGGAGGACGTCCAGTTGTTTTTAGGCTAACTACATGGGCATGACATTGCCCTTTCCAAACTCTGGCAATGAATTTTGCTTCACCAAGACAAGCACAGCCGCCTCCATCCATACACACCAAACAAAATCCCTCAGGGAAGTGCTGCAAACGGTGCAGAACTTTCTGGAGTCCACCTTGCTCCAAGAAAATCAAGAAGTGTTACTAAATCTATTTTTTATGTTGTTTTTGGCCACAGACTGATGGCATGTTGTCAAAATTCACCTCTGTTTCCTGCAGCTTTCTGATGGAGGGTTGGTAAGCACTGATCATGAGCACCCCAGGTTAGTGGTCCAAAAGTGCACAGGCATCACCAAGCACAATCAGCACCAACCTCAGAGCATGGAGAAAACCCTTGGTCAAAATGGGGCTCCTTGTTAAGCTCTGGGGCAATCTGCTCTTGGCAAAACCGTGTGGTGTCTCCTCAAGAATGACTGCTTTTGTACTCATGTATTTATGTGCACATAGAGATGGCCCACAGGGAATGTGGAGCAGTTCTAGTACTTTGAGGTTGCCCAGAGAGGTTATGGAGTCTCCATCCTTGGAGATCTTAAAAATCGGTCTGGACATGGTCCTGCTTTAGGTGGCCCTGCTTGAGCAGGGGCTTGGACCAAATGACCTCGCTTTTAAACTCAACCATTCTCTGCTTCTAGGCTCTTGGAGAAATGCCTCAAAACAGATGATAAACAAAAAACAAAAGAGAGAACAGAGGTCAACAGGCAGCCTCCAAAATTGTAAGATGGTCTTGGCTGGATTTTTTTAGAGCTAGAAGGTGGATTGGGTCCTGCAGCACTGAACCTTACATTCGATTCAGTGGCCAGCTCAGACAAGGTGAGGCCAACCCAGATCTTTGAAAAATTCTCTGAACCTGTGTGCCTCCAATTCTGGATGCCAGCAACCTGGTTTTGCAGAGGCACTGTGTTGGTTTTTTGATCTCAGTAGGAGTTCTGGGTGCATAATATTCATGCAAATCAGGCTGTGGGTATCTGAAACCAGGCAGCCAAAAACACAGGCGCCCCAAATTTCCAGGCCTCTTATTATGTAAATGCAGCTCAAAAATCTTTCTGTATTTCAGTTTCCCATGTTGATAAAGCTGTGACTCCAGTATGTTCCTCAAACAGAGCCTGGGAAGGTAGTGATCACCCAACAGGAGAAAAAAGCATGTCAGCCAGTTATACCCATATTTAATATATTATTGACTAGAAAAAGAGGATCAAAAGACCTCAGTTTTACTCCTGGCTCTCCTTGCTCATCATAAGTCCCTAAACATACCAGGTATTTCTCTCTGGTCCCAGTTGTCCAGAACAAAAGTACATATCTTGAAGAAGTGCTACGAGCTGGTCTTAAGGTTTGCAAAACCCAGGGGAGAGGTGATCAAATTTTTGCTGACTTTGCTAATTTGGTAAAGGGAATATTTTGGGAAGAAGTACTCGTTCAAGTCAAAGAAAATCAGGATTTTTTCCTCTAGAAAAATATTTTTTAAAAATCTTATTTGTTATCTTGAAATGTTCTACTTGATCCGTAGTGGTATATTCTTCTTACTCCTTTAATATCTTCTTTTTATAAATTCAGGTCAATTTTAAAATGAAAATTTCCACCCTGAAGTTTCCATTTGACATTTCTGGAACAAATAATTTTGGGGTATGCCAGACTAAAGTTTTTCAACACTATAAAAAAATCCCCCCATTTATTTTTTCAACTGGAAATATTCATTTCATTTGACCTGCATTTGCAAATCTTGTCAGCCTCTCTGAAATTCCATTTTTTTCTGGCATATATGATATTCACAAAAATATTTCAGCCAGCTGAAGCCAAGCAGAGGATTTTAGTCTCATTTAGCTGGTTAGTGATTTGCAAACTGGACAGCAGCCTGCAGCCTGGCAGCCCACTTGCCAAATTGTTCTTTGTTTCTGCAGAGCAAACTTCTAGGAACTCCAGTGAGTAACCAGGACCTTTCTTTATTAAGCACCACACATACGTGTAAAGCCAAGATTACCCGTGCTGTACAGAACACTTGTTTGTGCCAAGTAACAGAATCAGATGGAACAAGAAGGTGTTTGTGTGCTGCAAATGAACGAGAAGCTCCTGCTGGAAAGACAGTCAAGTGAGGAAGGGCCTTGTCCCAAGTCATTGAAAGCAACAGGATGCTAAGGAGGAGAGACCGGGAGGTAACAAGCTAGGTTTGGGGGCTGGCTTGCTGTTTTGTTCTGCAGAGAACAGGCAGCAAGACGGACGTCAAAACACAATTAATTAAATGCCCCTTTTGCAGTTTCGTTTCTGTGGCATTTCTGAAGCAGGAAATAAAAATGAACATTGAGGGGGGTGGTGGGGAGTTTCCAAAGTGCTTTTGGGGGTCCACAGCATGCCTGTTGGGAAGCCTGGGTATCAGACAGCCCAGCTGTTTCCTCCGGCCAGCTGTGCCACACCCCGAGCAGCTCTGGCAGCTGGGCAACACCTGTGCTGCCCAAAGAGGGGTGGAAGAACCCACCTCACATTCTCTGATATGCCACCAAAGCTGCAGCACTGCCGTAGAGCGCCTGTGCTTGTGCAGCTCCCCCCAGCCACCCCACCTCTGTTTCTCCTGATGGAAACGGCTCCATGGGAAAGTTTCCATGGTGGATGACATTGGCAGGCAGGCACCCCGTGGCCCCGGGCACGGCAGCACACAAGGAAGGAAGGAGCCGGCGGACCTGTTCTGGCAGGCTGCAGAGGGGAGAGGGCTTGCAAGCACCTCAGCTGCACCGCTGTCCTCACCTGGGGTGAGACCCATCCCCGCAGCAGACAGAGCTCTGGAGCATGTGCTGGGCTGTCCTGGCTCTATGTGGCCCCAGCCCCATGTGGTGCTGGTGGTGACGAGGAGGCCATTCCCCTTCCCCTTCCCCAGCACTTCCCAAAAAAGCAGCAAGGAGAGTCAGGGTAACCCCGGGCGTCGCAGTCCCTCGTGGGCACAGAGCTGCTCCCGGCATGGTGTCCCCAGAAGAGGGGCACCCACTCTGCAATGGGTGGATCCAGCTCTCGGGGCGAGGGCTGCCGCTGTGGATCATTTTGGAGGTTGCAACACGGAGCTGGGCTACAAGGAAGCCAAGCTCACCACAGCGTGTCCTCCTCTGCCCCGCAATGCTGTCTGTTTCCCTCCAGGCGCTGCGCGAGAAAGTGAGCATGTATTTAATTGCCGTGGTGGCACAACATCCAGATGTTTTGAATACTTGTGTGTATTCCTCCTTGTTTGTGATGTGGTTAGGGTTGCAGGCAGCGAGGTGTGCAGTTTTTTGTGTCAGAGGGGAGAAAGTGATAACCTGCTGTGATAGACGGGTGTCTGTGCTCGCTGCAGCCGTGCTGGGTAGGAGTGCCTTGGTGCTGGAGGAGCTCAGGACCCCAGAGGCCCCTTGGCAAGGTGCGCATGGCAGTCCATGGGTGAAGGCTTCTGGCTCAGCCCCTCTGCCATGGGATGGAGATGGAGGGGGATGAGCAGAGAGTAAGGGTTTCTGCCCTGCTCATCTCCACCGCATCCCAGATGCAGCTCTTGAACAAAAATCTTGCATATATTTTATCTCAAACAAAAACTGACTTTGGTCGGGACACCGGAGTCAAATCTCCTGAGGCTGCTGGGTGCAGAGCTGGAGTTAAGCTTCACTTCTCTGGCCTTATCTCCAGCTGGACCTAGACAAAGGACTTCCCCATGAAACAAAATTAAGCTCCTGATAGAAATTTTTCAGCAACTGTCTGATAAGTGCCATGCACTGACCTTAGGTAGGCTCTCATCCTTACACCTGCTGCATTTCTGCTTCTGCATGCCATGGTGATAATGGATGTTGTGGTTCCCTTCTTGGGTCAGTCATTTGATTAGTGTCAATCTGGTTTCATTCTTGCTGTGCCAGTTTATCACACTGGGTAATAGGGCCCTGCTTCCTGGGAGGGTGCTCTGGGGAACAACACGGTGGTGTTCACAGCAGCAAAAGTTGTTGCAGACCTGGGCTGTATTTTCTGTAATCTCCTGTTGTGGTGACTGCATACAGCTGTAACTCAAAAACCTCTTTCTGCTTGTATGTTTGTCTCCTTGATTGAATAAACATCTCTTGAGCATCCTTTTCTCCCTTGCTGAGGCTGGAAGAACAGCTTTGCATCTGTGGCTATAGCTATCGCACCAGTAAGGCTCCTCACCTTATCAGCTGATCCAGTTCCCTGAAAACCAGTCCAAAGATCATGCGGGAGGTGTTTGATGGTGGTGGTTGTGTGTGTGTGTGTGTGTTGTTTTTTTTGTGGTTTTTTTTTTTGTTTTTTTCCAGAAAAATGTTTCTGCATTTTAGATATAGTCTAAGGGCCCACACAAAGAAATATTTTCTAATTGTTCCTGATGCAATATGTTTGGCAGTGAGAAAAAATGTGGGTGGGGAGTACAACACCTATTGCAATATCCTTCTCACCTCCTCACAGGGGGAGGGAAGAGAACGAAAACAATTTGTCTTTGGCAGGCATTTATGTTTTTCTGTAGGACTCAGAACAGGAGAATGAAGTTGTGGAATGTTAATGCAAGCAAAGGTCTGCACACCTAGCGTAATATCTGTGCAAGGGTGCAAAAAAGCTAAGCAGCCTGCGGGGCTAAATTAAATTAACCTGTGATATATGTAGGGGAAGAAACAGAGCAGAGGGACCAGCAGCCAGGACAATTTGGTTGCAAAGTGACTGACTGTGAGCAAGGCTAAGCCAGTCTGGGAGAAAGGCTCAGGCCGGGGGCTGGTGGTCTCTGGGTGGTGTGGCTCAGCTGCCAGTGTGCTGCTGGCACCAGCAAGCGGTCACGCTCGGGGGATTTCTGGAGGCAGCTGCCACATGAGGTTGTGGCAACAGGGGCTCCTCATGTGATACCAGATGGCAAAACCGAACCCCACAAAATCCCCTCACTGCTGTTCTTGGACTTTACCACACAGCCAAGGGCCAGAAGGGTTCAAGGGAAGGGGGAATTGCTCAGGGGCAATCGGGGACATTAGGAAAGTACCCGCGGCCTCTGCGAGCAGAGCTTGCAACATCCATCGCCTTCCCCTAGCTCACATTCACTGAGGCTGTGAAGATCAAAACAGTGGTGGGAGCTGGCAAGCAAATATCCTGGGGATTTTAGAGCCTGGGAATTACAGCAATCTTGTGTGGAGGTGGTTACTTCTGTGGCCAACTCCTGATCCAAGACGAAAGAGCTGGTTTTCAGAGGGTGCTGGAAGTGTGCGTTGCAGTGCCAAGGAAGCAGCCTGGAGACTGTGATGTGTTTTGGGTAATCAGATGGAACGTGCACTGAAGTGAACTCTCTTTCTGGCGGGTTTTTATCTTGAAAAGGATGGGGTTTCTCTCTAAAGCCGACACTAGGGTGGTCTTGCCACAGGAGACCACCATGGAGGGCAGCGGCACTGTCTGGGAAGACTTGGTGCTCCTGCTGCGTGCAGGAGTAGTGCCTGTGGAAGGAGGCAGTGTCTGGCCACGGGAACGGGGCCTCCCCGTGCCAAGTGTGGGAGTGCCCTGTACTGCTTCTCCTGCCTTCAGTGCTCCTCTGCCCTGCTCCTCTGTGCGCATGAATGCTCGGCATGGGGCTGTTTTGAAGGACATCAGCCAGCTGCCTGCATCTGCTTGGACAGCAGAACAGACACTAGCTTTATTATCCTGCAATGTGCAAAGGAATTCAGTTTTCCAGACTGGTTTGCTTGGAAGTGAGGTGCTGTGGAGCTGCACTGGCTAGGGACGGGTGGCGAGACGACAAGAAACACAAAGGAAAGAGCAGCATGGAGCTCCATGGGAAGCAGACAGTGAGCTGGCCCATGAAGGGATCCAGCTGGGCTGTGGTTTCCCAGTGACTTTAAGCAGACCGAAGTTTTTCCCTCTTCCCACTTTGGGATGCAAATTCCCACTGCCCATCTTGCAACAGCATTAGCATTTGTGCATTCGGGCAGTGAGTCAGATGGGGGCACTGAAGTGGCTAAAACCCATCCTTTTCTTTCTGTTTGGGTAATTCTTGCCTAGGTCAGTTTGCTTAGTGGTTGCAAAAGGGCTGGTGCTGACACGAGGAGGCCGATGGGAAGGTGGGAGGACCTGGGTTTACCAGAATAATATCTATGGCTAAAGATGTGGGAGAGAGGTCCCTTGCTCTGCGTCAAGTTAAGTCAGGTTCTGTTGGCTGGTCCAGAGAATGGGTCATGGGAGCTGTCAGAGCTGGGAAGCTGTTTTTTTGCAATATTTTTGAGCTTTTTTTCCCTTGTTATCCTCAGTTGCAGCTGCGTGTGCCTCTCGTGTCTGCAGCTACTCCTAGAAGCAGCATGTTGTCTCCTGCTGGTTTGCAACAACTCATGCTTGCTGGTGGGTTGCCACCTCTTCTTTTGTGCTCAGGTGCATCCATTCCTTTATTAGGATGGATTTACCATGTTATGGTCTCGCTTTCGTTGCACATTAAGATGCTCTTATTCTTCACAGATGGAAAAGGTGGCCTACATGCTTAGGGACATTGCCTATGTCCATGCCTCGTGATTTATATTCAGTTTTACTTTGTTTCTGCATTCATAAGATTTAAATAACAACCAAATAGTTTGTCTCGATTGGTCATGTCATTACTACAGCAGCTGGGATATTCTATGAAGCTGGAGTTAACACCTCCTGGTTTGAGTCCCTGCGCAGGATATGGGGCAGATGCTGCCGCTGAGGAACAAACTCCTTGGGGAAGCTGGGCTTAGTGACAGAACATATTACTGGCCCTCATTCATAACATGAGGCCTGTGATATTTTTGTAGCTTCCTAGAGATGCTGCAAACATTGCTGTGAGATGGAAAATAAAAGAACAAAAGATGATTTTGTGGATTGGCAATTGCTCTCTTATTGCATACAGACCTCATGTGGCTCAGACCCGCAAGAGGCTTCTGTCTTCAGTAAAAAGTATTGAAGTGGAAAAAAATAGGAGTGAGCGGAAGATTCTCATTTTCTCAGGCTAGAACTGCTTAAGTGGCTCTTGAAGAGGTGAATCGTTTTCCCTTTGCTTTTCTGGCACTAATGAGCTCAATACAAATAACCTTGTGCACGACCAACAGGTGGGGAGGCATGGGATCTCGTTGCACTCCCCACCACAGCAGCAGCTACAGCTGCTTGGGAAACACTGACAACACTTCTTTTTTGCTTTTGTTTTGAAAAATGACTTCTCAACCCAAGATGTGAGGTTTGGTTGACATTTTTTAGATGACGGATGAAAAAGGGCAGAGCTGAGACTTTGAGACTTCCTTTTTTTTTTTTTTTTAAACAAAAGCCAGGAGGAAAACAGTTGTTTTGAATTTAAAGAAAATGTTTTCATTTGGAAAATGAATAATTTCCTGAAGGAGTTACAATTAAATGAAAAATGTCCCCTTCTTTCTAAAATTCTCTCAGATAGATATTTATTCTTTCCCAATTGGCGTCTCACACTTGTAGCTCTGTGGTTTGCTTTCCAGCAGGGACAAGGCATCTCTCACTCCATCCCTTCTCTTGCTGTGCACATCTCTGGCTTAGGCCATAGATGCTGCGATTAAGGCACACCCCCAACCCTTCTGCCGATGGCCTGGAGATGAGATGAGCGATGATGACGAAGCATGAGTCCAAAGCAATGCACCACTTCTGTAAATGTCACCTCAAACTGTCTGTTGGTTTATGCCTGTCATGAAGATGAAAAGGTGCCTTTATCCTCTCGCTAGTGTCACCTGCACTTCCTAAACCAAGATATTTTATGTGGTTATTTCCCTAGTTGGACAGGTGCTACTCCTTCCGTGTTGGATGAAACTGTGTTTGCCTCAGGAAGCACGGTGCCCATGCCATGCAGCGGAGGAGTCGCAGGGTGGCAGGCTCAGATGGACCTGCCAGATGGAGACCCTTCCTACAGACACCGCTTTGGGCTGCTGGAGGCTTCTTTAAAATGCCTTTCAGGCATCCTGCCTGGGCAGGTCACCAGTGCCACTTGGGAAAGGGAGGCACCAAAGGCTGAGCCTAGTCACAGGGCCCCTGGGAGGGTTTGGGCAGATCTGATAGGGACACTGCTGACCCTTGCTGCAGTCAGGAGTTGAGTGCCATCTGATAGCTTTTACTTCTTGAGCATGTAATGATTTGACACAAACAGCAGATAAACGCATAGGAAACATGAGGCTTACTGGGTGAGATTTGGTTTCCTGAATGCAGGCATCATGGTTGTCCTAAGATGTTGCTCCTGGCTCCTCCCAAAAGAGTGCATGTCTCCAGCAGATCCCACCACACCTTTCCAGATATCTTGGGTATCTCAGGGGGCACTTGTCACTTGTGTCCTGCTCTGTCCTCTATCCATGGAGACCAGCCCTTGTGCTATGGCTTTCAGTGGGAGTCCCTCACCCAAACCTTGTATTCCACTGAGCACTGCATGCTTTGTACTCATTCCTCCACCCAAGCTCCTAAAAAGAAGTAAAGAAGTCTGCACCTGCAAGTGGCAGGGGCTTTACATTGGGCAAGGAAAACTCTGCTAGATCAATTTAGAAAGAGCAGTACAAGGTAAGGTTAATAACATGCACAAATAAAGAAGTGATGGATTTAGGAGCCTAAATGAACAGTTGGATTTCCAAATGAAAAAACTGGTGGCTTCTGTTGAATTCAGTGAAAACTGTGGGTTAATCAGTCCTTTTGGAAATTAGGCCATATATTCTTATGTCTTGAGATGGATTTTGCTTAATTTTATGAAGCCTTACTCTTTTGCAGTCGAGACTTATCCTTTGGTGTGAAAACATTTCTAATGAAACTCTTCTGATTGGAAAACACATGACTTGATAGCCCTAGACGCATCGGTCCAAGATAATTGTGTTTGAATCTGATTTTATGTGTTCAGTTCATCTGTGCTGGGAGCTGATGGATGTCAGTACCGAATCCAGGTCTCTGCAAAGAACCATCAAAACAAAACAAAATTGTTTTTGACTCTGGGGTGGTAACTGGCTTGGTTGAGAAGGTGCTGTGGGGGTTAAGTTTTGTTTTTGTATCAAACCCTCTGGTTTTCCTGGGAAGTCTATTTTCTGTGGACAATGCTTGGGCCTCTGTATCACACAGATTTATACAGCCCTAATTTCCATTGGCTTTACCACAGCAAAGGTGTCGATTCATGCATGAAATTGTTAACACTGGAACAGAAGATCTAGCTATCCTGAGTTCTTCCTGTTCTGTATAATGTTGAGGAAATTTGAGGACTGAGTTATACTATTTCAATTGAATGTTGGGTGAAGTCCTGGCCATGTGAGGTTCAGTTGCCTGTTAATTATTCCTACTTGCTGATGCCACTAAATTTTTAGGAGCAAACTGGGATGTGAGACGGAGAGGAATATGAAGAGGAAGAAACCTTTGCCTGTGAGACAGCATGTTCCCAAGAGTATTCACAAACGCTAAGAACATTTTGAAAAGAAATAAGGAAACAGACAGCCTCTTCTGCTGATATATTTGCTACTCTATTTGCAGGCATTTGCCCAAGGGTTGTTTCCAGATCAGGGGAAAACCTCACACCTCATCTGGAGGTTTGGAACAAGCATGGTTTTGGGGTTACCTGTGCTCTCAGGGACCAAAATGGGACCTCAGTGTGGGCTTTCCTTTTGCCTTTCTGCTTCATGTCAGCCGGTTTCAAGGAGACTGCCTTTGCAGCCTTTCCTGCAGGAGCAGCCCAGCAGCACCCCAAGAATAAAGCATAGCTGCATCCTGCAGCTCACCACCTTGGAAGCAGCACCTCTGGGAGACTGATGTATAATGGAGTTTCAGTTCCTTCCTTGCATTTCAAGCATTTTTAGTTGGAATAGAAGAGCGTGAATTGCACTGATTGCAGTCGGTAAGGATCTTAGTGTATGGGTGGGAATACTGTGGTTTACAGGAAGCAAAAGAATAAGAAAGAATACAGGAAGAATAAGAAAAAAAAAAGCCTAATGATTGGAAGTGTGTTGAGATAGAGTTAAATCAAAAGGAAGTCAAAGATTTTAATGCTAGGGATGATTAACCTTAGATGCAAGTGGGGTGGAGTCCTCATTCTTCAGGTCTTTGAATGGAGAGTGGTTCATATCCTGCAAGCACTAGCCAAGCAAGTTACTGACCTTGGCCATGCCCTTGGGAGGGCAAGTCCAAAAAAAATGGTCTCTGGTGCATAGGACATGTGGTGACCACCACTCCCTGCTTTCAGCTTTGTGCTTTGTCCAGACTGTCTTTCATATTCCTTCCTTGCCTCAGCTTTCATCTGCCCCGTCTGCTTCTTTTCCTTGCTTTCATCTGAGGGGTCACACATTCATGTCTTTACGGAGCCCAGGGGAAACAATACCTGCTTTGTTCGAGCAGTCTTCACTCCAGTTCCTTCCCTTTACCTTGTCAAATACCAGGAAGGGCTCAGTTGAAAACTTTGTCCATTTAGCAGAGGTTGGCTTCACATCAACAGCCCCAGGCTAACAGCGTTTATCAGGTGGCACAAGATCAATTCTAATTCCTGAACAGTTATCACTCTTCCTGTTGCGGCTGTTCTCCAACACTTTGAGAAGCTGGGAAACTTTATGCACAGGTGTTTGCAGGAGGCAGAAAGATTGATGTGTCCCTGAAGGTTTTACAACTGATCGTATCAGTCATAACGACCTCTGTTGTCTTAGGCGAAGGCTCCGTGTTTTCTTTGTTCCCTAAATGTTGGTTGTAGTACCCGGGAGCCTGTTCAGTGCAGCCACAGATGCATGGTCTGCCTGGAGTCACATCGGTGTCCCAGCCTGGCTCCTGTGCTGGTACATCTCAGAGCTCTACCGAGGCTGGTGGAGCCACGCACACACTTCCACTGACAAATGGACAATGTTGAAGTAAACATGCATTGCCCCAGTTCTCTATAGCGGTTGCCAGATCTGTATTTTTATTATCATTTGTATGCTTAGCCTGTCTGACAGGAATCACAAGAAGGAATCCCATGTCCTGCACAGTGAACCATCATAGGCAGCCTAAGCCTTACCCTTCAGCAGGTCATCTAGCCAGATGCACGTGGAGGGTGAAGACCTGGTCAAGAAGCACACTGGTTGCCAGCTTATGGTGATCAATGGTGGAAAGCAGTCATTAAGCAACATTAATGATGTCCTTATGAGCAAATGAGGGCTGTTAAAGCAGGGATAGAAGATTATTGCCACAAGGGAGGAAGAAAAAAAGCCATTTCACTGATGAATCCAGCTCCAGCTGAGCAAGCTGGTGTGTGGCAGATGTCTATCTGTGTAGGGAGAGCTGGCTGCTGAGCACCCACATCTTCCCTCTCCTTTCCTTCAGGCAATGAGGTGAGGAAAGTGTGGACTGAAGAGAAGAAGGTGGAAAGACAGGCTCTTTCTCTTTTTCTGCTTTGGCTGCAAAGCAGCATAATTTCTGAGTAGTTTGGGAAAACAGGTGGGAATATCACGAACATCCATGCTGTTGCAGCGCTGCCCTGTGTGGCACAGAGGCTGTGCCAAGGGACTAGTGCAAAAATGTTGTGTAAGGACAATTTAGCAGCCTTCATGCAGTCCTGGGCTCTGCACAACTGAGAATGGACACTGAGGGGGGCTGGTAGGAAATCCTTCTTCCCTTGTTCCCCTCCATTTCCCCTCCAAGTGCTGATGAAGGTGATTCTTCCTCCAGTCCAGCTGAGGAGATGCTCAACCACATACACCTCTCAGAGCAGCACCAAGCAAGCACACCACATTACCGTTAATGGTGTCACTGAAGAGAGACTTATTGAAGTATTTGTCTATATTGGAAATATTCTTCTATCAGGTTGGTTTAATTTGGCACTGTTTCCGTCTCTGCTGTGCTTTGCATGGAGTGAGAAGGGATGCTGCTGTCTGAAGCAGACCTGGACAAAATGATGCCCAGGCTAAGTCCAGCACAGCAGGCACAGCCCAGGGTGAATGAGAGTCCAGCATGGAGCAGCACATCCATGTGGCCCTTTCCAATTTTAATATTTACACTACCTTTCACAGGTAGCTTTTTCTGGATTGCTTGGAAGCAGTGTGGGTTTAAAACTGAGATCAGGATTGTCTGGATCACTTTTGGTCTTTGTGGGGGAAAACAAGTGTGCTTGCTCGCTTGCTTGCTGGTGCCTCACAGGTGGAGTCTCATCTGGGAGAAATGAAAAAGTTCCTGCCAAGTATTACTTTAAAATAGGTTTCTACATAATCAAAAAAATGCTGCAGTCAGTACCTCACTGGCAGCCTTGATAAGTCCTGGGTGCACATAGACAGCAACTGAGGTCCTCTGCCATCCTTGCAAAGTCTCTCCTGGTCAGCACTGGGAGGTGTTACGAAGGGACTTGGCACTGTGGAGCCAGCAGTAGCTGTGGTCTGCAAACGCATGCATCACCTGTGATCCCCTTGCTGGTATTGGCTTGGTAGCTTTCCTTTAGAGAGGAATCAGTGTTGAAAACGGAAGGCAAAAAATGTACTGAGCACATGCTGCTGGGCCTCTCCTGTGCTGCAGCCTCCAAAGGGTGTTCTCTAAGATCTCTGGCTTCAAGAGGCGGCATCAAGCCTATTGCTGAAGGGAGTGATAGCCAAAATCACCAAGAACTTCCATACGCCTTCAACCTGCAGTGTTTGCCATTGTTTAGAATGCACAGAAAGCTGAGATGATAGTGTGTAGGATACATTTATTTCCTCTTCCAAAATGAAGGGAAATGGCCTGAAGGGACAGAATTGCGGAACAACACACTGTTTCCTTCTCGCATGATGTCTTGGTTCAGAAGGATTTGTTTAGCACTTAGTCCTTTGCCTCATGGTTTAAAAACAACAATGAAAGGACAACAAGAAGAAATACTGAACAAGAAGCAGCTGGGTAGATAACCCACAGATCAGCCATATTATCATGGGTTCATCCCAAGCCATAGCTGGGATCTGAATGACTTCAACCCACCACAAATTGCTCCTACCACAAGGAGCACCAGATGGGGCCGATGTGCAGCAGCTGGGACTCACTGACCAGAGATACTTGTTGTGACACATGGTGGTTGTGACCACACTGCCGTAAGCACGAATAACCCCACTCGGCAGGGGAAAAGCAGTCCCGCAGGGAGTGATGGACAGCAGCAAGAAGGGCATGACGCATGACCTTGCTGTCCCCTCAGCATCCAGGACCTGGTGGCATCAAAGCTCCTGTGCCTCACCTGCTTAAGGGTGAAGACAGGATAATGAGGATGCCCTTTTTTGCAACAGCAGCACGTTAGGGGGTTTGTTTCTAGACTGGTTTGCTAAGATGAATACTGCAGAAACAATTATTTTTCTCAAATTCCTTGAGCTGGCCTATTTAGCAGGACACCAAAGCTGCAAGAGAGTCGGCACACTTTCTCATTATTTTCTATTTTTTGCTTCTGCATGGTCTCCAAGACAAGGGAGGAGAACCCCGTATCCCCATCTAGGTAATATTGGGGTGTTCTGCTGATCTGTAAGGGCAGGTGGCAAAGTAAATACTCCAAGGGACAGCATAAACTTTTCCAAAGTTTCCCAGGGAAGATCCAGGCTCTGCTTATACACGTTTGGGCATGGGAAGTCTGCAGGTTTCTCTTCCTGATTGAAAGCAGATGCTTTGTACTGCATATACTCAGGTACCATAGTTCTTAAAAAGAAAGGACCTTTTAGCAATGACTGCACCAACAAAATTTGGTATTCCCATTTTTATATTAAATCTTTTTTTATTGAGATGATGTAATTACAGGCATTTTAAAAATTATTTGCAACTCACTGGCCCTGAGAATAGGCTTTTTTGTTTTTGTTTTTGTTTTGTTACATTCGATTCAGTCCCTTAACCCCACACCTTAAAAAAACAAAAAGCCACCATCAATAAAAAGACTAGAATTTTATTAAAAAACAAACAAAAAAAAAAACTCAAACTGATGCATTCTGGATTTGCACAGGGTTGCAGTCTGACAAAGAGATCTGGAGAATGCATGCATGGATTGCATGCATGCACCTGGGGATGGCGGCAGCAGCGTAGTGTTCACAGGAAGGGCCTCAGTAGTGTTCTTGGGATGGAGAGGAGGTCTAAAGGTTTCCAATGTCAAGCCAGAAAACGTTTGTCGTGGAGCTGCAGCATGTCCTACCTGACTGCTTGTGCCTTGTTCAGCCTTGCAGCAAGCTGAAGGCAACAGAGGTCCCACCAAACTGTAAGGTGTGGAGATCCTTTGCTGGGCATTTCTTGGACTCTTTCTCCCTTTTCCCGCTTGTTTTGGTGGGAAGGGCAGAAAGTTTGGCTTCTGTGCTGCTGGCAAATTCTACACTGGGAAATCAGAAGCTGGGGAGAAGAGGCAGGTGTCAGGGCTGGTGGAAGGATGATGTTGCCTTTGCTAAGCCTACACAGGCAGCCAAGTGTTCCTGTAGCTCAGCATGGGAACACTCTGTTTGGGCTCCACGGATCTGCCACCAGGAAGTGAGGTAGAGGGGAATCTGCTTACTGCAGCTGCTGCAGCCTGTTTTTATTCTTAGTTATTTTTATTTTGTAGTCATAGCTGATAAACTTGCTGACAAGACCCCAAGGAGCAGTCCGCACCCTGCAGGTCCCTCACCACGTCCCGAGCCCCTGCAGCCTGCGCAGTTGCAGCAACACACATGCCTCTGGTGCCCGTGCTCCTCCCCACAGCACCAGGGGCAGGAGCTGCCAGGATGCGCCTCTGTGGGAACAGCCTGATCCAGACCTCCAGCGAAACCTACAGCTGCAGTGGAGAGTAAGTTGTCCTAAGATATCCTTTGTGTGTGAGCTGGAAGGTAGTTCCTGACAGTCAGCAAAAATAGTCTTTTTCCTTTGACTTAGATTCTGCGGGTGCAAATGACTGCATTTTTGGTAAAGGTGAATATTTCCTGCACCAAATTTCCCCTACAAATTTTACCTATGGGGCGACACGTGGAACTTCAGGATTCCTTGCTTTTTCTTGCCTTACACAGTGCTGAAGACAAACTTCTTACTAGCATACATGCTGAGCATATGGGCTTACACTGATGGATTGATTATCTCGAGTTCCCTATTTTTCCATTGTGCACCTTGACCATAACAAAATCACGGAGCTCAGAAAGCACTTTAAATAGAAGCTTCCTATTGTCTTTTTTTTCCCCAGCATCTCTTAGTAGCTGGAGCAGGAGAAAGAAAATAATGCAGTGCATGCATGCACCACAGCCCAAGCAGTAATGGACATGAATTGTTCAGTGCAAACTGTGCTTCTTTCTACTGCTGAACATCCTAAGAAACAGCAAGAGACTTTCTTTACATTGACAGTTCTGGTGTTCCCACTTCATCTATCATTCACAATCTCCTCTGAATTATTCTTTTGACCACCCCAGGAAAACACGTCCCAATTCCCTCCACGCTACACGTTAAGTAAGAGGACACACAGCACCCTCTTCACTCCAGCTACAGAGGCACAGCCTCAACTTGGGCGCCCTTGAGCAAGGTGACTGAGCAAGGTATCACCTTGGCCCCTTGGTTTCAAGGAACATTTGGTTTCAGGCCTGTGAGCATCGGGATCCCTGTCTCACACCTCATGAGCTCTAAGTACTTCAGAGTCATGGCAGTGACAGGTCATCTGCTCATCTTTTCCATGCACACTCCTGCGTCTTTTCTTTTGAGGCAGAGAATGTCTAGCACTTGGTGTGCTCGGACTTATAACATATTGACTATAATATAAAAAAATGTGGCTGGGAAAAGCTCAGGGAAAGATGTATGCTCCGTCATTCCTCATCAGATACTGGCTCTGAAAAATCTCTCCTCATTGTACGATGCCTATCTTTGCCCTTAACAAAGCCTTTCCTTCTAAAGTTGCAACTCAATAAAGTCTTTTGTGAGCTTGGACTATCTCTATTTAAACATACAGGCCACTATCCATTGCCAAGTACTATTTTTTTTTTCTTCTGGATAGATTAACCCTCTTGTTAAGTATAGGCTAAGATCAAAAGTCATGTTAGTAGAATAGCTGATAGAAGTGCTATCATGGAAATGTACCTCTTGTTTTTTCGGTAGGAATGGATTAGATTAACCCACTATTTTTTTTCCCCATTTCTAGTATTCATGTTCCCATAAAGAGGTTCTCTGTTTTTAATGAACTGGTGTGGACTTGATTTCTTCCAGACATCATGTGATTCCTGCAGTTTCTCTGCATATCTTCTCCCTTTGCAAGTATCATTTCTGCTGCTAGGTATTCTTCCCATTAAAAGACCCACTGCTGATGGATGGCTGGATACCTGGACACCACAGACTTCCCTGTCATGATGGCCTAAGCAATGTGAAATGAAAAAGGCCAGTAGTTTCTCTGGTATCGGACATTAAGGGCTGCTGAGCTTCTGGCAACCAAACTAGGAGTGGCTTTTTGCCTCATGCAAAGCACCCTCATGATGCAAACCAAATCAGAGGTGTAAAAAACAGGGTACCTTGCAAAGAACAAAAACAAAACCCAAGAAAGAAACATGTATCTAGGGTTTCTTTTTTCTGGTCTTTTAAATCATGTTAAAAACAGGCAAGCTGAGACAAGATTCCTGGATGGCAAAGCTGTGGGGTGGGGAAGAGTTGTGAGAGGCATAAACAAACAAAGCCAAAATCAATTCCAAGGTATCAGTACAGCTATTTGGTCTCTAGTTCTCTACCATCAGTTTTTAGATTGGTGAATCATCTACCTCTCCAGTGGCACAAAATGATCCTGGAGTAGTTTCTGAGTAGTACAAACCATATGATGGGTCCCTTTGCACTGTCCTTAAGATGTAAGGAACAGTCCTTCACCTTTCACCCCAAAATTGCTAGCAGGTAAAAGAAAAAAAAAATCCCTTTTGTAATTTCAGATGTTTCAGCCTTTGCTTTTTTATCAAAGGCTCTGATCTGAAATTCTGCTTTGTGCATATATTGTGGGGTTTACGTATAAACATATATATATATGAAATGTTTCTCTCTATATACATATATATTTATATTCATCCCTGCCCCTCTCCCCCCCACTCCATTCTATCACTTCTTTACTAGAGGGAGGGACAATGTCAACATCAGTCTATTGCAGAGGTTTGTCACATTTATTTTTCTCCTCCCTGGAGCACTTAGGTGATTGGTTTTGGTCCATATGCCCTCAGTAAATAGCCACTTGCAGGACTCATGAGCCCAACTACGCTGGAATGCTATCCCAGCCAATACATGAAGGGTGACTCCTCTTCATTTGACAGACATGTGTGGTAAATTCTTCTGGTAGCTTCAACACATTTCCCAGTCGCAGCACATATACATTGATCCAAGCAAACTGGAACCCTTGAGCAAATCCCTCCTGTGTTGCTATTGTTTTACGCAGTGTTACATCATGAGACTTGCACAGAAAATAAGAGTGCTCTATTTCCATAGGAAAGCCTTCCCAAAAAAAAAAGCATAATCTGATGTCTTGTCCTATGTGAGATAAGGAAAATCAAACTGCATGTTTATTAGGGGGAAAAAAAAACAAATCCAACAAAAAAAAAAGAAAAACAACAAACAAAAAAATGAAACCAAAAAGAAAGAAAGAACTCAAGGGAGACTCTGCAGGAACAGTGAAGTAGTGCATAAGTCCAGGCTTTCTCCCCTTTACTTTTCTGCCAGCACCACTTCTGCCTGTTAGTTTGTTTTGTTAAGGTGCTTCAGGTCCTGCATGGTCTTCAAGCTAAGTGGAGACCGCAAGTACTGCTTCTGTGTTGTTGCTTCCCCTCCCAAACTGTGCCAGCCATCCAGGCAGATGTTTCTCCCGTGGACACACAGAGGCGGTGCACCAGTTCCCTTCAGCACTCGTCTTCTTGGTATGTTTGTTCATCCAGTTCCTGGGACTCAAGGTGCTCGAGGCGGTCTGTTCTGCCACTCATAATCTCATCTGGGGTCTTCATGAACCTGCAAAACAGAGAAACAAGTTGATTTCCCAGCGGTCTCAGCCTTTCTCCTTATCAAGATGCTGAGTCCCCTGACCTCTACAGCTCCCCAGAATCATCTTTGCTGTATCCTCTGGTATGACTTGGTATTTCCCAGCTTTTCCCCAGCCTACTGGTATCTTTCCTCCCCATACATGGAAATGAAGTAAGAAAAATCACAAGCATTTTCTCCTGCTCCCTTTTTCTAAAGTCCAAATCAAAACCCACAGTCTTTTCCAAAGAATGATATTTACTTCTTTTTCTTCATATTGTTTGCTGTTGCCATATAAGATGACAGTATGCCACATGTCCACTCATTTACGGAGTCTGGTGACAGAAATGTAAGTGATCTTTATTGTAAGCATATTTCAAAGCAAATCACTTGCGAGGCAGAAGGCTACTCATTTCTGCCAGCTTGTGTGCAGGTGAGTGAAGATAAATATGAAACACCAAAATAGCAGGTCTGGAAAAAGCCAAGGACCAAGTCAGAACAAGCTCTGGGAAATGAAAAAAGCCCTGAGAGAAAAAGCTTTTGGACTAAGCTTTAACTGGGAAAAGGGAACTGTGCACAAAGACAATATCTTCCTGTGTGACTGTAGCCAAGTGTAATTGCAACGTAGCAGTGTCCTCTGTAAATAAATGCCACAGCTCCCAGCACTAATGTCTTGATGCAGTAAGTCTGCAGGGGGTTAGAAACAGAAACTGCCTCTGGGGAGGCATGGCAGCAGTAGGAAATGGGAAAGGACATCCACCAGCCTGCAGATCAGATTTGCAGTCTTGATCTTTGCCAGGGTGCTTTTGTGTACCTCTGCATACGGACAGCACAGAAGAGCTCTGCTTTTTCTTTCTGGATTTAATGGCGCAGGAAGAGAAAATGGCACAGGAAGGATGAAATCCTAGTTTAAACACAAACCACTTTCCTAACTTGTAAGTACTTCTGGAAAAATCAGAATAGGACATGTTTATGCTGGAAGTGTTACAAAATGTTGCATTTCTTCATTAATTATGTACTGGCTAACATTCAGCAGTACAAAATGTGTTAATCAGAGGAATTTTACTTAGGTTGACGATATGCTCAGTATCCTGGCCCCAGTGAAAACAAAACCAACTGACAGGAGCCTCATTACTATCAGTGACCCAGAAAAATCACTGCTGAAGCTAATGGGCAAGATTTGCCTCCTCTTCTGCCTCTGAGGTTATAAAGTTTAGGGCTTTCAGTTTGAAATATCCAGGGCCTCTCAGCAAATGCGTAGCACTGCCTGGAACTAACCTTTTGCCACCCCTTCTAATTTTGGAAATCATGTGCACATGTGCATTTATGAAAAAGAGATCAGCTATGACTCACTTCTGTGTCACTCCTATTTGCATGCTGGAAGAACTCTGCTGATATAAATGGTGTTACGGTGCTCAAAAACTAGCATACAGAAGTGGTGAATCAGTCCCTGGTTATCCAGTGAAAACTCACCAAAGCCTACAGGCCAGACCATGCCCTGATTTAAACCCTGTGCTTGTCCTGTTGATCCTGAGTGAGGATGAAATCAAAATGGAACAATACCACTGTCCCCCTACCTTCTGTCTGTTCTGCTTCCTAAATCACATGGAAGATAGGCTGATAAGAACTGTACAGTATTACTTCGGGAATTCTTTCTGGTCTGTGTTTTAAGTCACGTCATGGAACTCAAAGTATTTGTAATAGCATTTGAATAAATTGAAAAGAAAAACCAACCAACCAAAAGCAACAACAAAACCGAAACAAAACAAAAACCCTAACAAACAAACAAACCAAAACCAAAAATCAACCAGACCAGAACTACCTGCCAACAAAGAAACAGTATCTATGACCTCTTTTGTTGCAGAAGGCATTCTGCCCATTATTAGAAGACCTTCTCTGACTCCATTAAACTTAAAGCTCTGTGCAGATATCTGCAGATGACAACTGCCTGCATGTTGCTTATAAAGTCACATTTCCTATTTTTTTCTGCGATTGCGAGAAATGGCCAAGAAAGGCACATTAATGGCTTGATTTTCTGCAGCTGTTCTTCTTTTTCTCTTCAGATATAAATAGGTCTAAGAAAACAACATCAATAAGTTCTTATTGGGAATTGTGCAAGAAATGCTTTGTTCCCTCCCCCCCCAGTTTCCAAAGGAAATGAGGTTTGTACACTCATGTTTTTTGCTGCCTGGTGACCTTTGGATCTGTTGGTCAATTCTGGGCAAATCTGACTGAGGAACTGAGGTCTCCAAGGGTATTAAGTTTCTACAGTTCTGAGAAAATAGGCAGCCTGGTTGAGGAGAGATGGACTCCTGTTTTGTTTGTGCTCCCACCAAAGGAAAAGCTCAAAGATAAGCACAGGCATTATTCAGCATCACAGAATTCCCCTGGGAAGTGCAATCTTCACACAAGGCTACAAAAACCCAGGCTCCTTTTGCACTGTTGCTTATGGATCAGCTTTAACTTTCTGCCAAAAAAAATTAAAATAACACAGTTGATTTTGCCTGTGATTCCTTTTTCCCTTCATTATCTTTTCTCTGTCTTAAGTCTCTTTCTAAAATGGTATCAACAAGACATTCCACAGAAACCTCTTCAGCTGTAGGTAGTCTGAGTGCTAATGCAGTTCTGTTAGACATTTAAGAAAACAAACTCCAAGACTGCCTTCCTATTGATATCATTTCCAAGAACATTACTGGATCAAGACCAGTAATCCAGACCAGATCCAAAGCAGCCTTTGGCCTAAGTTCAGCACTCTGTGGGTCAGACTTATACACTAGGATTCCCTGATCCTGCCTGCAGAGAACTGGAGTGCTCACACTCAGTGGTTCTGCCAGTTGCACTCAAGTTCATTCATTAACCCTCTGCTTTACACTGTTCAGGGTCCTATTTCCTAAATTCTCGGTTGTATCATCCTATCTGATGTTTTATGATCAGCTCTTGCAGGTCCCTCTCTTCCTTGAAGGCACTGCTGCCAAAGACAAGTTCATCAGCACTTCTCTTCTGCGATGTTGATGCTCTCGAGGAAATGCCAGATTCCTGCTTAGCATTCACCAGCAGCTGTGTCTGTAAGAGTTGAACATGGACTGGATTTTCCAGGAGTTTGGCTGAGATCACAAATCATTTAGCTAAGGTCTTAAAAAATGGCACAGCCTGCTTGAAGTGAGTGAAAAGATTACTACTGACTCCACTGATCACTGAAGCAGGCTTGTATTTTTCTAAATTAGTGCAGTTGTCTTGAAAGCTGGGAAGCACTGGTCTAGACAGCTTTTACAAATGCGTGCCCATTGTCAATGATGTTAGAGCCGTGGCAATGAAGTATCACACACAGAATTCCGTCTTCCATCTTCAAAAACTAATTGTCTGTAGAAAGGAATGGCAAAGAAAAGAAAAAATTACCTGAACAAAAGCCTTTGTCCTGGCTCCTTCCGGATAATATTTAGTTTGTAGTAGTGGCGTAGGGCTCTGGACATTTTCTCATAAGTCATATTTGTTCTGTTCTGTATTTTTCAAAAGAAAAGGGAAAAAAATGTGTTAAGATGATTCATGAAAACCTTCCTAAGCCCCCAAAGGAATTACAGAGCTATCACAGGTAGCTAAAATATCCAAGCCAGTACAAGAAATTACACGTTCCATTATTCTGCTGTTTGCAGGTCCATCCTGCCCCTCCAGCCCTCATCAGGAAACTTTTACGGGTCTCTTTTCATACAGTGCAATTTAAGCTAGAATGTCTACCAAAAATTCCAACTGAGGTTTTTCTATAGTTTCTTGGATCACACATAACAAAAGGCTTCAGCAACCACAAGAGGAGATATTAGATGGAGATGCTCATGCCACATGAGATGTGACAGGTCTGTTCTTAATGAAACCACCTTTTGTAAAAGCATAAGAACAGTGGCTAATAGACTGCATTCGTCAGCAATCCCTGCTAAGAGCGCTGTTCCTCTGGGAATCCCCTCCATTAACTAGTTGATGCTTACTGAGCACTGTGGAGATTGAGAGCCTGTTTCTCCTCTCATTATAGGGGTGTAAATCAAATGGTCCATTAAGTTGTATATGTGCCTCTGTGACAGAGCCTCCCCTTCATTTTGGGAACTGCTGACCCCACAGCCAGAGCACTGCAGAGTGACTGAGGCACGACGCCGCTTCAGCTGAGTGTCACAAGGCAACAGTGATGGGCATAGGCAGAGCTGCATGGGGCCAGCCATCACAGTACTTGCCTGGGTTGGGATAACAGGATCAGTCCCTCAGGCTACGTCTGCATGAAGACCATTTTTCTGGTACAAGAATCACTGTTTACCATGCAGGCAAAGAAACTCCAGCAGAGAGGGAACTACACTGGCACTGGCAAAACCATGTTTGCATGAGTATTAAGAAGCTGCCTTGCCATAGGCAAAACAAGCCAAACTAGAAGAAGCATGTTTTTGCTCTGTGAGCCTTCATGTTAAGAGTTTGGCTTGGCACAGCTCTGTCAATCCGAGACCAGGCAGAAGTCTATAGCGTTGACCTGCCTTTATTAAATGAGACTGATCTGCCTGTCCAAAATGGCCCCTAGTAACAGACCTCCATTGCTTGCCCTGACTTTGAAAAATCTAGACCCTGCTCAATGGGAAGCCCCCTGAAATAGTTTTTGTGTTTTTTTCCATTTCTTATATGCTAAAAGGCCACTACTGTGTCTCCCAAGTGACTAATGGTTTGAAGTAGCTTCAGTTTCAGACAGCCAACATGAGAAACACAAGGCCTAATTATCAGCATGTAGGTGAGGCAAGGGCAGTATTACTCCTCATTCACAGAACTCTTCATCCCATTCCCAGTGCTGCAGCCCAAACCCTCTAGGAGAGATTTAAGTCATGTCACACAAGAAAATCTTGACCGTATCAAGATGTATGCTCATACACAGAATAACAGTATGGTTAAGGTTGGAAGGCACCTCTGGAGATCATCTAGTCCAATCTCTCTACTCAAAGCAGGGACAACTAGAATGGGTTGCTCAGGTCTGTGTTCAGTCCAGCTTTGAACATCTCCAAGAATCTCCAAGAATGGAGACTCCTGTCTCTCTCTGGGCAACCCATTCCAGTGTCTGATCACCTTCCTAGTAAAAATGTTCCACACCTAGGGTCATTCCTCCCCAGGTGTGGAACTCTGCATTTCCCCTTGTTAGGTTTTATGAGATTCCCATTAACACATTTCTGCACAATGTCCAGGTCTCTCTGCAAGGCAGCACAACCCTGTGGTGTATCAACCACTCCTTCCAGTTTTGTATCATCTGAAAACTTGCTGAGGGTGTCCCATCATCCACGTCATTAATGAACATGTTAAATAGTAATGGCCCCAGAATCAATCCCTGGGATAATACCACTAGTGAATGGACTTGGTGCTGTTGATCACAAGCCTTTCAGCCTAGCAGTTCAGACAGTTTTCAGTCTATTTCACTGTATTCTTGTCTTGTCCATATTTCATTAATTTGTCTGACATTACAGGAGAGACAGTCTCAAAAGCCTTTCTTAAGTCAAGATACCCAATATCTACTGTTCTCCCTGCATCCACCAAGCTAGTCATTTTGTTGTACAGGTTGGTCAGGTAAATCTATGTAAATCTATGTTGACTACTCATACACTCAATATGTCTATACTTGTATATATATACACATATAGATATGAGTGTGTATCTGTACTCATATAGATATATGTGTACATACTCAGCCCCATACTGCAAATATCAGTAACTGCTTTCCAGTGAACAAGAAGAGCAACATCTTACACGGAAATACATAATCCTACAGCATTTGATGTCTGTCACAGGGCAACAGTCTCTCCTTTTGTGAAATCTGAACAGAAAGGAAGCTTCTGCTGAGGTGTAGTACACAACTCTTTGCAGACCACATCTTACCAGAACATCCTTAGCATCAGGTTTCAGGAATAAATGATTTGCCTTGAGAGAGAAGGACCGTTAATTCTTATGTTCCTTGTAATTTTATAATTAAAAGTGTTTATAACTAAATGCCTTTAAACCAAACCAACAGGTTCTTCATGTGAAGAGTAAGTTTTAGTGCTTGAGGCCGGATGCTTTATATTTCTAATATACGTACAATGAAAGATTACGACCTTCCAGGAGTAGTTTATATGCACATGCTTCCCTTCCTTTCTCCCCTGTTTATAAGTAAATCTTGTGATGTTACAAAAGGTGATGTGCTGTAGGAGGAAAAATGCATTGCTCCCTTACCTTGTGGTTTCCCCACAGCCGGGCCAGCCCGTTGGGATCCACTATCCGAAATATTTTGGATTCCTTATCTTCCCATCGGATGAAATTTTCGTACCGGCTGTCAGAAAGCAGCTGATAAACATAATCCCAAAGCAACCTACAGTCTGTGAAGAGAGAAGAAAGAAAGTATTAATGATTTTCTTTGGAATTAATTCTGGGAACTTCAGGGTGGATTTATAGTGAAAGCACAGTGGGGAACATGGCTGAAACTGCTACTGCAATCTGAAATGCAAATGACCTGGTTGGTATTGACTAATAATTGCAAAATGTACTGGAATATACATAGTCTCTTCTGATGTGTCCTGGTCCTCCTGACACTGACTGAGCATCTTTATCAAATTACAAGCTGTGTGAAATGACCAACTGATCTTTGTTGTGTTTACTCTTGTACTGACACGCATAAAACCATCACAGTTAGCCCTGATAATGTTGCAGGCTGTTTCAGGGTGGAAATCAAGAATCCTGCATCCTGCTCTCCCTACGTGAGGTTGCCCCATTCTGTGTCAGCTCAAGGGGTCTGAGGCATGGACAATGCTACATCTTTCCTTTGTAACAGAGGGTTTCACTGTTAGAAATCACATAAAACAGACACCTTCTGCCATTTTTGAATTTGCTTTTTATTTTTTAAGGTTCCTGGAAAACAAACAAACAAACAAACAAAAAAAACCCACAAGTATTATAATTACTTGAGTGCTACTGAGAGGTTAAATACTTTCTATTTGGATAATTGAATTCAAATTTCCTCTTGGCAAACACTCCTTAGGTCGCTAATTAAAGGTCTAACAGATACTTAGGTTTTAGTTTAGTGTTTTTCAGTTTCATGGCAGTCTCTTGAGATGGCGGAAGCCAAGAGCTGAGCTGCTCCTACTTCCTGCTTGCAATGTGTGTTGTGAGAAACACTCTGTAGCCAATAACATAGGCTCAGGAGAGGATCTCACTGAAGTAGCATTTTTATTCGCGATTGCAGCGGCAGGCATCCCGCAAGCAGAAGTGCACCTACTAGTTCCATAACACAGTTTATATACTTTTTTTTTTTTTTTTTTTCCCCGAGGACCGGAACCCTCCCCTTTTTCCCCATGACTGGGTTATCCAGGTTCACAATCCATCCAGTGCTTCACAGACAATACATGGCTTTCAGTTGCTGGCCTGTTATAAGTCAAATTTCTTTTGACTTTTATACTCTTTGAGGTGGTAATGTTTCTTACACAGTGATTTCTGCCTAATTGCTCTAAGGATTCTGGTTGTCTGCATTTTACAAGGTTGTCTGTTAAGCTTTCTTATCACTGCAAGCATATCTCAATACCACATTCCTTCCCTCTAAACAATGTAACTCTGTGCAAAAACAACATTTTTTTTCCCACAATTCCCCCCTTTTCTTCTTTATAAATTGTTGGGTTTTGCAAAACTTTTCTCTAAGGTGTAATTTGGTAGGTATCTTCCTCTTCTTCACTTTCTTTGCTTTCCATCTCCTCGATATCATCATCTTATCTGAGTAAGGTGGTGGCTCCATGGTCATTTGTTTCAATAGTGCAGTTTCAATTAACCACTGGATTAGTCCTCCTACGCAGGGGATAATGCAACAGCCGATGGCTGTCAAAACTCCTGCTACTGCGATCAAGGATGTAACTATGGACATTACCATCCTTTTCCATTTACCAAACCAAGATTCCAACCATCCTCTGATGGAAGTGTCTGTTCCCAAGTTTTCTGCCAATTCATTGGCAAGGGTGGTAAGCCCTTGCAATGCTCTAGTTACTATGCCATCCAGGACAGTATTGTTGGGGATAAAAGTGCAACAACGGTTGCCCAGCATCACGCACACACCTCCTTTCTCTGCGAGCATCATATCTAACGCTATTCTGTTTTCCCAAGCTATCTTGCTGGTGGCATCTAGTTGTTCAGCGATTCCTCTTATCGCATCCCTTGTATGACTTATGAATCTCTGCTGATTATAATAAATATAATTAATTCAATCCTCATTCTTATTGATTGTTACCCACCAGAACAGTGACTCAAACCCTGCAGCGATTTGATTCCTGGCTTTATGTTCATTGGGAACTCCTCTAGGCACCCCAATAGAATCTACGTATACTCCATCATCGAATGATACTCCTAAGCTTCTTTTACTTCTTCTGGGTATTTGTGATGTTTCTCTTTCAAATGCCAGGGTGAAGGGTATAGCTAATTGAACAAGTGCACAAGTGCCTCCCCAGTTAGATGTGTGGACCGTAAGATCTTCCCTCCACAGTACCACCAGAGATCTGCCCTGGGGATCTCAAGTCTTGAGCAGTTCCCCATCAAGTCCTTGGTAGCATTCAAGGTCCTCGTGCACAAGGCAAATTCTCCCAGATGCTGGGTAGCACTCACACCCTGCCGTGAGAGGCAAGCTGTATGGTTACCTATAGCTTTGGAGAATACACGGGGAATCCTGATATTGCTATCACAAAAGGAAGGGAATAGCAAAGAGAGAAACTTACAGGCCTCATTTCCCCAGGCAGTCTTTTCTTGGTACAATGCAATCATACATCACATCCCCTGGGAGTCCTTGGTCCACCCCAATGGGAAGGGCACACTATCTGGGCAATTGGTTGTCCCAAGGAACAAGCATAGCAATTGCTATGGTTGAGACTCTGGACAGTATATTTGACCCATTCTATCCAGGCATTCACATCCCCATACCTTGTTTCAATCTCAAATGTTTGCCTAAGATCTTTTATTTCTTTAACTGTGACAACTGCTGCATTTCAAAGAGGGCCTCCTGTTTTCTCCTTGAGTTTCTCTCTATCTTTGGTGGCAATAGAGGATCGTTTCCATTTAGCTATTTTCAACCTGGCTGTTGGGTCTCTCCCAGTTACATCTGCTTCGAGACCATAAGTATGGTTAGTAATGAAATCAGTCTGACTAATCGTTATAGTTATTGGATTACATTGTAGATGCTGACAATTGGGCTGAACGGTTCCTTTAAATATGTTCTTTTTTTTAATTATTTTATTTTTATTTTTCTAACCTCATGAAGTCAACAGCTGACATGGGTGTATGCGACCACCCTTTATGAATGGTTGTCCACCATCCATTAGTCCATCTTGGGCAAGGGGGTCCTTCAAACATCCCTCTTGTCTTAGGTTCAGGACAGAGATATTTGTTCTCTCTGCTCAATTGTTGTTGGGCATTTAAATCTCCACAAGCTAATACCTCACAAGCATCAAACGTGACGGATTGTGGTACATAACCCTCTGTCACATTCACCCATATTTTGACGGGGTATCCCGTCTTTGCTATTATCTGGTCATGCCTTTCCAAGTTGCCAATTAACCAAGGCCTTCTCTGAGGCCTACAATCACTAGAAACAAAATTAATAGTTGATTTTTCCCTGTCATTATTTTTAAACCTTAGGTTTCCAAATAATTATCAATACAAAGAATAAGATGTACACTACTACTAGAACAAAAACCCCTTGGTTCCCACTTTGATTCCCTATAGGCCAGTCCTTTCTCTCAATCACAAGTCACACTCATTAGTTACCTGTGAAAATAAAAGGTTAGTTTACAATTGTAAGCTTTTATCTTGCTCAGAGTCTATTATGAGATTTTTCTTTTTGATTTTAACTTTCAACAAGTCTTCTGTAGAAACATCTTCCCTGGTACTAGGGTCGATGGATGCTTTCACTCGAGTATAGTGAGTCCAACCTTTTTCTGCAGTTCTTACGCCTGTTTCAGTGGTTAGTAGTACTTGAAATGGTCCTTCCCATTCAGGCCAGAGTTTTGATTCTTTCCAGGTCCAAATCAGGACCCAGTTTCCTGGCTGATGGGGGGTGGGGGTGGGGGGGGTGAGCCAACAACCCATGGGTCCTGAGAGATGACAAAGAAGAGGACAACCCCAGAATACAGTTCTTAAGAAAACTCTCATTTCGTACTGTGGTATCTCATCCCTTCTGCCCAGATAGGGTAATCTGAACAGCATCCCATATGGTGAAATTCCTATATCCTTTCTTGGCGCTGTTTGAACCTGGAGGAGTGCTAAAGGTAAGCATTTTACCTGAAGAAGTTGGGTTTCTAACACTAATTTAGTTAATTGCTTCTTTAATGTCTGGTTCATTCGCTTTACCTTCCCAGAAGAGGAGGGGTGCCAGGGGGTGTAAAAATCCCACTCAATCTCTAAGGCCTGTATTAACCCTTGCAGTACTTGTGAAGTGAAATGACTTCCTTGATCTGAATCAATGTTTTCAACTATCCCATATCTAGGGACTATTTGCTCCGGTGATACCTTAGCCACAGTGTTCGCAGTGGCAGATACCAAGGGGAAAGCTTACACCCATCCAGTCACGTTGTCAATTAGGACAAACAAGTACTTAAGTCTCCCTACTTTAACTCAGTACAGTCTACCTGTAGACTTTGGAAAGGTCGAATCCCTGGTTCCCATCCATCTCTAGGTGTGTTACAGATGACCTTTTTATTTACCTTTTGACATATGGTACATCCTCTGCATATTTGCTTCACTAAAGTGTATATTCCTACACAGCCATACTTTCTTAGCACAACACCACATGTTGCTTGCACCTCCCAATGACTCTCTTGATGTAAAATGATTAATATTTGCCTCATTGGTGCTTTATTCAGCATTTCTCTCCCACCAGGGAGTATCCATTTTCATTCAGACTTTGTGGCTCCTGATTCCTTAAAAAAATCTTTCTCTTAAAACTTTTTAGTTCTTTCTTAGGTTTCAACAATTCCCTGAATCCTCTCTGGATTCATTCTCCGTTTTCCCTCAGACATTAGATGCCTTAAATACCTGACTTCTCTTTCTACATATTGTAATTTATTTTTCAATACTCCCAAGCCCTGCTTTCCCAGAAAGTTGAATAGCTTGTTAGTAGTTTCCTTCACAACTGTTTTCTCCTGTCCTGACAATAAAAGATCATCCGCATATTGTAACAGTAACACCTCTCCGTGAGGTTAGAAATGCTCCAAAATCTGTTCTAGAACTTGCCCAAATAAATCGGTGGCTCTGTAAACCCCTGAGGTGAAACTGTCCATCTGTATTGTTGCCGTCCCCATTTCAGGGTCTTTCCAGTCAGAGGTGAAAATACCTTTGCTCTCAGGGCCTGAGAGCACTCCATTAATAGCACTGTTATTCCAGTCTAACAATTTACTATTTGAATGCCCAATTTCATCATCAAATGCCTTCCCAACAAGTTAGTCCCAGCCTTGGTATCCCCTATTCTCCCACGTGCCTGGTGACAGGACGAGGGGGAATGGGCTAAAGTTACGCCAGGGGAGGTTTAGGTTGGATATTAGGAAGAACTTTACTGAAAGGGTTGTTAGGCATTGGAATGGGCTGCCCAGGGAAGTGGTTGAGTCGCCATCCCTGGAGGTCTTTAAAAGATGTTTAGGTGTAGAGCTTAGTGATATGGTTTAGTGGAGGACTTGTTAGCGTTAAGTCAGAGGTTGGACTAATGATATTGGAGGTCTCTTCCAACATAGATGATTCTGTAAGTCTGTGATGATTCTGTGAAAAGTGGCACTGTTATCCCAGCCCCTTCTACCCCCATCACTTTTTAGGGTTTCATTAGTTAACTTAATCCCTGATACTTTGCAGGCCAGTAATGACCTAGCTGCCCCAGTGTATTGGGTTCAATGGCAAGGTTCTGGGGGGCTGCAGTGGCAGCCCCTGTGAGAAGAATCCAGAAGCTGCCCCGTGGCAGATAAGGGACAATTTCATCTGGCCCCAAAGGGGCCCACCGCTGCCCAGAGCCAAGCCATGAGCAACACAATCCGTGCCTCTGTGAGAGCACATCCAAGAAAATGAAAACAAACAAACAAACAAACAAAAACCTGCTGCTGATGGGGTCCTCAATTAAAGGCTTCATCTCCTTCTTAAAACTCCTAACCTCTCTGCTGGTATGGGGGGGGGGGGGGGGGGGGGGGGTAGTTCACCTAAGAGGATACACAGTTAGTGTTAGTACTGTTAGTAACAGGGAAGGCAAAATTCTCAGTATCTCTTATACCTTGTTCTAATTCTTACCAGAGCCTAGAGTACGCTCTTTCTCTAGGGACAGCGTTAATTGCAGTCCCTGTCTCCCTTCCTGGAGCGACTGCTGCTGCCACCGGTGCAATATTAGGATTATAGGGAGCATAACTTGGCTCCTTCTCCGAAAAAGGAATCAATCTTACTGCTTACATATAAATTTAAAGCCTGAATTTTCATCAGACCTGTATTTTGGCCAAAATACTGATGTTTCCTTAATTGGTTCTTTTGTTCAGACTGATACACAATATTTAACCATTTTATTCTTTTATCATTTCCTCTAATTTTGGGATTCTTTTTCCAATTTCTTATCATTCTTCCAGAAGGACTGTCGGTAGGCACTCCCCCAGGGATATCTCCCTGTCCCGTGGAACCCCTATTTTCCCATTTTTCCCAGCGCTTGTCAGGGTGCTGCTACAGAAATTTACCTCCTGCAGGGTACCACACACTAACATTACAATTCTGGAAAATGGGGGTGTACTGCCAAGCACTTTCCCATGCAAGGGGTACCACACACCTATGGGTTTACCAGATTCGCTGGTGTACTGCCAAGCACTTCACCATGCGAGGGGTACCGTACACCAAATTTCCCGAGACTCTTCCTTTTTCTCTCTTATCTCACACTTGACTCGCGTCTGTCTCCGGCCGTGCCCTTCGTGGTGCTACAGAACCACGGATCAGGACTCCACACTTGCTTCGTACAAAAGTGCGTCTCAATCACAAGTCACACAGAGTCTCATCCGACCCCCCAAGGCAATACTTAATATTTCTTACCTTGGTCTGTGCACAGAGTTACCGGATCAATTCTCGAACCCGGAGTGCCTACCTTCTTCCCTTCCCCAGTACTTCATGGATCCTGCCTCTTTAATCAGTCTCGGGCCCTCTGTCAGCTCTCCACAGAACCGCCACCATTGATGCACAGGACCGCTGAAATCAGTAGGGCATGCCTTCCTGCTGCTGCTGCAGTGGGGCTCCCCGGTAGGTGACTGGATCCCGGCTGAGCCCCCAAATTGTGAGAAACACTCTGTAGCCAATAACATAGGCTCAGGAGAGGATCTCACTGAAGTAGCATTTTTATTCGCGGTTGCAACGGCAGGCATCCCGCAAGCAGAAGTGCACCTACTAGTTCCATAACACAGTTTATATACTTTTTTTTTTTTTCTCAACGACCGGGACCGTCCCGTGTTTTCCCATTGACTGGGTAGTCCAGGTTCACAATCCATCCAGTGCTTCACAGACAATACATGGCTTTCAGTTGCTGGCCTGTTATAAGTCAAATTTCTTTTGACTTTTATACTCTTTGAGGTGGTAATGTTTCTTACACAGTGATTTCTGCCTAATTGCTCTAAGGATTCTGGTTGTCTGCATTTTACAAGGTTGTCTGTTAAGCTTTCTTATCACTGCAAGCATATCTCAATACCACATTCCTTCCCTCTAAACAACGTAACTCTGTGCAAAAACATTTTTATTCCCACGGTGTGTACGGAATAACTGGCACCTATGAAATATGGAAAATGAGTTGCATAGAGCTAGGTAGGTGTTCTGCTGCTGTCAAAAACAACACATTTTTTTACAGTGCAATGGCCAGATCCCTCAGATGGACATGTAGTTGCATTTTACTTTGAAAGCAAAACCAGTCTCTGAGACACGGCTTGTTGCAGTGGTCAAAGGATAGGTAACCAAAGGCATCTAGCTTCTAGGTGCTAAAATGAATTTTTGCCACCCTGTCTTTCTTTTCCTTTCTGTCTCAGTTTGATATGTGTTACAACAGGGATGATGATATGTTCATCAGTATGAGAATATGAAATGCTTTTTGAAAAGGGATATGAATAATACATTCAGTGAGTGCACCTGAAATGGTTAGGGATATTAACATTATTGATGGTATTTCCCACTTTCAAACTGTAAGAGTTATCTCTGAAATGTGTACTGACTCTAAACCCAGAGCTTAGTTTGCTGCTGCCCTTACTATAGACTTCTCCTACGGAGAACAAAGCAGTGTATTTTGAAGAGATGATGTCTGGCAAAAAATGCAGACTTCTGTCCTAGCTAAAACCTACTGCAGTGGTAACCTCATCCACAGCCTCTACGAGAGGAAGCATGTAAAAGAAAGGAGGCACTCAGATTTTTTGGTTGGAAAAAACTACCGGCAGCTAGGACCAGAACAGGGCCTGAGAAATAATTTTCTCTTCTGCATTCCCTAATGACTAGCCTAGACTGGCCCCTTCTCTGTGCAGGGATGAAGAGAAACCTTCCTCTCCCCTTCCTCTCATCCCAAGTTGCATATGTAGCCCAGACACCTACCCAAGGCTGCAGATACAAAGCTGGTAGCTGGCTAAAATTAAATGCCAAACACAGCCGCTTCTAACCCCTTGTGCAGTGCTGGGCACAAGTGGCTTCAATCAACTTTCCACCAGTAATTTTTCCCATACATGCACTTAATCTCTCTGACATGCATGCATAAGAATAAATAAATATATATATATATTTTCTAGATTCATTTGTAAAGAGCAAGGGAAGGGAGGTTATATGGCTTTACTGGTCTGCACCTTTTAATGACATGGGATGTGCTCAAGTAATATAGTAATAAGTGCCTTCATAAGTGGTTTCTTGACACACATGCAATTCATTCCTGAGCTCTTTCACTGAAAGGATGTACAGAAAACATTTTTTAGTGCAGAAATCTTTTAAAAAAATCTTTAAGCATCATTTTTTCTTTTCCTTCTCCTTCATTTCCACTGGCTCTGACTCCCCCAAGGCATATTTTGCCAAATGATCACAGTTGGTAATACTGTTGCATTCCAAAAACTACCAGATTTTATTTTTCCTCCTGTGTAATCTTTGTTAACTTTAACAGTAAAACCTGAAAAGTCACAGTCAATGGTTTGTGTTGAATTCACCATTTTAGATTAGTTTTTCCCACAGATCCTCATGCTTTCTTTCTGTCAGGTTCTTCATTAAAATACCGTAAAGGTGATGCGATTCTCTAGGCCAGCAGTGAATCATTCACCAAGGCCACACAAACCATCAGCGGGCAATATGCTGCCACGTGCAAAGCTTATCTGCCAACTGGTCTCCATACAGATGTGCCCAAAAGGTACCTTCCACCTCTGCAGGTAGCTAACAGGTTGCTCCGCAGGTTACTGCAGTTGGATTAAGGATCGAGGGTGGCAGGAATGGTGATTTAGCCAGGAGCTGTGTCTTGAACAGTGGGGGCTGAATTAGGTCAGAGCAGTGCACTCCATGTGGATCCCAAATACTCCAGCAGCTATGAAGGCTGTCCACATAGCCATGCTCCAGGGTTTATTTCAGTATAGGAGTAACTCTGGCTTCTGCTGAGGCCTACAGGTTCCACACAGGGCTGTGTTGGGCTTGATCCGGCCCCACTAAGAGGTCTGTCTTGCTGGAAGCTGTTTCAAATTGCAAAACATTCACTTAGCTGGTATTAAGGAAAAAAGACACTTTTTGGTCAACGTGTGAATTTATTAGAAATCTGAGGGGAATGGAAAGATGCGTGGGTCTGTGGCTGAACCAGTGCTTTCAGGACTGTGCTAGGAGGGAGGTTGCTGAGGTTGTTGACGGGCATATGGTCCCAGCATGAGAGTGCTGTATGGAGTCGGTGTCCCAAAGTCAGTCATTTGGGTTTCAGTGTGCCACCACTGCTAGTCCTAGAAGTAGTAGCCTTCCTTGGCATCAGAGGGAGGGGTGGCACTTCCACAGAAACATGTGAATGTCAGACTGTCATATTCCTGAATACGCAACCCATGGCAGATGTTCTCTGATTACAGTAACTTACAGCTAATATTTACATTTCTGCAGATATATCATTTGCCCAAAACTTTACTTTCATCTCATTATTTGCAATGTGCAATGTTATTTATAATCAATAGCGTTATGCTGTAACTATGCTTCAGAAAATTTCCAAGTGTATAAACACAACTTTTACTGAAGGAAATGGCTGACTCTTCATGTCTTCTGTACAGAGGCCCCTGGAAGAGTTTAAAGAACCTGATGTATCCTTAAAAATTGACTGGAACTGTACACACTATGAGCATTGCCAAGACTGTACATTCACCTGTGTGTGACTAGCAAGTAAATTCTAGTCTAACATAATGGTTTTGGTTATTTTTCATTGGCTGTTATTACTTCCCACACACACAGCTTCTGCCCTCCCTTCACAAAACCGAGAAAGTACAAAAAAAATCAACCTGAGATGTCTGGGTGGCAAATTATTGGACTAACAACAGAGCTTCAGACTCTGAGAAGAGGTCATATTCAAGGGCAGATTTGTTTTTTGTTGTTCATTTAATTTTTAGAATAGATTCAGGCTAAGCTTGAATATAAATATTCCTCAAATGAGAACTCAGATCTGCATCTTGAGATCTTCATAAGAAAGTCCCAAGTGATCAAGGGCCTCACCCCATATTCTAAACTGACTGAGCTGCTCAGACTTGCAGAGGTATTTAGTAGGCTGGTAGAATTGCAAAAACAAGAAAACAAAACAAAACAAACAAACAAACAAAAAGCAACAACCACCCAAGTATCTTAGGCCTCTAAATCTCTGTTTGCTTCAACAAGAAACCTGAAAATTCTTGAAAATTCTGCTTGGCTCCTACAACGAATTTTAATCTAGTCTTCAAAAGCTACACTTGTCAATCAGCAAATTTAGATATATGTCTAAGTTGCAATAATTTAATGAGCTGGCATGCATCAATTCAACAATGGAAATTGTGTCTCCAGCTACTGCAAACAGGAAATAAAAAGGATTAAACAGCAGAAGCACTTTGCAGAGTACCTGCATCAGTGCCTTAATTCAAGTTTCAAATGGTAGACCTTTAGGAATGTGAACATTGGCACTCTTTTTTTCTTTTTGGAAGTGGGTATCTTTCTCTGTGATTTGCAGGGTTTAAAAAAAAAAAAAAGAGGTCAAAGACTACTTGATGATTCTTTGCCAGTGTAATGAATTTAGAGTATACTAGAGCCCATGTAGAGTAGACTGCAGCCTATGAAATTCAAGAAAACCTAAGAAAAGGCAGTGCTAGCAAATGCTATAAAGGAGCTTCTCCACTGGGATAGGGACACCTCCACAGAAGGCTGGTAAGAACAATACAGAAGTTGTGTTCTCCAGGAAGGTCAAAACTGTTAAATGTTTTTTCAGGATGGATGGAGAAACTGAGAAAGGGACTTGTTTGCAGATGGTTGCTTTGAAAGTTTAAGTCATTTATTTGAAGAAACTCTGGATGCTGTGAATGTCTCCAGGAAGCCAAAGCAGTTCCTTGTATGTCAGAAGGCCTCCAAAGGAGCAGTTTTATGGTAGGACTCTCCACAGGGTATGTGTTGGCTAGCGAGCTATGGCAAGAAAGCACAAGGATGTTGCCGAAGCCTGGCAAGTTTACACATGTGGGAGATTCAGTCAGGGAGTTGAGTCAGGGCTGGTACCTAAATTGTTTGGGCATGCTGCAATTTCCTGTCTTTTGGCTTATTTTAGCTTTCTTAGAAAGTAGCTATGTCTCTGTAGCACAAGGACACAACATTTCCCCCCTAACACACACATACTTTTTGTTTAAGTGAACTCAGATTGTTGAAATGTGTACAATCTGAAGCTAAAGGGATTTATCTGAGGAGTGAGCTGGGACTGAGAGGCTTTAAGGTGATGCAGTATCAATTACTGACTGTTAAACCCCTTTGACAGCAGCAAGCTTGCCTCCTTGCACTAGTTTTAAGCCCCCCTTTCACGTGGCAGAAGCACACAAGCCTCAGCCACTCCTCCTTGGCATGATCAAACTCAAGTTTCTCTTTTACAGTTTCTCAGTTTTTCTGTCTGAAAAGCTGTTTACTGCCCATGTTTACAGCACTCCTTCAGCAATGTTACAGAAAAGGGGTGACTGTATTATTGTTGTTAAGAATCCCTTGTGACAGTCAAATACATGCTGTGTGAGTGAAGGCATGTATTATAAAATCTTCATTCAAAATATCCTTTAAGTGTAGGGGCAGAGTCTTCTGAATATACACCTAAAGGAACACTGACATATATATGCTTCCTAACGGCTGTATGATGGTAATACATATATCCCTTAGACTTGAAATACCATCTCATAATGATCTATAAATTCAACATTATGTGTTTTAGGTTTCAAATATTTTGATCATTGTCCTGTCATTAGGAAATGGCTTCTCTGGTATCAATTTGCCAAGGTAGACACACATGATGTTACAGTGGTCAGATAACTCTTAAATACGTGCTCTCTTAGACTCAATAATGCTGCTAACAGTATAGGCATATATATGCAAAGACCTCTTTTGTTCAGAATATAACATTCTTCTGCAATGCAATATTCTCTAAAACATACACTGCATCTGAGACCCCTGTTGTCTAAGTGAGGCCCATGGCACTGAAGTAGAGCTAACTCTCTTCATGTATCAACTACCAAAATCATCTCTTAACCACAGAAATGTTCTAAGTTCCACCCACATCTTGCCCCGAAGATCATTATATAGAATGCATTTAATCTAGCAGATGACTGACTTGGAAGCGAGTATGGCTTCACAAAGAGACTATGCCAAAGTAACTTTGTCATACTCCCCTCTAACATCAGCTGATGACTTACCCCTTGCTGAGTAGGTTAGCCTAAAATTTCTCCAGCATGATATCATTTGACTTGAATGGTTCTGTGATTTCTACCAGCTGAAAAGTTTCCCCAAACTCAAGCCTCTTTTTTTTTTTTACAAGGCAGTATGTGCTTCAACTGCATTTGCTCACAGCAAAGCAAACATCATGCAAACAGCTGTTCACAACTGATGCTAATGGACAGAACTTATCGAGAACTACTTATGGTACTCTAGTTTCTGTAAGCACACCTGAAGTGTGGCTAAGATAGTTAACATGGTGATGATCACAGTATCACAGTTATGAAGTGGTAAATTTCAGCTGACCATAGCTGCTGCGAGGATAAGGTCCCAATATCCCTTCTATTTTATCCTTCCTCCTGCTGCTTACCTTGTGCTGGCTCCAATTTTGTTAATTTCTCTGTAAGCTGACTTAATTCACTTAAACAGAAGAAAACCAACCCTGCAAAAAACACTGGCCTGCTTTCTGCCATTTGAGAGCTGTATCTGCTTTTAGGAAAATCTGGTGAATGCTACAGCCAGCACAAAGAAGGTGGCAAGACTACACTGGCAGAGCGGGCAAGGATAGGGAGGAAAGAGGGAGAGGCACAGAAGGTGCCTGAGGACTTTCAGCCTACAATCTGTGATCATTCCCCTTGTTCAAGGAGGTCAGAAAGTCTCTGAAAAGAGGACACTACTTTGGGGCATCTGGATTTGTTTAAACTGCAGCCAGAACCAAAAAATCATGAAGTTGTTAATGGCTGTTCACTTGTATGGAAACAACAACAACAACAAAAAAAAGACTGGGAAAGAACTCCTGTGTCCTGACTTGTTTTAGGCTTGCCATGGAGATGAGTTCCAATTGCATTTTAACCATATCCTAAACTGTGCATCAGGCAGAGCTTTCTGGACATGCCGAAAGGACCTTCAGGCTATCAAGCTGGTACCTCATGCTCACCAGGCTGGCTGATACTGTAAGTCATTTCATGAGTATGGTGAGAACTAGTTTATTAGCTTTCTTTAATCACACAAATGGAGAGGAAGGAAAAATAAAGCTGGTGAGGAGAAGGAAGACATATGGCTGGACCATATCAGATCTTCTTTATATTTGCTGAAAGCCTTTTCTGTGGCTAAAGACAGCAAAGACAGAGAGAAAGAAAGAAAGAAGTGCTACAGCAGGATTACTGCTGTGCTGAGACAGTTCTGAACAATCCATCCTCAATATCTATTTAATTACATGTATTTTAGAAGACAAAACTACAAAAAAAATTAGTAAATGAATCTCATGACTAAAGGGTTAAATGGCTCTAAGCACTGGGATAGGATAAGTATTGATACTGAGATGAAGCTGTCCTGCTCATCACTATCTGGTAATCTGTGTCCAGGTTACCGAGGGAAAAAGGGTTTTCTTTCTATGAACAGTGTCTGCTGTTAGAAGCAGAATGGTAAGCTAGTATAGTAAAGCCAATGTTTCTATGTGAAGAAACCTTCTGACAGACAACTGTTTGTTCAGCTCTGTAAATTCAAGCTGGGGCTGGAGAAAGAGGTTGCCAGATCACACAATAAAACAGTTGTATGTTGCTTCTGTCTTGTACCCAAATGCTGAGTGGGAGACCAGGCAGAAGGAGAACAGGAACCTGAGATTGTCATGCTGTGAACAGTTGTCGAAATAACACAGAAAGATGAGGCCAAGCTCTGCCTTTGGCAGTAAGAATGTGTGAGGGGTAGGAGGCTCCAAAAGGTTCATATCCCTCATGTGACTGTGGAAAAGAGCACTCGAATCACAAAGAATATGTAATGGATGGGCCAGAGACTAGGAAGGGACAGTTTGACAGATAAAGATCTTGGAAGCTAAAGGCTACTGTAGTAAGAAATGTGATCCCTGTCCTATTCTTCTGCTCCATCCCTCTATCCCCAACAAACAGACAAGTATTTCCAGTATTAAGTTTCAAATGTTGTTCTTTACCTGCTCCACCCCAATGATAAGGGAGCATTCTTCCATTTATCTTGCTAAAGGAGTCTGCCTCTGATCCTCCTATGGCTTTTCCTCACTTTTATTGCTCATGAAGGGCAATGACAAGTAACAGGGAGAGAAATTCAACCTCTGCCTGTTTCCATGCACTTTAATATCCTCCTACAAACACCTCATATCTTGTTTGACATCAGAAAAGGGACCAAATGCTTTATGAGGATTAAAGATGAACCTTCATCTTCTGAATTCTACTTTATGGAGGCAGATAAAAGTAGGAGTGACTTTACTACAGTAAAGTACCCAACAGGGGTAGTGATTTGTGACCTCACAATGTGAAACGCTCCACTGTCTTCTGTTACAAGCTCAGTTGACCCTTGACTTGTGAGGTATTTGAGCTGTTGTTTTGTTTTTTCAAAAACAGAATATCATTATTTACTGGAGACCACTGTCCAAGGACCTCACTTCTATGCTCCGTCAGAAAGCCAGTGCATGGCTGGAGGATGTGGCTCCTGGTATGTTCCCAGGAATTCCTTCCTGAACGGACTTCTTCATAAGCTGTAAACTTGTCAGTTCTGATGGGCCCCTCGCAGAAAACTGGAATGTGACCTCCCTGTCTGGGGGTTAAACCTCCTCATTTAGACATAGCCAAACCCTTCACTAAACTGAGATGGAAAACAGTATGTTACAGGGACCTCATCTATATTTGGAGTCCTATCAGATTAAAGGTGTGCATTTGAATTAACATAAAATGGCATAAACTTCCGTATGCCACTTGTAACAGATCAATATTAAAACCAGTCTTAAATAAGCCTATCTCTGAAGAGAGTAAAGTGTAGTGTCAACATTAAGGTGTATTTTCCTGGTTTAACTAAGAGGGTTCAAAGTGATGCAAGTATGCTTTATAGAAGAGAATCTGAATTACTGACATGACTCCAGCCTGAAGAAAGTGTGAAATATCAGGGAAAATAAAGGTAATGTCTTCATTAAAAAGCTATGTACTTCAAGTGTTTAACATCCTGCTGAACTCAATGAAAGCTGAGGGTAGTCTGAACCCACTTACCACATCTGTCTAGCCATGACACGTAGATACTACAGTACAGTAATGAGAAGGATGAAGACTAAATTAAATGGTTGAGCATTCCTATAGCTTGGTCAATCCTAGCTTCTGAGTAGACCAGAACAAGCCCCGGCTGCAATTTCTGCTCCTGCAACTGTGCAGCACGGAGGCAGCTGTAAAGCAAGACACCTCACAGAAAATCTGAAACTATCTATCCAAGTTATTGCCATTCAGCTATTGCTTGAGTGTCATTAGTTAAACCGGCAGGGAAGGCACACTTTCATGCTGAAATTAATTGTTAATGCCATGTTAAGATGACTCTCAAGGTTATAATGAAAACTTATCCTATGAAAATGAACTCTATGAACTTAATTGTCATCCATACTTCAGTCTCTTTATAGTAGTCTGGATTTCCACTAAGGGCTTAAAATGGATGTGGCATATACTGCAAATCTAACTCTGTACATGACTGCAAGGGCAGGTGATTTAACGAGGCCAGAAACATTATCATTGTCAATCCAAATGGGAGTGACAGGACATGCCTACATCAAGAATCCCAGGTTCTTTCAAGGCTCTGATCTGTTGCCCTAATACAAAGGAGGTCAGCTACTTGGAAAGCAAGCACTGAATCCCCAACCCTTACAGCTTAGCATGCTAAAGTGAACCAGTATTTTGGCTTTCTGTAGTTTGCCAGGCTGTAACTTCTACCTGTTCAGCTGCTAAGACTGGAGGTGGGTCTTGTCACAGCTGCTCCCAAGTAAAGGCCATGCTTCACAAAAGCTCACCAGTCAGTATTATGTTGTCAGCCCTGGCTGGGATCATGTCTCATGGGGGGTGAAGATAGTCTTGGAGTGCGTAAGTAGTCTCCTATACAGCACTAGCAATGATATGTGCTTTCTTAAAGAAAACAGCATACCTCTAGGGAGGCACACAACAAAAGCTAAGCCTCTGCAGCTTGGCTTGTCAGTCCTCATCCTCTGCAAAGGAGGAGAGAGCTATCATTTTCAGTTCAGATATGAATTCAGCACAGTGAAACTCATGAGGCAGCTCTGGAAGGGGGACAGTAACAAATCAAACAGTGATGCACATCCCTGTCTACATAGTAAGCTTGAGGGCTGGTGCACACAGGGAACCTGACTTTCTTTCCAATATCAAGTGCTACAGTAGGTCTCTGTGGATATGTCTGTCCACAGCAAGTGAATGTCTTCTACTAGTTTTCTACTTACAAAGCAATATTGTCATTCTGGAATAAAGTCACTTACCAACCACCGGATGACTGTAAGAAGGAATTAGGTTCAAACCTTTACTACTAATACCTGTTGTGCTCACTGACTTACACCTGTAGGCAATCCATAGTGCAAAAAAAAAGACCAGAAAGGCCGAATTAGGTTCTAGAACCCAAATTACTGTCCTAGTAGTAGATGGGCACACTTTTGGGCAGGTTCTGCTTTTACATAGAAGATACAACTGCAACACTGATGTGCAAGTGCCTATTATCACATAGATAATAGGCAATAGACAAAAGCAGGAGCAGATAGCTCAGTAAGGCATGTACCTGGCGTCTTGAGTTTATGGCTAGCTCAGGTTGCTCTTATGATGAGAGGTGTAGCAAAGAGTAAAAGCAGGACTATCACACTGCAGGGTCTTATTTGTTTCAGTTTTTAAGTTGGGTAATATTTTTTTTAAATAAACTGGAACCTCCAAATGTGAGGCACTGTAGCATAACAAAAGGTGTTACTAGTTATTAGAATCTGGAAGTAAATTTAACCTACAATTCTGAGTGTGGGACTGGTCAGACGGTGTCTACTGATACATATTTTCTGCTATACTGTATAGTTCTCTCTTCCCTACTGTTTCTGATCAGTGCTGGAACTCTTGAAAACACCTTTCACCTTTCTGTGCCCTTCCTTTCTTCATATTTACCTTCTCTGTTTGGACAGTAAACTCTTTGGGGCAGGGACATCAGCACAATAGAGCCCATAGATACTACTGTACTGCAAAGGGAACAGGAAGCTGCATCCCTTATGTGAGGGCTAATAGTATCAGCTGCTGCAAAACTTTTAATTCTTACTTTGTGCTTAGTTTTTGTTTCTTACCACCCTTACTGTACAGGCATAACTGCTCTTTGTCTCCTTTCCCACCCTCCTTCCCTACTACCCAACATAAGCCATTGTATAGCAACCATGCTTCTATAGCTGTTTTGTACAGTAAGGAAAATAAATTGATGTGGTGTAACTGCATTTGTACAAAGGATTTTGCTGAAATATCGGTTAAAAAAAAGATCATCCTACAACTTGACGTGGTTGTAAATCTCACAATGACAAATCTGGAGTAAATGCAGATGCTGGGACTCCAATTCTAGTGGGTAAATTGAGGAGGAATCACCAAGTTGCAGTATTTTGAAGTGCAGTGACTTAGAACGTAGAAGTTCTAAATGTTTAGTGTTATGAATCTAGTAGCTCAATCAGCTGAATTTGTTTTTCTTATCGTTCTTCAAAAGAAGCTTTCCAGCTCAACTCCAAAGTAAAAAAATAAGTACCAGTTGATTCACAGCTTTTTTAAGCACTATGTTTGTAAAAATTCACTCAGTTAACTCCTCTTGTCTTTTCCCCTCCTATACAAGTTTTTAAGAAGTGATTAAGTTTTTCAGACAAAGGTAGAGGAGAATCCTTGATCCTGTTCCTCCTCCAACCTCTCTCCACATGCAGCTCTGCAAAACTACTGTCTTTACAGAGGTTTGGGGTGAAAGACGTCCCCATGCTCAGAGCCAGCACATAGCCTACGCCTATTATAAGCACTGTTTTGTAGATTTCAGTAGAACGTGAGTCATTCGTGGCTGATGTGCTCTCAACAGGCAGGGGACTGCATTTTCAGTTTTGGCAATCAGATTATTTATATTGAGGGATCGCTTATACAAACCTGTGGGTTTCATGCTATGTCCCTGTACTCTCTGGGCTTGTGGCACACCGAGGGACTGAGATGGACAGCAAGTCAGAAGCAGAGCTGGAGGGAGATCTCTTTCATAATTTTGACAGGGTAAGAATCTTGCCTATCTTCATTCCGACAGCAGTCAATAGTTTTACGGGCCAAACCAACACAGGAGTAGGCAATGTGCCTCCGTACACTTTAAGCATTACCCGGCTTTTCCTCACACTGCTAATGGGGAAGAAACAAATCTGGCAGCTCATAAAGCTAAATACAGCCTAGTTGCTAAGGTAACCCAGCTGATAAGAACTGCATACTAATAGACAACAGCAGGCACAAGAGACTCACCTGCCTTTGGATTTTTTTTCCCTCCTGAGAGCGGAGCAGAATCAAAAGTAATATGCAGGGTGGGGCTCTATAGCTATGCTCATCCTTCCAAGCCGCTTGTACAAATTGGATAGGTCTGCCTTAGGCGTGCACAGGGAGAACCCAGAGTTTCAAGGGTTTCATCGGGTTCCAACTCCAACAGGACATGGAGCCCCTGGGAGGAATCCAGCCACACCTACCATTGCTCTCTGGCACCTCGCCTTTCCTACCTGCACAGTCATTCGGTTATTACCTGTACTGGATGAATGGCAATGTCAGAGCAAAGGGGTAGCACAATGTCTGTTCCCAAAGTTCCACTGCCAGTGGTTGCCTGGATTCATGAACAAGCTGTTCAGTCCCAGAGAGCTGGTACAGAAACACACTGGAAGCTGGAAATCTCAGAAACCCACTTGGCAATGTATTTCCCCTCACAAAAAAAAAAATAAATTTAGAATTGTATTAGTGAGTTTTAAGTGACTGAATCAAAAGTGAGGTAATTTGAAACATATCATTAAATTCTCACGTTCCTAAGCCAACCTCTATGTAATAAAAGTTTGGATGAAACCAACCCTATTGTAGCTGCCTTTAACTGCCTCTTGCAGGGACTCCTATGTCTTCCTTTAGGTAACTGACAGGTTTCTGGTTAGATCAAGTATGCCAACCACCCATTTTCCTTCGTGCTAGTAAGCTAAAGTGGACCTTGCTACTGGAAAATGGACATTTTTGACACCTACACATAGTTTTGTGGTTAAAATCAGCCCTAGTTGGAGTCAACAACAGCGCTTCCAAGAAAAGCAATGGGTGCAGAACTTCAGCATGGCTGCAAGGACAGTTTCTGGTGGCTATGGCTCTACCACGGGTGCTGTGCATGCCTCAGTCACGCTGCGCTCAGGAAGCCTGCCAACGCAACAACCCTTGCCTATCCTTGTACCTTGGGGAAGTACCTTTTATGAGATATCAAAGTCCTAAAATGTTTGACAGCAAAACCCTCCCAGTTAGAGGTGTATGGGGAGTGGAATTTCCATTCTGCAGAAAAGCTAATTTCAAGCACCAATCTTGATCAAAACTGCAACTGAGCTTAAAAAAAAAAAAAAAAAAGAGAGAGAGAGAGAGAGAGAGAGAGAGAGAGGGAGGTGTTTTTCCATGGGGTAGAATTCTTTGAGATGATTTTGGGGGAACCAAGATATACTGTTTTTTTTTAGTCAGCCAGACAGAGAGCCTGCTTGCTAGAGTTCAAGTTAGGGGCTGTCTACCAACACTGTTGTTGCTTTCAATTAGAAGTTCCAGTGGGAAAATTGTCTGTTACACAGTTTTGCTAAACTCCCTTTCTTAGGTACTTTTAGTATTTTTAAATGATGTCATAACTAGATGACTATTGATGCCTGAGTGAGTTAGCTTAAATCTTGGCTAGTGTTATTTAAAGGGTATACAAGTCTGCCTTTGGATTATCCCAATCCAATGTCCTCTAGTTCTGACAAAGTTACAGAAAGGACTTGTGCATATTGTGTTGATAAGATAGCTAAACATGTTTTTTAAAATCAACTCTAGCCACAAATGAATAATAAATGGAACCTTAATGAGTAACATAAAGATACTCTATATCTCTTACTTGCTAGAAAAGTGTAAAATGGCCATAGAGCAAAAGAAAATAAGGTCTTCAATTTTAAATTCTTTGCTGTAAAAGAGAAAGTACTTTACTGGTAAAATTAGTATTTTGAGAAATGATATTACATAAAAAGGTAGGAAAGATTAACCAACCTGTTGTAGAGGTCATTATTTTGTCTGACAGGAAGTCTGGAGCTTTATTGATTGACTTTCTCAAAACATAGTATTCATAGATAGCACCAAGCAAAAACATTGTTTTCTTCCTCAGCACCAAATAATTGCATACTGCATTTAAAAACAGTCTCTATCTACAAGTAAACAGGTTTATGAGGCTGTGAGGTATCTTAAGTCCAGGGAGAATTCCTTCTACGTTTTAACATATTTGATCTTGGAATAGAACACGTTTTGGAGCTCAGCTCAATGTTTTAGTCAGCAGCCCCTGGGGCTTCCTTGGTAGCTGCTTCTCATCACTGTCTCCCATGGCAATCACCTGCATGCAAATGGTTAAGCCAATAGAAAGTCCAGGCTCCCTTCTCACCAGTGTAAGTAAATAAGTACTTAGCTCTGCAACTGGACTATTGGTAAGTGTTTCCATTACCCTACCCATCAGTCTTTCTCATGCATAACATGGAAATAATGCCAGTGATTTTTAAAAAGCTTTTTTCATCAATACATCTATATTGACGTATCTTCACAATGTAAGAGCCCAGTGCTGAAATTCTCATGGTCTCTCTTAAATCAAAGTGGCAAGTCATGGTTCGTCAAAAGCCTCCATGTTATCTATAGCAGTGTCAGTAAAGATAAAGACACTTGAAAAAAGATTTATGTTGACATACAAAAGAAATGTTCATACAATGAAATCATTTAATGTCAAGACCTCTAAATTGAAGGCTATGAGATGGCGGGAAGCAGGTAGAAAGGTGTGTGCTTTCTTTCCAGGGGACCTAAGTATGCTGCCATTGAATTCAACGGCACAGATAAAGTTGACTTCAGGTATGAAAAATGGGCTGTTTACATTTTTGGTAGTAATTCAGGTTTGGCCGGCTTTAAATAGGCTGTGAGCCTTTTATAGAATCCAGCTACACTTCAGAATCCAAGAGAAGCCAACCAGAATAGCACTAGCTTGTGCCTTCACAGCAACTGAGGCTTGTTGGTGTTTACAATTTAATTGGGCATGGAGTAGCGATGGAAGAACACAGATTTATCAGTAGAAATCTAAGGTGTTAGCAGCTGCCAGATAAGTAACCCCTCTACCTTTGGCCATAAAGTACTGTTCTCATCGGAAATGAATGCTCAAGTAGGCCTCAGGTCTTTTGGTATGAAATACTTCACCAGTTATTTAAGACATGCTACTGGTTGGTCTAAGCAAAGCCACTAAACTGCAAGTGGAAGCAGCTCAGGCTGTGTGTAACACTTTAAACTACTACACATATTTGCTAAGCAACCGTGTTAGGCCCAAATATCCATGGCATAAGGCACTGCTGCCCTGCAAGCAACACAGGGTTGGAGTGGATGCGAGAGTACTAGTTACAGGGCTGGTGACATTGTACCCAGCGCACAATGTACACCAAAACCAAAGATTCCTAATTATGTAAGAAAACTCCAGGGTTTAAATTTGAAAATAAAAAACAACAATAAAACAAACAAACATTTTTTCTTATATTCTTTCTAGTCTAGGCTTCATTGTTAGAGAATGTTTCCTTCTAAAAAAAAAAGAAACCAAACAAATAATCCACCTGATTTTCCAGTATTATTTCAAGGAAAGGAAATTTTCAGTAATGAAACCTGTAGGGTATCTTCTCTGCCATAACATCAAGTATATTTCTTAACTTGCTGAGATTAGTATGGGTAATAAAAATCAAAAGGAGAGACACAAATGTCAGTCAAGCAAGAATGCCAAAAGATTAATTTCCATAACTTATCTCTCTCTTAGGTGAAAGGATCATGATCCTTTTTGTGCTTGTTGTGTGACTAGCTGGTGAGATACGTACCTTTTGATATAATGTGATAAGTCTTTAAAAAATAGAAAATCTACCTCATTGAAACTTAGGCAGCATTGCATCTGGAACAATTTTAAGGCATGTAAGTACAGAAATGAACACGGTATTTTGACATATACCTCTGTGGACACACGTAATACCCCACAGGAACTGGGTATCACTTTAGCTTGCTGCTGACATAAATTCGTGGAACATTTTTGGGTGTGGTATGTATTTACATCTCTCAAAAGAAACTAGTTATTGGGGCATTCAGCATATTTCTGAAGTGGTTGGATTCCCCTTCCCTCTCTCCCTATCTATTTACAGTTCCCTTTCAAGTACGAAAAAAAAAATCTGTAACCTCAGCTTCCTGATTCAGCTGCTGTGATGTCAGTTATTTACGATAACAAAAGTGAGACAATGACTGTGGTTTGCGTGGGACAAAGGCAACCTTGTTTCTGTAAAAAGGGACAATCCTAGTGTAAGAAGCACAGGAAAGCCTACAAAGTAGGACTCTGAGATGTGCTTTCATTAGTCCCACCATCTCTATCATAGCAGGCTTGACACTTTATTGTCTCAAAGGTAACCGACAGAAGGTGTTTGCCTTTCCATTGGGCTCGACGCTAGTGTGAATGCAACTCTTGGAAAATTACCCTGGTAGGACAGGCCTTTGGAGATAGGTATCTTGGGAAATAAATGGATTGCTAGTGGGTAAAGAGGCATTAAGCATCAGGACACAAGTGTTTCACTGTTACTAATTATGCATTCCATGGTCACAAGAATGTCACTGCATCTTTGCTTACCTGCCATGAAACTGGTTTAATCATACTTAACTGCCTAAACCACAGATGTGGTGAAACTTGCAGAATGCCAGTAATTTCTGAGGGAGGTCGCAGAGTGGCAAAAGGAAACGAGAAGCTATTAACACAGTATGTTAAGTTATGAATGAAGAGTGTCAGCTTTGGTGTAGCCTAGAGAATGTCACTTACCCGCTATTCTTCCTATTGGCATTGCATGGTCCTCAGGAGGGGATACAGACACCATGATGTGGTTCATGTAAGCTAACTCTTCTCGGTGGGACAAGTTGATTGGCTTTACCTCCCTGTGCAGCCCATCCTCAGACAACCTTGGAGGTTTGAAATCGGAGTGCCTGGGGTTCAGTATCAAAGGATGCATGATAGGGCTGGGCATCAGCTGGATGACCCTGGTGTTCTCCTGGCGAGGGCTCGAGGGCTTCTGGAGCACCTCAGGAGGAGGCGGGCAGTGGTTGTTCTCTACTGGGGACACTGAGAGAGGATAGGACTCCTGGTGGTTGTTCTCTTGCTGATGCCTTGACCCTGGCACCCTGTCAGCTGGGGAGAGGCGACGGATAGTGTTGTCCATAGGGGACTTCAGTGGCCACTGATCGGGGTCTGGTGATGGACGGTGGTTGTTGGTGATGGGTGATCTAGAACGATGCAACAGTTCAATGGTTGGGGTATTGTGGTGGACTGTTTCTGTGGATGGTCTTGAAGGCCTCTGGACAAAGCTATCTGTGGAGACAAACAAAAAAAACCCAAAAAATACAGAGAGTCTATATTGTGATCTAGCTGTAGGATCTAACTGTTAAACTGCTAGCTGGGTTTACTGGGTACTGCTGTTAGCTGGAAAATGTTTTTGTTTGTGTGACTTACAGATCCCCTGAAAAATACCACATAAATGTAGATAGTTGTTACTATACTGAACAAAATCAGTACCATGAAAACAATCTCCCTCCACCACCACATACGAGTGGCTCCTGGGGAAATGTGTTAAGAGAAATCCCATTTTGAGTAGCTGACTCGAACGCTTGTGAAGAAAGTAAGATCTGATCTAGCTATACTAACTGTATTTCTGTGCAACTGCTTTGAAACTTTTATCCTGTCATTCACATCTCTATGTGTGGTTCCTGTTACTGTACAATGAGCACTGCAAGGTAGAGGACGGAGATAAAAAGGAAAAATGTCTCCTGGAAAATACTGAGTGATACGTTTGGGATGCTAGAGACTTGGGTCAAGGCACAGAATCTTAGTTTGAAATATGGACTGGGTTATCCAAGAAAATTCACTGGTAGGCAGCTCTTCATGAAACACTAGCTAAATTTTATCCCTGCCTTGATTTTAAAACAGTGTTAACAGCTTCATATGGATATTTTCAACTTCCTGTAGTTAGCTTGTGCTGCCTTGTCCCACATAAGCTCTTGTATTTCTTCAGCAGGAGGACTTCCAGTGTCACTTTTGCATGGGCATACTTCCTTGGCTGTGATTCCTAACAGCTAGGGGGGCATAAATCATGTCTCTGGATAACTGTCTTTAGATACTAATAATCCCCTCACAAAATGAAATGCTTGGCATAAACAGTGCACACTTTCACCTTAGCTAAGGCCATCAATTTTGACTGGGGAAATTACTGACAGAGAGGAAAATACCACCAGGGAGCACTGACTAACAGGTTTTTATCTGAAGAACAAAGATCAAATTTCAATGCTGTTTGTTGAAAGCCTTGGATGGTAACAGAAGGAAACTGCTGGGTACATGTCAACAATTGAAACAAGTATCTGCCTATTTGTGGCTGCCTGTTTGTTCACTCCATTTGCTCTGATCCTCTGTAAAAGAACGATTCTCTTGCTTTCTTGCCAAGGCAGTGATACACGTTGAAGACCCTGTAGAGGTGCACAGAAAATCCAGGGGCTTCTGCCATCCTGGAACCCAGGCAGGCAGCAGGAGCAGGATGAACATGTACCTAGAGAAAGGTATGAACAGGAAAAGCTCTAGTCCTGAGAAAATGCAGTGCCAGGCATTGACACAGCACCAGCCTTCATATCAACTTTTTTCCCCTACTCAACAGACTGCTCATCTAAACAAGGACACTGAAGGCTCCAGGAAAACCTAAAATTTCAGGTGGATACTACATGGCTTCCAAATACTTATTTCACATCCTTGAGGTCCCAGACAAGAAAAATACATTTGTAGAGCTATTTAAGGTACTCACAATGAAATACCTGGAGGAAAAGAAACTCCAGAGCCATGTATTGTTCTTGACTAAACACAAACAGCTTTAAATACAATGTGGCAAGCTAGTATGTTATAACCAAAATGATGTGAAGATCAAAGAAAAGGAATTAATCTACGACTGCACCTACCTTTTGACAGTCATTTCTTAAAGTCTCATTTCTTTGCCACAACTGAAAGAAAGCAGTAACTATTCATACCCTTCCCCCCAGGTTGTACTCAGTGTCTTATATTCTGCAGACTATCCGCTCCTGTCACTGTACTTTTAAATACACGGTGCTCATTCCTGGCCTGTAAGTGTATACTAGAATACTGTACTGTTTGTCCTACTTATTTGAAGTGACGTGTCTGTGGGGAGCAGCTATCCTGAAAGCAGAAAGTATTGTCTTGCTGTGCTTTCCACTGAGCTCTTTGCAAACATTAGTTGGCTCTGACAAACTCCAGACAGAAGCAGACCTCTCTGTCTGATTCCAAACCATGGTGATCCTGAGCCAGGATAGGGCAAGAGGAAGAACCAGAAAAGGATTCACACCAGCATTCCCTTCCCTCCACGATCTTCACTTTGAAATATTTAACTAAAGAATCCCCTCATGGCTGAAGTTGCTGTTTGCCACAAAACAACCCAAACTCAAACTCAGCTCCAAGCAGTTCCATTGCCACAAATGGCCCTGAACAGAATAAAATCCTCATCACATTCATTCCTTCACACATCTGATGACTGTGAGTTGAGCACATATGGTATATCATTTCCTGCAGGAACAGATTCATTCCTCAGTCTGGCTTTTCATTCTGAGCAACCAACAGTCTTTTCTTGAAGGGAAATCTGTGAAAGGGAAATCGTCGCTCAGGAAAATTGCTAACCTATCTAATCCATACAGGGACGGGTGAGGCTGCACGCACTGTGGATGTGAGCAGTCACTGCAGTGGCAGTCCCAAAGACTGGCACTCTGTGCTTACCCATAAAAGAAGTGCAGGGAATGACAGTGTAAGCTTCCTGTATGGCAACCTTTCAAATGACTCAGTGCTGCATTAGAAAGACCACTGGAGATGCAGATAATTCACTCTCCATTGCTCATCCCTGTATAGGGCCAGAGACTGATGCCTGGAAGGCAGATTCCAAGCCAATGCCAATGCACCTTGGAGATATCCTCAAAGGTCAACTGGTTTCAGTCAAGCTCACTTTGCTTAAGTTAGTAAAAAGCCATTAGATGTAAATGTTGATCCAGACTCAGATGATTCTGGATTAATGAATTTAAAACATTTAGAAGCAGAATCATAAATGTATTGTATAATCTATCAAGAAAGCCAGAAGAGGAAAATGAAAAAGGTCACTGAAATAAGGACAGACTCTAAAAAATCATCTGTGAAATTTAGCCAAATTTAGCCAATTGTGCCAAACAAACACCTGACCCCCCTGCTCAGTTTGTAAATTAGGCGGGGTTAAGCTCTGCTTCTCACATTTATTCTTTTTTTGTTTAAAAAAACTAAGTTGCATTCCCTTGAGGGAAAATGGTAAACTTAATTGTGCTAGTTTCTCCCAAGTGACTTTGTGGAACAGGAAGAAAGAGGAATGTCAAAGTACATAAATAAATTCACCTGCCTATACATTTTTGGCATAAAGATTTTCTGGTTGGTCAGAGGATGTGGCAGGCAAGCTGTAGTCTTTTTTGTTTGTTTTGAAGTTCCTCTTGTACCAAAACAAAAACTACTTTTTGTTATTGTACGAAAAGTTTTAAGTAACAGCACATATCTCTCAAAAAATACAGTGGTACTATTAGCAGTCACAAAGGAGAATATCGTGAAGGAGAAATGAGAATGGTTTCTTAAGCATCCTGTACTCTGTCAGAAGTTGGACTAGAATTCAAAGGGCTTATGTTTTAAGTGACATGTGAAAGACCAACTCAACATCCCAGAAATCCTCTGGGTTTTCTAGTTTGAAATTCAACACTTTTGTTCAGCTGTTCTGTATCTTTAGTGCATGGGTGTCTGAGAGGGCAGCCTGTATTTCTGTTTGAAATTTAAAAAGGGAAAACTATGGGTGAATGTCAAGCTTCAGGAAAAAAATAGAGGTTTTTATAATGGCTGCTGCAAAATGCCTATCTTGAAACATTAGGCAACTTTCTCCTGCGCAGCTTTGCCAATTCAATCTCATCCTAACCTGCAGCACCCTCTTCTAATCTGAAATATTTACACAGCTTTGTGGAAACGCTTTGGAGTATCCTGATCCCACCTGCTGCTTTCCTGCTCTTGGCTTAGTCTCAAAGTTTTGCTGGTGCCCTTTGATTCTGGCTTAATTAGGCTGGCTACAGGCTCCTTGTACAGTGCCCCTGAATCTTGTTTTGCAATCCCATGTTGAATTCTGAGACAATTTGTTTATCTTTTCTCCAGTGAGCAGAGACTAGGGAGATACCCTAGCCCAATTCTGTTTTTTCATCCTCCTTATTTAAAAAAAGGAAAAACACTTATTTTTCCTATTTTTTTTCTAATTAAAAAAAGAAATCTATTTGGTGTTTTCATTGAAAGGACCTCTTGAAAAGCTCAGGCTTTATATTTTTCGAGGTTTGGAGATAACCAGGAAGTTCTTTAGTATGTTTACTTCCAGAAAATAAAAACTAAAATTTCCATTAAAGGAAACACGCTTATATTTTGATCTCTGCTGATACTGAATAATGGAAGCCCAAATCTGCAATGCCACAAACACATATCTATTCTTTCTTCACCACCTGTATGTGTGGTGTGTTCACCACCACGGTATGTGTGGACACTACTAGAAGGCTAACTAATAAAATAAGCAAATACTTCCGATAGTAAAAATGAGAGAAAACCTGCAGAAAAAAAAAAAAAAACAACTTTTCTCAAAATGAATTGTTCAACCATTTCAAAAGCTGAGCAACAAGATGGGCTCAGTGCCAGGAATAATGCGCTGACAGACTGTCATCTGAAGTAAACTTTGAGTTAGACGTTCCTCTCTGAGTTCGCCTTTTCTCCTACTCTGCAAACAATTGCATCTAGTTGCATCTACAGGATACTAAAAGTCCATGATGCACCTTTTCTACCCAACTGAGAATGAGGAGAAATGAATCAACGGGGTCAATAAAACTTTCTGGCATGTTTTTTTAAACTACATTTGGCATAGTTTTTAAGCAGGCTTTGGAAGCAGGACCGAATAATAGAAAATAAATGGAGAATAGATAGTTGACTCCCTAGACCAGGTGACTGTTAACAGCTATCAAGACAAAGGGAGGAGAGTAACTTTATTTAAGTAACTTTGGAGCAAGAAAATGACATCATTCCTCACAGCCTTACTCAAGTGGCCTCCATAATAATAGCTCCCATAAGAATGAGACAGTTACCTTCATCATGGTTCTGGTGTAATAGGACCTCTGGCTGAGCATGGATTGAGTTCCCAGGGTGGAAAAAAGGTGGGAACAGCATACGAGCTTTCCTTTGCTTCAGGATATTCTGAAGGAGTTCATACAGAACATCGCCTGAAAGACAAACAGCAGGAAAAAGGAAATGAACACCTACATACTGCTGAGAAGACTCATTTAGCCATCTGATGTATGAATTCATGGCTCCTGGGTGCTATTTTCAGATGCAAACATGCCTGAAGTAAAATCCTGCAGTTGGCTGTTTTGCAACATTCTTCCCTGAAAGGAAAAAAAGAAAAAGAAAAGCCACGTGTCACACCTCTGCGTATGACTGTGGAAGAATGGGAGAATGAGAAGTGTCTCTTATAATCCCAATACAGGGCCTTTTCAGGCTACATAATTGCCTGTCTGGGATTTCAAAACCTTTACAAGCAGCAGTCAATTCAGTGTCCCACCTTCTCTCATCACAGCCTCAGTTTTTTAGCTAAGACACCTCAGGACACATAATTCTTAAATACAGAACCCATGACTATGCAGTGAGTTGCTGGGAGCAAATGCAGTGTTTTTCCCTAATTACTGACCGATTTAGGCTTCATGAGGCAAGGAGGAAGAAGATTTTGTAAAGCCTCTCCACGCAACACTGTTGCCTCAAGTGCTGAGGCAGTGCGCTACTGGCTACTCCAATCTAGGAGATAAGTTACTTTGGGGTGAACTCAGAGACTTGAAGAGATTTAACTATCCTGAACTCCCTTGCTGTGGTGACAACTTCTGCAGATACTTGACTGCTACAGCTGCCTTAGGAACTTCTGTACATCATTCTTGGTGTCCCAGGACGGACTTCTCGAAAGCCCAAATGGGGTCCCAAAACTATTTATTTCTTGATACTAGACTCTGTATAGGGCTCACTGCAACAGGCAATATTAGAAGAGGGATATGATGCATACTAAGGAGCTTAATGCAGAGGACTTGGTGCTCTGGATGGACAAATACAGTCTGCTAGTTGCTATTGTATCACTCTTCCACAAAAGTGTCTGCAGTAAATTCTACTACACCAAGCTGACATGACTTAATCCAAATGCTTGTTTCTTTTAGGGGTGCAAGCAGACTGTTCGTTGCTTCTTCCCCCCATTCCGTCACCAGAATTGTTATATCCTTCCTCAGAGGAACACTTCGCTGTAGTTATCTAGGAGACCAATGTGTTAACTGCTTCCTTTGTGTCTTCTTAAGTATTACATCTCATACTGATGCCCTCCCTTCAGCAACATCTATATGATATACCTAGGTACTTACATGTTTTGTGTAATGTAACTGATTGCACATTTCAAAGTAAAAAGGTACACAGGGTAGGAAGTCTCCCAGCTTTTAATTCTGCCTCCTCTCCTCTGTTTTTCATACCTCATACTATAGAGGACTAGGTTACAGCAGAAGCATATTATCTGAAAAGGAACTCTGTGAAGTTTCAACTAGGAAACCTTGGATTTTCTAGGAAAGTTTTCTCAAGTGTGTGTGGGGTTAGTAATTGTTCCTATGAGACTGTAAGCTGTGTGCCATTCAGTTGTTTTCTCTACAAACTGCCAATGTTCTACTTGTGGAGAAGTTTGGTGTCTTAGCATGAAATAGTTAAAGCTATCCTGCTTTCCACAGTTCAGCTTCCTCTATTTTTAGCACCTTGGCTGCTTTTACTGTCTCAGCAGTGACTTTAGGGCATTTTAAAGAGGTGATAGTAATACCTGAATATCTAATTAAAAACAAAGCCTCAAGAATCCAGTTACCATTTCCATGTTTAGTACATAAAAGTCTAAAAAGTGATTTTACCACATAATTTGCATCTTTGAATGCAATAGTGGCATAATCGTAACTAGTGCTGTAACACTCCAAGCAATAAGGTAGCAAATTTGTACCTCTTTCAATTTGGCCCGACAGATTAGTGAAAATGTTCACACAACTGGCAGTCTTTTTCTACCTAATAAAACAGTTATATTTATGCACCACAAAGATGCAATTGTACTAGCTACAAAAGTGAGAAGTCTCTTCCCACTCTCTCCCTCCTCTGCTCTCTCCCTTTCCCTCGCCAGCACTAAACAGGAGAACAGCTGTGGGGCTGTGAGCCCACTTTATTGCTAGGACCACTGGGGGGAGTGGATGCTGTTCTACTGGTTTAACCATGAGTGGAATGGATACAGCTTTTATGTACCTACACTCCTGAAAAACTTAAAGCTCTATGGCAAGCGTTATTTCATAGTTTTTCTTCGACTTCATAAGTAACGTGTAGTTTGTTTCTGGGAAATGTTTAGGTAACCTCCCTTTACCTATAGTCACTCACATTTTTAGGGACTTACTGAGATATCCTCTAAAATGCTTATTATCAGTAGGGAATATCTGGAGAAAAAGAGCAGAGAAAAGGAGAGGGTGGAGGCCATTTAAACCCGAATTTAGGTAAACAAGAGTTTAACCTTCTGCACTGAGTGTATTTAAAAGCCAGAGGCTCTTTTCTTGGAATGCTCTATCTCTAGCCTACAAACATTTTAATCCTACTCATTTCAAGAGCCATCACAGCACATAAAGGGAAGAGTAGAGGCATAACTTGTAGGCAGCAAGGCACTGGGATGATAAGAGGAGTAGCAAACAAGATACACACAAAGCTGTCCTCTACCGTCCTTACTCACTTTCAATACTCCTTTTGTCTTAAGGCTGGGTTATTTTATAATGAAATGATTCAAAATGGTGTACCAATATTAAACAGAGAATGTTTCCAGGCATCAGTTTTCACTAATGTATTATAGTGGTGATAGACATGTATGTTTGGCATCTCCTTCCATATAAATTTAGTCCTCATTTAAAGCACATGCCTTGAAAACTTTGTACAGAATCAATGTAAGCTATAGTTTGGGAGGCAGATTCTGCAGGAGGATAGTTGCAGTGGTGCGTTTGAGGGAGTCACTAAGCAGCTTGACGCAGAATTAGTGCCACTGCTTGTTTATCAGCGAGAGCCAAGCAGCGCCAGCTGTACTTCTGTGCTGAGTGAGCCTTGTGCTGGAAGCCTCATAACAGCAGTTCTGCAACCATTTGGTCCAAATTCTTCAATAACCTACAGTGATTGAATTACAAACCTTTTTATTTAACAGGAGTACCTTGTATGGTCATAAGAAAAGCTCACAACTCTTTTTCAGTTAAACATCCCTGACAAAGGAGGGCGGAGGCTTACTCTGACTGTAAAGCTGGAGCAGACAGACCACAGGGGATATAAATACAGGCAGTCCACATAACACATTTCTAAATCTTCTTTGTGAATAAATGAAGACATAATTTGAGCAATAAGCTGATTGATTCACACACCTGTCTGTGTTCTGCCTTGGGCCAGACTCCAGCACGTGAGAGAATATGGCGAAGTAAAGTAAAGCCCACAGGGGCTGTAAAATAGAGGAAAGGTCCCCCAGGGATAAGTTTTGCAGTCACTTTTAGCAGCACATCAGCCAAGCCAACTGTGAGGCAGAATGCTAATACCAGCTTCTTAAGAGGCTGGAGCACTTGATTAACTTACTGCTGTAGTTGGGTCTGTGAAAAGATAACCCTTTATGGGGAAGTCATGAAGTGCTGCCAGAGAAGCTTGCTTTCTGTGGAGTTCTGCAGGGAGTTTTAATGAGAAACAGGTTGCATTGTTTTGTTTTAGAGTTGCATTCAAAATTGCCTACAACTCAGGTGTATCTGGATTTCTCTCCCACATTGTTCTTTTTGTCCTTGCCTCATTCAAGCAAGCAGCTCTGTCCCTTCTCTCCTCCCTGGCCCAGTCCACCCTAACAAATATGACTGTATCCTCCTCTGTCCCTCTCCAGATTCTGTTCCAGCTTCTTCTTTCTTTTCAGTCATTGCTTCAGTAAGAAATCCTCACCTGAATGAGGAGACCTGTATCGAAAGTCCTCTTTGGTCAGGAGCAGCAGAGCCTTGCCATTCATCTCAAAAGTGTTGCTCTCAATCGGCCTCAAGGAAAACTCCTTCTCTGCCCATCTGAGCCACTGTGCCACATCATCCCTGCTCCAGTAAACGGGCTGCAAACCTGTGGCAGGAAGAGACCGTGATTGTGTTACAAAATTGAGACAACGCATGGGAATATAGGCAAATACCAGTGAAACCCCATTTCTCCCCACACCCTAACATGCAAAGTCTCTGAGCAAGGTGTGGGAGAGGGATGCCATGGTAATGTAGGATTACACTAAGCACTGGACTGTGCAACACTTCATTAGCTTAGGCATCGTGGTTTATTTTAGACATTCAGAAAAACAAGAACTGCCTCAGCATCCCCCAAAGCTTATAGGATATTACTTAATTCCAAGTGCCCAGTGTGAGATGGAATTGTCCCCCACCTGCTCCTTCTAAGGTGCAGAGCAGGCAGGAGACTAAGCTGTTGGCTCCATCCCTCCTTTGTGTGTGTCCTCTCCTAGAAGAGAGGAGTGTCCTCTCTTCACACCCCTCATAAAGCAACAGATCAAGCATAACAAAGAGCAGTCAGATGCAAGAGACCTCTGTACTTCCCTGTAGGTGGGTGTGGACTGTAAAGAATGGCTGCTGCACATAGCCTCTCTAACAGTGTATGTGTAAGTGGGTATTGTTTAGAGAGGTGCCTTCAGACCGGCACACCGCTCCTGCAGATGCAGTTAGGCTAGTAACTCCTATTCCCATACTGGAGAGGAAAGTAAGTGCTGAGGCTCTGGCACCTTTAGTACTGCTTCATACTGTGTCTCCTGTACAGCAGTAAGGTACCACCAGTGCAGCTCTGACCATATGAAGGCGGTACGGCGCATTATTGTAAAGTAGCAGGTGTGTTGCATTGGGCATAGATTTTCCAGGCCTCCAAGGAGAGTCCAGCACTCCATTTCCCCCAAACAGCCCATGCAGCACATACAGCCTGGAGTTTAGCCACAGGGGCCCAACCAAGTTACCATGAAAGTCAAAGATCTCTTGCCAGCCACATTCATTGGGCCCAGGCAGAGAGATATGGGAGGTGTGACAATTCAAGATCTGTTTTACAGTCAGAATAAAACCAGCTTCCTTCTCCTGGAGAGAAGACATCACAGTGAAGAGCTGTTTATACCTAGGTAGACAGATTATCTCCAATCCACTGGGAGATAAAAGCTTTCTTTCCTTTTCCCCTCGTGAGATGACTCATTGTTTAACTTGTTACAATGTGTTGCGTAGAAATGAAAGCTTCACACTGTGCATAGGAACATAAAATTTGCCATATCTGATCAGATCTCTGGTACACAGCCTCTGGCAGGGGCTAATACCTTATGCTTCAGAGGAAGATGAACCTCCCTTCCTCATATTGCACCTGGCTGATTGTATGCTGCACATGGGAAGAAATTTCCTTCCTGGCACACCACTCTATGAAATCTGATTACCCTCATCTTACTGAGTCCTAAAAGAAATCTGGGAGATTTGTACTGTTTTACTGTTTTGTTTTGCCTTTTTTTTTTTTAGCTGTTTTAACAGATAGGCAACCCTGTTTTCTGTTTTAGCAAGAGTGAATTGCATTCTGCTGCTATGCCAGATTCCCAGACAGAGGCTTTGGAAAGTCCCAGCACCACAGCTGCACAAAGAACTGAATCTGAGCTGAAGCAGGCATGGAGATTGAGCCTGAAAAAGGGTCAAGGCCGACCTGAGGAAGGGATGTCTTCATTGCAGCTGCAAGAGTTTCCATCAGCTTCCAACTACCCCTGTAGCACAGTGCCACACAGACATAAGAAGTAGCATTTACTTATTTATGAAGGACTTAAATTCTCTCCCCTCATATTGAATTGGGATCTGATTGCTGAGGTCAGAGTTTTCTGTAGGTCCTTTCTTTTCGAAGGGAGTGCAGTCAGGTGTAGGTCTGCTCAGAGACATACAAACTGTCATCTAAAATGCCAAACTTATACCTGCAGAAAACACACTGCAGATCCCAGTCTACTGCTGGGTAGGATGCACATTGACTGCAGCTAGGTAAAGCAGAAAGAAGTTAAATGCAATGCAGCCAGAGCACAACTTGTGAAAGGTATAAAAAACATCTGGGAAGAGCGTGAAATGCTCGTGCATGGCTTCTGCCTCTATCTTCCCCCTTTGCCATGCCATGCAAGCAGTAAGTTGCCTAAAGGAATGCTGTAATGTGGAAATCTAGCTGGAGTTTTGATGCGCTCTTCACAAGATGAGGCAAGAAACAAAACATTGCTGGGAAAATCAGGCTGCAATGAGCAGAGCTGTACGATAACTTCACATGATCTGCATGTTCCCTTACTGATAACAACGTAATAAATAAATCACTCCCTGTACAAACATTAATCCTGACTTCCTATGTGCTGGTTGACAGTGTACTTTTGCATTCGTTCAATTAATTTAAAAGTACCATGTCTAACAGAGCTTCGACTGATCAGCGCTAGACACCAAACAGCCTACAGAGGCTAGTCCGAGCCAGGTGTGCTGTGCTGGCAACTCCGAAAGAAGACACAACACTTCACAGTGCCCATCAGGTCTCTGCTGGGTTTCAGCAGCATCTCTGTAGTTTGTGAGAAAGGGAGACAGAGTCTTCATGGGGAAAAAAAAAAAAAAAAAAAAAAGAAGCCAAAAAGTATTATGTCCTAGGACCCCCTGGCTTCTGGTTACCAAAAATGAGCATGCAGCCTTTCTAATTCAGTTTGGCTAGCACTAAAGTGAGGGGGTGGAGGAGCTATATCTCTCCACCCATGGGGTGATACCATAATTCAATGCTTGCATTGTGTTTTGAAGATATGAAGTACTATAAAATATGTTATCTGCTTTTCCCTGGATGGATTGCCACTTCTCTCATTTCCTTCTCTCCCTGCCATGTCACCTTCCTGGCAAGTTGGTTTCTCCACAAAGCCCTCTGTAGTTGCCTGTCCCCACCGCATGCCCATTTGCTTTGTGAGGCTGAATCAGTTCAGTCACAGGAGGCTTTCCTCAGGGTGCACACCAGCGCTGCTGAAAGTGCTTCAGAAACTGCCGTTCGTAAATTCTTTCATGTGCAGTACTGCATTTGCTAAACTTGCATACCACCTTCTTTGCCCTTTCTTAAAAAGAAGCTGTTGGTATTGTGAAAACAAGGGCATGAGAGGGTTGGCTTTGCAGCTGAACAGATTTTACAGCACAGCATAAATGGCTATCAGTAGGTCCTGAAAATGCTTTTCTATACTCTCCATGAAAGAAAACTAATCCTGCTTATACAATTTTTTCTTTTTTGGATGCTGTTTTTTATTTTTCCCTCTCCATCTTCTCTTTTATTGTCATACCCACGGTGGAGGAAAATGGGCTCTTTTATCTCTCCAGTTTTCTCCTCTGTGAAAGCTAACAGCATTGTCTTGAACTAACAAAGATATTTACCAAGCAGAATAAAGTGAGCAAAGAGAGTGCTGTGCTACAAAATGAGGACGGGGTTTTGCCTGCTGGACTGACTGTTGAAATCAGCGGGAAGGCTTTGCTGCTTTCAGTAGGTGCTGATCAGGCACAGCGGACTCTGCCTCTCTGCCAGCCTGCCCCCTTGGTAGCCAGCGTGGCCATGGACTGCAGAGGGTGAATTTTGCCTTGGGAGTCAACCTGGCACTGCTCCCATCTCTGCCACTGCTCTACTAGTTCAAATCTGGCAAGCGTTCCCAACCTCAGTCTCCCTCTTTGTGTAAAAATAAACACTAACGAAAAGTTCTTGAACTCACCAACTGAAAGCAGATTAAAAAGAGCCACGTAAACTGTCAAAATCTGTCTCTGAGAGATCCCAGCATAGTTTCTTGTTTGTCTTCCATCAGCTTCCAAGCACTATCACCAGTGTAGTAAACTACAGTAATTTACAGATGTGCTTATGATTTGATAGCTTCATATGCATTAAACAGGGAGCTAAATTCCTGGTCCCCTTTCTAATGCTGCAGGCTGGAGCACTTAGTAGTCTACTGGTGTCTTAGTAGATGATCTACTTCTGTTGCTTGTTCCTCACCTGAAGTCCTGCTTCTAACACCTGTTATATCAGCCAGCTTATAAATGCCAAGAGTGATCAATTCTCACACTCCAGGGGCACAGGCTGATAACCATCTGGACTGCAGAAGAAATCTCTGTTCCTTTACATTCTTGGAGAGCAAAAACAAGTACAAAGAAGAGGGGCTAATTTACACCTTCTTCTTCGAGTAGGCAGTAAAATTGTTTACATATGTTCAAGCATTTATGCACGCACGCACACACACACAGCACTTCACATGCACACACACACACCAGAATGTACTGGTGTGTTGAAGAGGAGTTTAAGTTGATGGTCTCTAAAGGCTTCACTCCTGTTTTACAGTGAGCCCCTCAGGAAACTTAAGCATGGTCAGGCTTTGAGGCTGGAACGCAGTGCTCTGACCACCTGGACCAGCCTTTGGCACACAAAACTGCAGTGTCAGCCAGCAATATTTGCAACAGGCCATAGACTCCTGGTGGGGTTACAACTTTGTTTTTTAAAAAGATGTGGCTGACCTTGAACCTTGCGATGCACTCATGTTTAGCAACTCCTTTCCTTTGGAAAAGAAGGTATGTATTTTATGGTATGAGTTGCTATGTACAACACACGTAGCAGATACGTCTGAAACGTGAAGTGCAACGTACTGTAGGCTGTTTTCACCTTGACTCATTTGGAACAATCTGAAGACGCAAATCCAGTGCAAGATGTCATGTACAGTGTAACTGAGAGCTGCTGTTACGTTTTAGTTTCAATATGAGGACACGGCCACAGTAGAGCCTGCATGATGGAAACAGCACTTGCAGTGAGTTTCGTTTATCTTCTTGTTCCACTTCAGCCCTCCATCCTCTACGCCTGGCTGCCTGGCAGGCAGAATGAGGAGGCGAGAAGGGGGTAAAGACAGACCTCTCCTTTATCCCTGCGTTCTGGAGGGCAGATAGAATTGTTCTCACTCCCACGCCCAAAGCTACTTAGCACAGTTGGGCAAACAGCAAAGCGGCCAGCGCATGCAAATCTGCAGCTCATCTCTGAACACCCAGGGACAGATGCACCCTCATGCTGGCAGCATCAGGCAGCCTGGCTCCAACTATAGGACAATGCTTGAGCCTTTACTGGGAAAACAACTCTGGAAAAGCTCAGAAGACTCGAATGTCTGCTACCAACTAGCTCTTTTGGAACTGAAGCTCTCTTTTTTGTTATTAATTAAATAAATTCTTCCATGATACCCATAAAGCATAACATGTTGTTCTGCATACACTGGTGCATGTGAAACAAGACAGAGGCATGAGCATGTGTTTCTCTCTTCATTTCTGTGCAAAGGCAACACAGTCTGGAAGAAAGGCGTATGATTAGATTCAGATCCTTCTCCCAGGCTCTGTGAATGAGACTTTTTAAAGGTCCTCTCCTTCTGTCTTATTTCTTTGTTTGGAAAGCTACAGTACCAAAAAGCACAGAGGTGTCATGCCAGTTAACGTGTGAAGTGCACTGAAAGTGCAAAGTGCTGCACAGCAGCTTTGAGTGAGTCCTGCTCGATATTCCTGCAGTGCTGTCCTTGCTGCTGCCTGGTTCCCCTATTGCTCAGAGGCACTGATGCTTGATGTAAGCCAGGAGCCCTGCTCTGAACCTCGCAGCACAAACTGTGAGATACTGCTCCCCGAGATGGGCTGCAGCAGTGAGTTCAACAGCTGAGAGCTGATTACGCTGGAGGAAGTTTCAAGTTAGATCACGAGCTGGGCGCTCAGGTCCTCCTGAGAGTGCAATTTTATGCTGTATTTTTTGATCTTCTATTGCAAGTGCCTTCCCTTTGCTACCAGTGCTGCCAGGCTCCCACCCAGAAGGTGCTCAGCAGCCCTTTAGGCCTACCTGGACTATGGATGGTAAAGGCAGGAAGATGAAGGACTCTGCTTCCCGGGGAATTCTTTCTAATTCCTCAGAGCTGGGGAGCAGGTGACAGACATCTGGGGCATGCTTAGCCATCCCCATGCAGGTGGGAGCCTAAGTAAGTCTCCTTGAGCTGGCTCACATGTGGATGATGCAGCGGAGAGGCAGTAGCCAGTTGCTGCTGCTGGCCCACGGAGATTGCTTCATCCTACAGTAAAAGGCTGGCTCTGTAGTTTGGAGGCCCAGAGATAAGCAAAGATATAAAAACAGGGAAAGGTTAATTCTGGCTAATCCTCAGGGAGAATTATTTGGGAGGCGAGTACAAACTAGTACAAGGGAGATGGATGGCAGCAGAAGAAAATGTGCCTTTACAGACCTTGTTCAGGAAAAAAGTGATTGGATAGGGAACAGAGAACTTGTGTGATGGGCAGAAACAGAGACCCTGGTGGGTCTTGCGTGTCCTTTAAAAAGGTATAAAACTGCCTGTAATCAGAATGACAAGGCTTAGGGAAGCTTCCCACACTGCTGGGAACAGAGGGTGAAACAGCTTTTTTCAATAGTAATCTGAAATAAAAGGAATAGGCTCATGTCTCCTGCTGTCCTGTTGAACAGGGTGTTGGAGATGGAGCACAAGTAGACGCAGTGCTTTGTGCTGAGTGCCTGCTTTGGGGCCCCCGTGTATGCAGACATGCTACAGAAACAAGCCTTGTGAAGCACTGGGACAGATTCCTTCCATGCTGATTTTGCTAGCATTGTGCCCCGTGACCCAGCCTTTCTTTTCCCACTGTCTGTACAGAGACTTGCAAAGTTGACACACCCTAATCCCTTAGGGCTCCAGGGTCATAAAATAAATAAAATTGCTTTTCTAATGCAGCCTTTGGAAAGCCTGTAAGAAACATATTGATTGGAAAATGCTTGATTAGAATGATCAAGCGCCGAGCTCTCATACAGGGAAATAAATCTTTTCAATTCCCCACACCCAGTGCCAAGCTCAGCTTCCTGGAAGCAACTATGGCCCTTTCTGGAACTGAAGTGAAAATCCCATGTTCCATCACCTCTCTGACCTGCTGACATTACACACAGTTTGCATTTGCTGATCAAATGCACAAGCAGGACTCTAAATTAGCTTGCTGGGTTGAGATAGCTTGCTGATTAATGACGGCAGATGAAGTCACCGGTACAAAAACCCCACAAAGTCTGAAGTCAGTTTAAGTGCAAAACGAGAGACGAAAGGCCACACTCTGCAGAATATAACACGAAGAACATATTCTCACTCTATAGCCAAACCTTTTCTTCACACATACAGGTTAGTAAAGTAAGTAACTCTCCTATGCAAAATTACTCAGCTATGTTTAAGACCCTCTGCCCCAACAACAGCCAGAAAAGTCCCTGAACAGTGCAGACCAATTCCTGAAGTCCTTACAGTTGTAACTGATGTCAGAATAAAGCTTCAAGTGCAGCCACAGTCATTTAACGTGGCCAGTTGTGCTGCACTTCTTGTAACTGAAATCAGTATTTGAGCCACAGTGGCCGCCCCACTCCTTTCTGTTTCCACCTGCATCATCTGGAGTTTGCTTGCAGAAAAAGCAGACCTTAGGATTTAGTGCTCTTTCCTCTGTGAGCTGCCCCTATATGGGATCAGCCACGGAAAATGTCATGATGCAGGAGCAGCCTACCTGCTGTGGACAGGCAGTTTGCAGCCTGGATGGAGAATTCATGCAGGATGCCCTCCTCTTTCCTGGGGCAGATCAGTCTAGATAAATGGTGCTGATATGCATGCTGAAGAGGCCAGTGTTCTAAGTTCTGGAAGGAAAAAGCTACCAGCCAAAGAAGCAAGCATCCAAAGGGGTGATGAAAAGACCAGCCTGTTTTCTAGGCACTCGTTCCATGAGCCATGTCCAAGAGTTTTCAAGAACTGTGCAGAACAGCTCCAGCTTCCTTTCATGCTGTTTGCAAAAACCTTCTTAGAAGCCCAGCAAGAGTGCTCCTTCCAGGGGAGGATGAAGGCTGGCTTTTTGCATCTGGGCACCACATTCAGGGAAGGCCAGAGCGTGACAGTGAGTCAGTGAGCTGCTGACAGCACAACGCTGTTCGGCTGACTGCACCCGCTACCGCAGTTACCACACACAGCAAAGAACTTGCCTGGGTCCAAGATGACCCCTCTCTTTGCTCTTCTCATGACCACAGCTGGAGAGGGCAGGTGACCATGGGATTCCTACCAGAGCAGCTCGTGCAACAGAAACAGCTGGCAGGGAGATGGGGAATGGGGAAATGTTGGCTTGGATCTGATCCCAGTCATAGTCCTAATCCACTCCTGACTCCTTCTCAACCAATTCTTGGCTGTTTTCCACAAAGCAGACATTGCTTTCCTACTGCTCCCTTCCAAAAGGAGCTGAAAGAAATGTCTTCTGTTGCTTTTTTTCCTTGTATGTGCAAAAACTATATCCTAAACAAAACTAGCTGAGCCCTGACACTGACATGGGTTAGTTAGCTCAAAAGACTACACTGCAAGAAGCAAGTGGTTTTGCAAGCAAAAATCAAGGAGATTATAAAAAAAATCATTTACTTCTCAGAAAACCTTTACTGTTTCAAAACAATTCATCGTAATCTAGGTCAAAATTCAGACCTAAACACTCTTCACAGTTTTCCTATACTGAATGACAGTCACTGCTGCATCCGTGAATTACTACTATTAGTAATACTTGCACATTTACACTACACAGTGCCTTACAACTGCAGACAGATTAGATTGTTATAGCTTTTATAGATGGGACGTACAAAATCACTGGACACCTGCCCATACACCAAATCTATTATAGTAGGAATTGAATCTAGGAACTATATTTTGCTCCTTTTTACAACTGGACAACTACAGAGCACCTTTACACCCTTAGTTAACACCCACATTTCCCTCCTATTTCTTGTGGAGCTTACTCAGGGTGTCCTGGCAACAGTAATTTTAACTTCAAGTAAGCCCGCCCCCCCCCCCCCCCCCCCCAAAAAAAATATTTATAATGGATTGTTAATGTTTTTGGTCTTTTTTTAACACAATATAGCCTTGATCCCTGGCTGGGGTGTTGAAAATTTGTAAGCAATTAGAAATAAATAGATCTTGCTAGTCTTGACCTACATATGGTTTTACTTAAGTCTTTTGCCTGCTGCCTGCTGCACAGTGGAGAGGGGTGCTAAAGCTATGACCATGCTTAGTAGTATTACTGGTGATGGAACTGAAAGCCCTGATTTTGGGTATCCCATCAGCGCTCCACAAAGATATGAAAAACTGGTGAAATAGTTGCTAGTTACCATCAATGCAGCTGCTAAAATTAAGGTGGTTCTTTCAGCAATTTATCAGTTTAACCTAATATCAGCTAAACCACCTTGATCTTCCAAATGGCTGCAAACTTATAGGTGATTCTACCATTTCAGAAGAGAGGTCAGAAGTCCTTTTTGCACAGCTGAATCAAGTGGAAAGTTTTGAAATCTCAGTTTCACATGCCAGCAAAACACCACCACCAACACAGCAAGACACTGTAATCCTCCTGTATTAAGAAGCTGCTTTCTTCTCACAAGGAGATTTTGTTCTCAGAGGCTCACATCCTGATGAATCTGGGTCCCTTTCCCTTGAGGAATTTTGGCTGGGACTTTGTTTCCTAACTCAGCCGTGATTGTAAGAGCTGGGGAGGGGGGAGTGTATACACAAAGAGTATTTTTTCCAGGCTGTTTCCAGGGAACGTGAGGCCAGCTCCGCTACAGAACAGTCTATGCTGTGACAGCAAGATGTCACACGTTGGCTTCCTCAGCACTGGGGCTCCAAGCCTTGTGAGGTGCAGCTGCGTTCGTGCTGCTACTGGGAAAGCAGAGTTTGGCAGTGCAGCCAGATCCATGGCTTGCTTTGCCTGTAACCATTGAGCAAACCAGTGTAAAGGAAATTTTACCACCAGCATGTGGTCAGAGTATGTCATACATTTGCTTCAAACGATTTCACTTTTGGTCCTCTGTCTCTGTCCATACAGGCATTCTCCTTCAGACTCCTAATCCAGGAGGGCTATAAAAGCCTGCTTTGATCCACCAGTGTATTAGTTCTTCTGTGCTTTATGGAAAGACCTGCCTTCAGGTGGCATTAAATATTAAAGAACTGGGGGAAATGGTTAAAATTACAGCTCTAGAGACTGCACGCTATATGTACTCAGTTTTGAACCATATCTTGGGGGTTGCAGGTAAAAGCCTGCTCTTAGTGTGCTGCAGACATTTTCTGCTCCCAAGATGCTGCAAACCAGAGCTCTGACATGGTTAAAAACATTCAGATTTAGCTTCACTTCTTGATGGTTCCTTAATGAACCAAATCCATGCAGCTCTTGCAAACTGTCAGTCATTTCTCTAAGACGACATTGCTGTCCTAGAGGAAGGTCAGGTACTTAAAACAACAACTGTAGATGCTGGGAGTCCTCTTCCACGCCCAGGGGGATGCGAAGGCCACCGAGATGGACTCCAAACTGCACTACAACACATTTCCCATACAGAAGAAGTAACTGCATTGCATTTGCATGGGGCCCTTTATCTCTACCCTTCCAGTATAACCTGTGCACAGAAAGGCTTCTTGCACTAAGGTACTTGTGCTTGAAATACATTGATAATGAGAACAAATTAAGTGTGTGCTCTTTGATTATCAGATGATAAATTATCATGATTATCTTTGCTGCAGCTTGAGAATTGCTTCCTCTTCAGGGTTTAACTCCTGCTTGCTCTGAAGTTAGCACACTCACTAACTTCTCATATTAGGACCCCAAAAAAACTGGCTCCCTCCCTGTTATTTCTGTGGAAGTCTAATGAAGTTCAGACAGCTCTTCTATTTGGGGCCACTTGGAACACACTCTCCAAGCAATCAGAAATCAACAAACTTTATTAATTGGGATGGAAGGCAAGATCCCAATTCATCAGCTTATCAGATTAGAAGCAAGCTGCTGTGCTGTCTGTCTGGAAGACGTGCATGCTGCAGCCAGAGGCATGTCATGCCTGGGACACCCTCTGAACTAGCTCCCCAGGGTCCCAATCACAACAAGGGCTTGAGCATCCACTACATGTTCAGCACACTCTCCCTGACACCATGGTAGCTAGTTCACACTGAGGTCTGTGGTACTATGGCTTTGGCAAGTTCTTGGACACATCTAGGCATGAAAGACTCACCCTGACTGCAGCTATGTTTACCTCTCGGTGACAGCTGAAGATGTCAGAAATATGTGTTTCGTTTTCATCCCTCCAGCTTCAAAGGTGTCTTGTTTGAGTCCTGTGCTTGAGGGAAATATACTCCTGAACTGGAGATATCAGTCCCCCTTTCTGTTATTCTGTCTGGCATGAAGGAGGCATAAGGAAGACGATGATTTCCATCCTGACGCTGGCACGTCAGCACTCACTACACCACCCTTCAAACAAGCTACTTTCAGGCCACCACTCAGAACTCAGTAGCAGCGCTGACTTAGTATTGTTCTTTGGCTCCTTCCTCTGATATGCCAGTGAAATTGGCAGGGGGCTTAGGCTGTGGACTTGATGAGAGAGATAAGCTGTATTTAAGTATATACATACACTGGATTCTGCTGGATCAGCTTTCTGGACTGATTAAGAGCACAATTGCACTAACAGTCAAGACTGCAGTAACAGGTCAACACAACAGGTGAGGGGTTGACAAACTACAGAAAGAATAATAGCTGGATGTGGTGACTGAGAAGGGAAAAAATGCTTCAACTACTATTGCTAAAGAACACATCATGTCACTGAAAAATGCATGGGATCACTGTATTATTTGAGTTTAATCTTGATGATGTCATTGAGAAAGGCTTGCTTCCAGGACTGGAAAAATTACTGCAATGTCAATAGAGGCAAATAATTTACCTATGCACTTCCAGTAGAGGATCAAGCTTTGAATGAAAACAAATAGATGAGATAATTCACAAGGAGGCTCTGTCTCATCCTGCTTTTTGTGTTTCTTGCAAAGGTAAAGGTGTTGTGAGAGAGACCACATACCTAATAATACTGGGTAACTGATACCACCACCAGTTCACTATTCCTAATACTCTGTAAACCCATTGTGCTAGTATAGACACCTGACTTCAAGATCAGTGAAGCTATCTTGTGCTGTCCCTCTTTCAACACTTCCATTCCCACATGGAATGGCCATCCCTGTGCTTGCTATCTCCATCAACCTACTGCAGATGTGCTGTGGGAAAGGGGACCTGTGTCTCTTGAGAGGGGTGTTATATGCAGCTGGGCATCCCAGGGCCTCCACCATGGGGGCAAATGTCCCTGGGCACAAATCAGGGATCCAACTGAGGTCAGATCGACTGGTGACAGAAGAGAGGGGTGAGAAAGTTACCCCTGTCAGTCCCACTAACTGTGACCCCTCTTTTGAAAAGGTGGGGGATAGCATGATTATCTTTCTTCGTTTAAGTATTGTGAAAAAATCAAGTGATATCACCTGTCGCAAATATTTAGCAACCCCTGATAGCTACTTTACATTGCTTACAGTTGTGCCTACTAGTATAAAACATTAAAAAAAGGAGGAATCCCTGCCTGGAGGATGTAACAATATAAACAGACAGGATAGGAAAGGGATCGAATGTACAAGCAAAGCGAACAATATGATGGTGTGCAGACAATGCTGGTCCCCCTGGGAACCAACTGAAACTACTGCACTCTTTGCTAAGTGGATATTCTGAAAATGTAGTTGAAATACTCTTTCATCAACTTGTCTAATTAAAATTTTCATAGTAGCTCTTCCCCTTACTTTGGCAAATTTCAACCAGCTCTATGACAGACACTTGTCAAATTACATCTCTTATCTGATGCAGAAATCCAGATTTGTATGTATATCTGTTCACACAATTTCTATTCACAAAAACTGAGACATTCACAATCACATTGGAGTCAGGAATGCAACAGAGGTGTCTCACTATAAGGTAGCAATTTCTCTTCTGTTCTTCCAATCCTTCACGACTTGCTTAGTTTACAAAGTCCAAACCAGTTTAGCTTCATTCTTCAGTATCATAACTTCCAAATCTTCTCAAGTTTCTGCTCTCCTGGGAAGACTGATTCACAACCACCTTGCACAAGAGAGAACATCTTTTAAAAAATCCACTGTTTGGACCTACTGATCATGTGTCTGGACTTGTTTGAACTTGGCCATCCTTGATGCACTATATTCTGTCCCACTAAGAAACGCTTGCTTGCATCACCTCTCTCTGCTTTAGCAGACTGTGTCACAAGTTAAGCACCCATGAAAGCTGCTTTTGCCAACCATACTAGCAAGAGCAATTTTTTGGAAACGCTCTTCAGTATTAGAACAAAGGAAGGAAAGTTTCTTGATAACCAGAGCACAGATTTCAACTGCTTATAAGCTGCTCAGGCTGTGGATTAAAGTGTGCATTTGTATGAGAGGAAGATGGCAGGGAGTGGAAGGAGTAGAAAGAAAGACTTGAGAAGTAAGAGGGTAGGAAGTGAACAAGCACATTAGGGAAGGATAGTGAACCATGTTTTGAAGAAAGGATACCTTTTAACCTATCAGGTTGCCTTAAGTCTTCATGGCTGTTTCTACAATTTCTACAAGCTAATACATACACGTTATCAGTGCAAAGCAAGTTGATATTCTAGGTCTTTTCCTCCTACTTAACAACCTAGAAGTGAAAAAATACTTCTGTGAAATGCTTTGCTTATTAATGTGATTTTTATTTTTTTCATGTGACTGGGGTCAACTGGCTTAGCACTGACAGCATGGTACAGAAATGCAGACATGGGCACAGTATCAGTTGGGGAGAGGGCCAGGGGGGTTAGCTTAAGTCTCCTTCAGCAATTTCACACAAAATGACATTAGGAAATGCAACGTGCCAAAAATTTTCCCGTGAAGCACTGAAAAGATCTGCAGACTCTACATGTCTCACACACTCTGGCAGATAATAAACAGAGAGCATATGGACTCAAATACTGTATGTTCATGAAAACACAGTACCCCGTGTTTGACACCATGTTGAGTTTCTGAGAACGTGAATGCAATTTCTAAAAAGATTTACGTCCTTGTTATTCAGGTGTTTGGACGACTAAACAATGGAAATTCAGAAAAAGATTTATTTGTGGGCTGGTTTATTCCATAGCAAATCATAGCATTTTTTTCTTATACCTTCCTCTGAAGCAGCTGGAATGGGCAACACTTAGGCTGGTCCTGTCCAATCCTGTCTCTTCCCTAGTCTGACCAATTTTTTTAATTTCTAGGTCCTGAAACAAAACTTGACTTTAAGATTAATTCTCAAATGAAAGTATGATTTTTTTTAAACTTCTGGATTACTTTTTTTGTTGATGCCTCATTTTAAACTTTTTCTAGATTTCCTCTTCCCCTCATTACCTCTGAGGTGTGTACACTGTGTGAAGAGGAGCTTTCTTTTGTCAGCCCAACCTCACCCTTATTCATTTAGTGCTGTCACAGTCATGCTTTCACAACTGCTGACGGAATCAGGTAGGAGGAAGGAGGAGGAGGCTGATTCGGCAAGAGGAGTCTTTTGTTTGCACGTAAATAGCTCGGTGTTATCAGAAAGAAAACAAGGAGTGAGCAGCCTGTGTTGAACAACAACAGCAAAAAAATCACAGCACTATTATTCTGTTTGCCCATTCTCTTCCAGAAATATAAGTGAGCTTCTGTGTATAAGAGAAGGGCTGGTGTAGATAACAAGAGTCGCTTCACTGCCTCCCCTCTGTTACTAAAAGGCATCCTTGTAGCAATTACAACAATTGCTAACATAGAGAAACCATACTGGGAAACAGGTTGTTCTCAGTAAGGGGTATTAAAAACTCCACATAGAAACTAGCTTTGAGGAAAAAAATTATTTAGAAAACTTACTAATGAAGAAGGAACCTAGAGGAATGGGTTTGGACATTTGGCCAATAATAAGGCCAAAGAGTCCCAGACAGTATACGAGCTTATTCCACTCAGCTGAATGTTAAATCAGTGACCAGTTAATACCTGTTCAAGGTTTTAAAAACATTGGCCTTCAGTCCTGAAAAGCACGTCTGCATCTCCTGTGGAAATCAGTGGCAATTTCGACTATTTAGCTGCAGTGTTGGGCAGCTAAGACACTGGGTTGCTAGTGTCAGGCACTAGAAGGGACAAAAAAGCTTCCCAGAACATCAGAAGGTCACGTTCCTGATTTTGAATGTAATGTCTTTCTTTTGTGTTAATTACCAAAACACTTCATAGATCTTGACACACGCTGCTGCTTGGAAAACGCTGCATAAGATTAGCCGGTGCTTTCCTTTGCTTCCGTTCAGCTTGCCCAACTGTGAGAGTGGATTTAATCATAAACGATAAGACAAAAGGAGAGCAGCACACCTGGATCAGGCATGCTGAGTAGGGCTGCACAACAGGAATTGTTTCCTCCCTCCTGTCTTCAGAGTGAGAGTCTGAACGGAGGGACATTAGCACAGAAATTTCTGTGAGGCCTTCAAAGAAATCCAGTACTATTTCTGTACCCTCGTCAAAGCCTAGTGGTTCCTTTTGCTCCTTTGGGATGCTGGAATCCATATGAAATTGAAAAAATGTAAGAGGGATACCATCAGGGTGCTTGCCCTGTCCAGGATTCATTTAGCATCTTTGCCAACCTCTTAAAAAGGCATAAAAGAGGAGACAATTTTTAATCTCTTTTCACAGTGTGGTTGCCAACATTGCAGGCTAAAGCTGCATCTCCTCAGGAAGAGGGAGCTGAGTTTGTCCGTAGCTGCTATTTCCTAATTGGCAGGCACAATGGAGAAGCCTTTTGGTTACCCTGATAAGGTCATTTGCATAACTCTACCCAAGTGGCTTTGCATATATTTTTTTCTCTTATTTTTCCTTCTCTCTCCACTTCATCAGTTCTCAGACACTTCTCCCTGTGTCAGAGAACTCTAGGAAGAGCTTGTATGTCGTTAATCCCTATATTCATTCAGTTATACATTTTAGATTTATTTTTTATTTCTTGGAAATAGCCAGTCCATTTAGGTAACTCTATTCTTATTTGCACAATGTTACAAAAGAAAACTACAGTGTTAGTGCAAAAAGAATTCTGCTTTCTCCACATAGGTTTCTTTCGAATTCAGCTAAAATAGCTGTGAGTTATCTTTCTACTTTTAAATGAAAGCCTCCTGATTGCAATTGTTTAAATGAAATAATTGAAAAAGCTTGTGAGCTTTTCCTTACACAAACACTTAAAGTGATTTTAGCAAGATGCCTCACTTGGTAACTGCCTTCCAGGGAAAGAAATGCCTGAAAAATGTGTCTTACTCTTGGTTAATTTTTTTCAGAAATGCATATTTTTAACCTAGAATGGTATCTTTAATTCCAGATTCTTCTGGAAAGGATTATGATGAAATTTTGACACATTCCAAAGTTCTCACTAACTATACAAGCTCTTGCTTTGTGTTTTTTCACAGCAGCTAACAAATATCCAGTAGCTGTAAATCAGTGGGACCGATGCCCTATTTGTACAAAAGGACAGAACAGTTATTTTACCAACTACAGCAGCTCGTACAATGAGGCCCTGGTCCATGTGAAGGGCCAGAAGGCACTGCCCTAATAGAAATCAAATGATCCTCATCATCTAATTTAATACTCCTGCATTACTATTCTGCTTAATTGTAGTCTCTCAGTTGCAGTCACAGACCAGGACCCCAGTGTGCTTGGTAAAGCACACAAACAGGAGAGAAATTATAGAGAGTTTCCCTAGATTGTAATCTCTACATAGAGCTATGAAGAGGATGTAGTTTATTGGTATTTTACCCAAATCTCCATCTCATGAAAGCTAAACAAAACAGAATGATGGAGTAACACTGTAGAGTGTGCTACAGGAAGCAGCACCTTTGTCTCCACAGATGGTAAGTGAGGGAAAATGGGAGAAAAAAATAAGAATAAAAAAGAGTTCATGGCACTCAGGAGACTGGTAAGCCTCTAACAATGTTTGTTTGAATATACAAAATCAGATCCACTGAAAAAATAAAAAGGCAAAAATGCATTATTTCATGGCTGGTATTAATCTGTTGCATTTGAAACAGAAATACTTTTCAGTGCTTTCATTTCACAACGTTTACTGTAGTATCTATTTTGAGTTTTGGGGCAAGCAAAATTTTCCATAACTGTTATGAGAATCTTTTTGATAACCACTGCTAAAATCTCTTTTTATCCAACTTAGAATATTTTGGAATAAAAGTAAAAGTTTTTATAGTACTGACCTCTTCTAAGAAGAATTTTGTTTCAAAAACTGCTGCTTGTATACTATTAAAAATTAATGCCAAGAAAGTTTACTGACAGATAAGCTCTACTAATGACTTCACTTCTGAACCTCATTATTTGTATTTACAAATTAACGGTATGAATTCTCAGTTTACTAATCTGCCAGTTGGATCATTTTTTGCAGCCTTGAGCTGTTTCACTTTACTTCACTGAAAATATTTAATAGCCAAGCTGTATTAAACTCTCATTTCCCCATGACTTTATTATGTTTACACAATATATTACAGAACATTTCCTAGTGTATTATTAAGCATTATGAATTATTAAAACCAAATTACATTTTTTGAATGAACGATACGGTGCTTTATCCTGGACTTTCTATAGCACACTTACTCAGTTTGTAAAACCCCATAGCAAGGTATATGTATTACTGCTACAGCATGAGAAACACACTTTAAAACACACACCCTAATATACAGATCTCCCAGTCACACACCTTATGACCTAAAGGAGTTAGGAAATGGAAAGCCTTCCTCTTGTGATTTGAGTGGACTCAGGTCTCCTGATGAGTGAATTTCCAGCTTGATAGCACATGTATATGTTCAGCAACCTTCGCACTGTCTCAGTTTAGCTTACCAATTCTCCATCTCCAGCCTGCAAAACACATACTGGTGATCTGCAGACAGCTGGCTCTACTCCTTTTTTCTCCATCGCTAAATTACATTATGGATTACTAAAAATATAATGAATACTTTCCTACTATTACTTTCCCACATAAACAGCTGAGTTATTTGCCACAGGGATACTGAATATGAATGGAAGGGAAGGTAGGTCTGCACAATGCTTCAAAAGGAAGATGCTTCTCTCAAGGAGGACACTGGTCAAGGGACCAGAAAAACCTGAGTTCGGCCACAGGCCTCCTATGTGATTTGGCACAATCCACATCTGACCTAACAAACCCGCAGGTACTAAATACAGCTAGGAGGAAACTCTCACACACTTCAAAGACAACCATTCCAGTCCAGCTGTAGTGACCAAAGCTGAAATGGTTATGGACAGCCTGCAAGCTGAAAAAACACTAATCACACTAGACATCAGTGAGTAGACCAAGGGTCCCTCAGACTTAATAAACTTCTCCTGTGATCTTCTCCACTGACCATATGCTTACCCTCTTTCCTCTTCATTAGTATTTAGTAAACTTATTCATGCAGAACCTGGAGTTTCCACTTTACTAGATGCTGCATGTGTTAATGCATATGCAAAGCTTGTGTAATTAAAAGATCAATGTGCATACAGGCAATGTTAATTCTGACTTTTCCACGCCTTTACAATATTACTATCTGTAACACAGAGTATATACATATTGTGTGTAATTTTTTCCCTTGTTTTTAAAGTATCAGTAATGGGGAGAAAAAAACTTCAGAAATTCCACCCTGGCATCATAATGAAACCTGCATGGGTCAGCAGAAGATCTATCACTTTTAGATCCAACCTACAGACCTCTGCCATTTTTTTTACTAAGCGGGACACTGACAGCAGCAGCAATATGCTGTCTCGTGTTACAGGATCCAACACTGGGAGTAAGGCATGTAACACTTGCCATGACCCCTGCTCATTTTGCCAGCAGGTTATGCAGATGTCCGTGACAGCAAAGGAAGGGTGAGGTTAAGAAATCCATCCTCCTAGCTCAACTTCAGGTCCTTCTCTCTGCACTTCTGGTTGTGGTCAACGCTAATCTCCTCTACCAGCCTTCTTGCTCCAGGCTCTTCCCCCTGCCCGAGTCTGAGCTTTGCTCCTTTTTGGTTGTGAATAGGCAGATTCCTCTCCCATCTGCAGGGCCCATCAAAGGGGACGTGGAAACAACAGCAGACAGCCTCTCTTCCTTGAAGTCTGTTCCAAATCTTAGGACGCTAGTTCTTTTGAGAGTTTAACACCAACGTACTGTTCTGTCCTGGCAAAGAAAATATCAGCCAGAGCAGCTAGAAAGTAGAGAAGTTGTAAAACTATCAAAAATAAATTCTTATCATGGGAAGTATCTGGAAACCTGAAAAACAAGTGGTGCTAACATTCACTCCACAAAAAGAGCTAGTCATTTTTCCTGGATGCCTTTAGTCCATAGCATGTTACACAACATGAGGACTGGTGGCTATGTATAACCCCAAAGCCCTTTGTTTGCCCTACCAGGAAAACATAAACAATGCCTTGATCTTGCCTGCCCCATAGCTGAGAAGCAGCACTTGCAATTTGGGGTCCCCTATCAATGAAGAAATGACAGACAGTTGGCCTATCTCACAAACCCAGGTGACTGGCTGGCTGGCCACTTGGCCGACCTGCATACATTTATGAGTATTAATCAAACTGAAACAGTTACTACTGTTTGAATGAAGGTTTTATTGAAACCCTGCCATATTGAAAACGAAAAGCTTAAAGAATCTACCTTTTCTCATCTAAGGGAAGTGGACCTTAAGAAGTTCTTTCAGGACTTCTTAGTTTAATTTAATTTGATGTCAACGTGAATCTCTAAAATAAGACAAACAGAAAAGCAAGGAGGCAAATTGAATGTATTCATCAGATTAAAGAGGTTAAGCTGTAAAGAAAAACAGGAAGATCCAGGTCTGAATGTCTGGAATACTATTCTCTTTTCCATCTGTTGGTGTAAAATTGCCATAGGTTCCTGGCATAAATCAACATAAAAGAGTTACATGCAAAAACCAGACCCTGTCATATAAAAATACTTAGGTAACTGACCACAAATGGAGATGAGAATACTACAAAAAGGAGGTATAAGGAACGTTATCATAAACCAGCACCATTGTAAGAACTGTAAAAATCATTGTGTGGTACAGATGCAGACAGCAAACAGCATGGAGAGCTGAGGTATTGTAGGGGCAGAGGAAACAGTTAAAGACTTGCAGGGGACACTGCAAAAGGGTAGTTTGGTAAGAGAGAAGCTCAAAGTATTGTTTATGGAGCAGGTGTACCACTGTGTTGACAGACTGACAACTCTGAAGTCCTACTTACACAGCCACCACTGATCTTAACTGAGTAGATGGCATGGGGGTAGAAAGAAGCACTAGCACCTGAGGAAGCTGAGGTACTGTGAGGTTAAATAGCAAAAGCTGTGGAAGGATGTAGGTCATTTCCAGGTACCTTTACGAGCCTCAGCTTTCCCCAAGGTCTCAGCTAACTGCATAAGCAATGTGACATCTATTGGCATTGTGTGCATTTGGCTTAAGAGCTTTGCACCAGGCTGCTTTCCCCAAGCAAGTTTCAGACTGTCAGCTTTGGACCAACCAAACCACTGTTGCACAGTTGCAGGTCACTGTTCCTGGGAAGTCACTAAGCTTCAGTCTTGCTGAGCCATATCCCTTGCCCAAAATAGCAAGAGATCTCTGCCAGAGCCTAGGGTGCCATTTTTATTAATAGTTACTTGACATCCAGGCCTTTTTTTTTTTTTTTTTTTACCAATAAAAGAGCAAATTGCAGTAAGTGATAAGAATGCATATTTCACAGACTGCCAGGGACAGCCACAGGCTTGAGAACGGTACAGCTGCAGGACCATCTCTTCAAGAAAGCAATTAGTAACAGATGGGCAACGTTTTTGAAAGGTGGAGACCTTCCATGTGGCAATGTTTTTTCCCTTAACTTGTGAGCTTTAGGGCCATACTTGGTACCCAGCTCGCAACGGGATTCTTAACTACACACCTTCTTCAGAGCTTAAGAAATGCTGACCTGGCTGACCCATAAGGAGTCCCGTGTGATAAAATGAATCCCTAGCTTCCAGGACTTGGGCTCAACAACATCAAACTGCAATGGCTAGCCCTAGCAAAGATTTCATCAGTCAAAAGCAGTCACGGGTTTTCCAGTGAGCCGTTCTCCTGTCCTATCGCCCCAGATCACTCAAGAAAGTGGCTGGCTCTTCCTGCCGCCCAACCTCCTCCGGCAGAAAGCGCCAGGTGACAACGCCTCTTCAGCTGCTGCGGTTTGCGGGTTCGAGCGTCTCTGTTATCTGCCCCCGGCAGCATCTCGTCTGACAGGAAGTTTCCCCCGAGTTTTCCATCACAGGAAATTTCCTGTGGGGAAGCACTTAGTAAGCAAACAAAGAGTTCCTTGGTACAAAAGAGAAGTGCACACACATACAGCTGTAAGAAAAAAGAATAAAAACAAAACAAAAAAATACCGCTGAAGCAGCTTGGGCAAGGGCGCTAGGTCACAGGGCCCGAACTATGTGAGAAGAACCATGCTACCTGAGATACTGGGGCTTAGAGATCACCAGACGAAACCATTATGCTCAAGCTTGGCTCATTAGGTTGAAGTTCAAATGTTAGAGTCAGCTGCTGTTTGACCCCTCTGAAGAGATTCAACAGCCTTAATGCTGCTTTCAACAGGGATGGAGAGAGCACAGACCACAACCTCAGGCACCAGTTCAGTGGCTTTTTCTTTGGCACCTTCTCCAGCGAGGCCAATCACCAGGTACAGGCAAAGGGTGTACCTTCCCAGATTAAGTTGGGATTAAAGTCTAGGACACACTGCCAAATATCCATATTGAGCTCACTCTGCCATCACCTAATAATGGGTCTGATATCCCCTGTTCCCAACCTCCTCTGTAGGCTGTTTTGAAAATCCCCTCCCCAGGGCATGCCTAGGTAGTTTGTAAAGTCAGCATATGAAAGCTGGTACCAAACTGCCACTGACCTTCAGGTGCCTTCATTTAACGCAGCTCGACACTGCAACCTCTGAGACAAAGTCTGTTTTTTTACCTCAATTAGGATCTACCATTAGGAAAAATACATTTGTTTCCAGAATGCCTAGTTTCCCTTTTTATAAAATCTGTGCTGCTGGTGTCTTTTTCTTTCTCTCCTCTTCTCTTTCTGCCCTTTGAACTATACTAATTTCCTGCTGTTATCCAGGGAAAACCCTGCTGGACAGTGCATGCTGACTAGCAATGTCTCATATATCCCGCAAGGTACCGGACTCTGGTGGTCTACAAAACGCAGGGACTGAGGATTGACTTCATTCTCAGGTGTGAGACCAATCTTGAAGAGGTCTCCTTCTAGCAGCATCAAACCCTGGGTTACTCCCATGTACACCAGGTTAGTCAGAACTGTGTAAGGTGGGCATGAAGTACAAGTAGAGACAACCTACAACTCTGCACCATTCTTATTTGCTCTTTCTTCGGTTATGAGAGCAATCATCTGCAAACCCACAACCCTGATTTAACATTTACTCATGTATTATTTTTTTTTTAAACTGTCTAGTTCAGACTCCCAGCTTGAACTATATGCCTGCAAAAGGCAATGCTATTTTCCACCCTCTTCTAGTTAATTGCAGCTGTGGTAAAGGGACTTCTGCCAACAGACCCACAATGCTCTGCTCCACAGGAAGTTCCCAAGATCTCTTCCTGCACAGGAAATTTCCTGTGGTCCAACAGACATTCCTCTTGGCTTTTATCACTCACATACATTTGTTTTGGCAAATATCTGTTCTTAAGAACAACAAGAAACGGACAGAGCAAAAGCAAACAGTGACGAGAAAAAAAAAAAAAGGCAGCTATGGTTAGGGTAACAATCATGACCAAATTAGCCTCCGTCACACATGAAAATATATGCTCCTGGAGCTGACTTGTGAGGTTTTCTACCTTAAGCGTTATTCAGAAATAAGGCCTACTTGATATACACAGACATACTGCTTTGAAGAATCCACACACAAGTTTTCTTTGCCTTTTTGAAACATTTTACTGATGCAGTTTCCTAGAAATGTTAGGCACTGTGAAAGGAACTCCGAATTTTACATTTCTTATGGCCCTAGCTCTGATTTTATCTCGTGATTATTAGCATCAGCAATGTCAACAGAATGATAAGGCTTCCTATACAACTTTACCTCAAAAAGAAATGTTTTGGCTATATTTCACCAGACGCATCTTCCTGTAATCAAAGCCCCTACAAATCCTGAAGCACTGTTCATAACCACAAGAAGGATAACAGTTTTGGAAGGAAAAGAGATTTTACTTTCAAGTTTTCAAATTACTAAAGTCATGAAGCCCAGCAGACTTTGGGTAGGATTTTCAGATGTACTTTCACACTTAAAAACAAAGGTAAGAGCCATGGGGGACCTCTAGAAATGCCAGGAGAGTGTAAGATCTACTTTGCTCAAACACTCCTTAGAATACCAAAAGGCACCTGGTTACTGGTTAAATACATCTGGTTTTAAGCAACTGATTACTTTTAATCGCTTAAAAAGTTGAAGTAAGAAATTCCAACTGGAAAATCTCTTTCATCATGAGGACACTCAAGCACTGGAACAGACTGCACAGACATGCTGTGCTGTCTCCATCCTTGAAGGTTTTAATGACCAAACGAGCTAAAGCACTGATGGATTGTCCATCAGCTACAAGTCTGACCTTGTAGCTGAAACTGCTTTGAGCAAGAGGTTGGATTAGAGGCCTCCTAAGGTCCTTTCTAACTTGAATTATCCTGTGATCCAAAACATCTCTGTAAATTCAGCCCACTATCCTTTAAAGTTCTAATTTGAAACTACTTCAGCCTGTAATTTTTCTTAAATGGCAATAGCAGAGTTAGAGCTCACCATTCCCATCTAAAAGATAGAACTTTTGAATGGACTTCAGTGAATTAGGAAAATAAAGGGAATAGATGATATCTCGTAAACTAGGGTTTCAATTAATTTAGGAATTGCTTGTGATTACAGACTATTCTGACACTCAATTAGCAACTACAGTCACAATCAGTCCTCTCCTCCCTATCTCCACACCTTTTGTTTTGGTTTATTTTAACCCCCCAGCAGACTAAGGATAACAGTCAAACAGCATGAGGTTTCCTTCATTTTCTCAAGGTTCATCAGCCTGCACATACCACAGAATCACAGAATAGATGAGGCTGGAAGGCACTTCTGTAGACCATCTAGCCCAACCCTGCTTAAAACAGGGTAAGCTAGAGCAGGTTGCTCAGGAGCAGTCAGGTTTTGTGTATCTCCAAAGGTGGAGACTCCAGGACCTTTCCAGGTAACCTGCTGCAGTATTTGTTCACCCTTCCAGTAAAGAAGTTTTTCTTATGTTTAAATGGAATATTTTGTATTTCAGTCTGTTCCCATTATTACTGTATACCACTGAGAAGAGTTTAACTCTGTCTTTATTCTCTCCCATCTAGTATTTACACACAACTATAAGATCCCTCCAAGCCTCCTCTTCTTGAGGCTAAACAATAGCAGCTCTCTCAGCCTCTCCTCATGTGTTAGATGCTGCAGCCTTTTAATCATCATCCTCTAGTATGAACATGTGTCTCTTGCACTGGGAAGCCTGAGACTGGACACAGCACTCCAGATGCCGTCTCAACAGGGCTGAGCAGAAGGGAAGGATCCCCTCTGCCTAATGCAGTCCAGGATGCTGCTAGCGTATCTAGGAGACTGAGGTAGAACAAATGACATGTTTCTATGCCACCAACAGAAATGTTACATCCTAATTGCAAACATTAGATTAGGCTAGTCAACATCAGAGAGTCTCAGCGTGGAGGTTCAGAGACAAACCTTTTTCTTTAGTCTCTAAAGAAAACAGATCACTACAAAAAAAAAAGCCATTTTTTGAGATGATTTGCTTTGGAGAAGATCTCTGAAAAAAAAAAGGAATAAGTAGAAAAAGAAATTCAGCAAATCTCCAAAGAAGTGAGGAGACTTTATAGCTCACCTTGCTATGCTACCTGACAAAGTCTCTTTGGGGAGTCACCATGCAACCCCTGATGGACTGTGCAGGCACTGGCGCAGCACCCAGGCTTCAGCTATTCTCTCACGTCTGGGTAGTGGCTGTAGCTTGCTCTGTAAATACTGGGCCATCCAGTGCAGTAAGAAGTGCCAGACAGTTAAAACAGCAGGTACTACAAAAGATGCTTTCAAGGAAAGCAGTGTGACAGAACTGTTCTACAAGACAGATTCAGCCCACCACTGTCAGTTGGACAACTTCAGTCAGTTCAGTGCTTGCTTATTGTCCTGAGCATCTAATAATACCATGAAAGCTTTAGTGATCTCTTTATTATTCTTTGAATATACAATTGCACCATTTCCTGGAATGTTTTTCTTTCTGGACCAGACAACTTGTATGTTGAAAGTGCCAATGTTACACCCCATCCAGTAAAAGTCATTACCCTCATGCGTTTTGAAAAATCTGTCCTGGGCACAGTGCAATCCACAGAGGACTTGGAATTTGATATACAGATCATTTGTACACATACAAGTACCTGGGGTTAATTTCCATTTGGAGTTCCAAGATTTGTAGGGATATTTAGATTTGCAACAGGATTTTGTTTCCCCCATTACATCTGTCTAAAAATGTGCCTGGTTTCTCACTATTTCCATTCTTCTGTCTTTCAGACACTATTTCCTCATTGGCAGCTCCCTATCTTCCTCTCCCATTCTCAGACAGTGAGGCATAAAGGCACTGAATTTTAAATATATACTTAAGCACACCCATCTACAAGTAAATACAGAGAAAGAAAGAGGAGTAGAGTGCAAAGTACCATGGAGATGGCGGCAGTTGCCAACGTGGGCACAGTATACAGAATAGATAAAAAGCATCGGGTAGCCAGGATGATGACTGGCTATTTGATCAAGACTCATCTTTTGAAAACCACAGTAGGTGACAACAAATTTCTGCAAATCACCAATAGCTGACAGAGCAGACATACACACAATGAATGACCTGAATAACTCAATCAGCATGTCCAGCTATAAACTGAGAACATAGGTGTTTCACTAGGTGCATATACTGATAATCCCTACTTGCCTTCCCACTGACAAGAAATTGCTGACTGACTTTGAGACCTGCTGTGATCTACATCACAACAAAATCCTTCTCACTTAAATTTATCAGCCGCTGATAAATGCAACATAAGACAATCAATAAGTGAGAAGAGTTATTGGTAGGATGACCTCATTCAGTGCCTCAGTCTTGCTTCAGAAAAACAAGCATCCTAGTGTTTGGAGGGAAATACTAGTGGTCAAAACTTATTATTAGCAATCACAACCATTTCTAAGAGTAGTCCCCCAAACTGAAAAATGGAACAAAAGCTGAGATGTAATTAAATGTGCTTAGAGCTGTGATCAGGAGTTATGTTGCAAGAAACACTCTCAGAGTGGGGCACAGCAATCTACGAGACTACAGCCTCTGAGCATGGAAAAGTGCTCTGCTAAGAAAGCCATTTGGAAACAAGCCTGATAAGAGGAAAATCCTACAGTTTTTTTTTTCTTCTCTGCTCGCACAAGCATTCTACCAGGGAACTGCATGTGCTTTATAGAGTGAAGCAGTGGGAGGCGACAGACAGGTGAGACAAATCAAGTCCTCACATCTCCAGACAGAGCGACAGACAGGAGCCTTCGCCAGCTGCAAACCCCGATCTACTGAAGGCTCCATGCCCTCTGGAGCTCCTTGCCCTGCTTGCAGCCTTTATTCCCTGACACCCTACCATCCACAGCAATACCTGAGCTCAGTGCAGTGGTTTTCTGGCAGTCCTGAGAGAGCTTAGGAGAGACGCACACATCCTCTGGCCTCTCCTGGGACTGGCTCTCCCCATGTGATGAGTCACTTGGGAATAAGTTCCTTGCTGCAGTCTCAAAGTAATCACCTCAGCTATCTGCTCTTTACTTCCTAAAAGCCATTACTCTTACCTAAACAAAAAAGTGGACATAAATCATACTAGTGGAGTAAGCATGCAACCTCTCTCATAGTACAGGGAAGAGTAAAAGCCAGAACCTTTGGCATCCAAAGCACAAGGGTCAACTCTATAGTTAAAGAACATAAAGCCCCTCATTTAAGTGACAAAATCTTGGGTGAGGTTTATTGTAGTGATGACCAGCACCACAGCTCTGAAATCCTGGATTTTGGAAGAGCTTCCTTTGACAAGCAGCAGAGGACACTCCCTATGCTGGCTAGGTGTGCAGTGTCTACATATGCATCCAGCTCCAAGGGAAGTGTTAGTATTCTCTCAATGTTAGCACCAAAATTCGGAACATTCAGAGCCAACAATGCATGTTCAAATATGCCCCCCCCACAAAGACCATGCATCAAACAATGCTTTTATAATGCAGCAAAACAAGGATCTTGCCTAAATAAAGCAGTGTAGCATTGTGTGTTTTTTTTTCCTGCAGTACACATTAGGAAAAAAAAATAAAGCAGATGCTGGCCAGATACCTAGTAAAGCAAATTGCTGACAGTTTATTGCCACTTGACTTCTTTTGATCCTCCATCACGCCTCTAAGAAAGTGAAGTCTCGTTCTTCTGAGCTGTGTACTTTATTGATACCTATTCAGCTGCTGAGACAAGGCAGGAGGCTTTTACAATCACCCAGCAGTAGGAAATTAAGACATCTTCCTGAGGGGTCTTTTCCAGTCATGTTTATTCTAACTTTCTTTGGGGTGATCTCAGCTTCCATGATCTTTAAGATTAAAAACATTTTGGAAAACAAGGGGAGCAAATACTTAAAACTTAGTTTTTGTTTTTAATGAGATCTGATACAGCCTCACTCCTTTTTTTCTTTTTCTTCTTTGTGTGCGTATGGAATTGAGAATTTAATACCAAGTTCCTCTGAGAGGACAATGAACAACAGCCAGTGTGTCCTGAGGGATTTAGGCTAAGACCAAAGCTCAAAGAGCTTTGGCCAACGTGAAAATGCGTGCAGGACTTCACTCTGCCCTGTACATCCTTTTAAAGCTGAAAATTGGACTTTGCCAGGAAATAAACACCAGGAAAAGTTTCTTCCATGTCCCTTGTTTCCCTGGCTGCTCTTACTTGTAAGGACTAGAGGTGTCACACCTGTAAATCAGATGATTAAGGAAAAAGAAAAAGGAAAAACACATTAGAGTGATTAAATGCTATTATTAGGCTAGGGGGAGTACGTTTTTCCATGTTTAGAGAACACAGATGAGAATTAGTGGATTCCACATCTTGTGCTTGACAGTTGCCTCTGTATGCAATGTCTCTGCTCTGCACTCACTGCTTTGACTACAGCTGGTGTAGGCTGCCCAGGCTAGCCACAATTCAGATACAGCAGCAAACAACCTGACTTTGACCCTGTGCACTCTAGCTCACTGGACTAAAGCTGACTTGTGGAAGCCCACAACAGTGGCATGAACAGACCTTAAATAAGCTATTTAATTGTACCTTGGGCCATAGTTTTTATGAGCGGTTTAACTCAGTTTTAACTGGCACTGCCATAATAAATCATTCCTACCTACTCCCGTCTCATATTCCAGTTTTCATACTGCTCCTTTGAAACATAACGTTCGAGTAGTTGTACAGCAGGCTGATCAAGGAAAAGACTCGGGTAAAATTCACTCTTTTCTCCCAGCATTAGTTTCAACGCAGAGGAATCTCTCAGTCTGAATATTTGAAGAGAAGAAATAGAAATTTTGTCAGTAGCCAGTGTGCAGGTGGGAAGAACAGAGAAACAGGAGGTCAAGACTGGCATTTTACAGATATAACACTACACTACCCTGGTTTACACTATGTGAGGAAATTACAGCCTTGACTTCCACCTTCTCTGAAATGGGCAATGGTAATGATAATAATACCACCACCTTCCTCAACAAGGACTGTAAGGGTTTTGGAAGACCCTCAGCAAAAATGGTATTTGAGGAACTTCAGATGAAGAGCATCATTGTCATACAAACTCACATGCTTTTATTAGCAGCCAGATCAAGGACTGCATTAGCAAATGATCCCCTTTGAATGCTATTTTGTCAGTGGCATGGAGTATTACCAAGGCTTTAACATTGCCTGTATGCTAGGTATAGACAATTAGCATGTTGCCAGGGTCTTCGACTCCTTAATCCTGCAAAAATAACGTCAATGCCTTCAGCATACCAAACAATTTATTCATAAAAGAGGCTTAATCTCTTAATGGTTATTTGTTGAAGAGCTTCTTGCTGTGTTGAAGAGAATTATGATTGTTGATGGTTGGACTCCTTGTGTATGTTTTGTTATTATTGTTTTACTGATGATTAAAGTCCTAACCGTGAAGGAAATGCCAGGGGGCGGAGGGACTGACAAAATGCTGAGTTTGTGCTTATTTTTTAATTCGTTCAGCTGACACGTGAGTTTTTCTTGGCTTCTCTCCCCTCTCTGATGCTGCACCATTTATCTTTATCACTTTCCATATCACTTCCATATCTGAAGGGAAGTCAGTGCTGCGGGAAATCATGGAAAACCAGCTCTGAAGAGTGACATGATCAACAAGACCTCTATCCCATAGAACAGAAAAGAGCTATATTACATGTCTCTGCCTCGGCTATGTGTTATCCCTGGCACGGAGAGGCCATTCTGAGCTGTGAGAACCTGTTTTACTCTAATTCTTCCTGACCTGGCAGATCAGCTATCAGCTCATGGCTTCACCTATACTTGGTTTAACGATGTGGGCTGGATGTGCATGGACGGTTCTTCACTGAGGACTGGACAGAGAACATCCACTCATTTAACAGAAGCCACCGAATCCAAGTGTTTATTTACAATCACTGCTAGCATGATTTGGACTCAACCCAAATCTATTAAGGTTCCCCTGAGCCAGCTTGTTCTCCCTTCTCAACCCTCCCTCTCATTTCTCCCCCTAGACTGATCCATGACTGGAATAAGAAATTATGTACATTACATGGGTTTTATACCCCATCTGGCAGGCTATCGGGTGGATTTTGGGGAAATGGAGTTGGTGAGGTGCTAAGAGAACAAAGCCTGTACTAATAAGTAGGGCAGAATAATAAACTTGTTTTTTAAAATAAGCAAACAACAACAAAAACAGACTGGAAGACCAGGACATAAGGAACACCATCTCTGAAACACATTTGAATCCCAGTATGTTTGGGGGTATGGGAGGAGGCAAGGGAATATGATGAATCAGAAAAAGCTGTTGAAGTGGAAGCTTCAGCTCTTGCAACCAGAGCTTATTTAGCTGAGTATATGTTCAGCGTCCCTGATCGTGGCTGTATAAAAGGTTCTGCATCAGAGGACATGGGTCATCTCACTGGAACAATTCCTTCCGGGCAGTTCGAGATTCCCCATCTATCTTCTTTAGTATCTCTGTAAAGGAGATTCCAGTTTCTATATCATGTTTCTCTCACAATAAACATGGAATACGATGAAGCAGGACCCGGTCCAGGGCAACCTGGACCACTGGAGTTGAAGATTCAGATTGAATTTCCTTACTTCCTGCAACCTTAAGAAATATCATAAAGTCTCATGGAAAAGAGCAGACTGGAAGTAAACTGGCTCTGGACAAGCCCCAGCAAGGCTCTCTTTCATTGTTTTCTACGACTCTGAAAGCTCCCTGGACTATGAAAAACTTATGTCCTCCACTTAAAATGGTTTACTGAAGCTGGAATTTTTTGCCTGTTACTGGACTGATTCTGTTGAGCCTCGCTTAGAACAACCAGACAGTCCTCAACTAGCCACAACTTTATGTCAGTCCTTACTGAGTCAGCCTTCTAAAGTTGAAGACACCTCTTTGGCACTGTCAAGGAATTTGGCTTTTCAGGGAGAGCTACTTCCTTTTAACAGCCGTTTATGCTTATGTATTTAGCAGTCATCTTTATATTTACCTGAAAAGTAAATAGTTGGAAGTCTATAGTTGATAGAAACCACCCAGACCAGTAAACTGCCAATAACGTGAGGTAACAAAAGGGAAATAATTAAATGCAACACATGTCAAGGCTTTTAAAATAAGACAAAAGATAAATATTGGTACTGGTCTCAAATACCAAAGCTTAAATCTCCTTTCCCTTTTCCACAAGTTCTGCATTGCTGCAGATCTGCTCAACTTTTGTCTTTCTGAAATGATACCAGTAAGACTGAAATCACCTTTACTTCAAACACAGTCAAATCAGTGCCTCTTAAAATGAATTAGATCATATTGCCTTTCATCCTACAGAAACCCTATGGAAAATACAAAATCTGCATTTGTTTTTTACGTGCTTGAAGAGAAATTTGCAACCAAACCCCACACAGGAAACAATGTCAGAGCTACTCTTTCTGAAGTTCCCAGAGTATGCATTCACCGCTATCACTACTAGCAGTAAAAAACCCAACAAACCAACATGTCTTGCTTACAGTAATTGAGCCAAAACATTTTCCAAAATGCCACCATCATCTTTTTCAGTGTAATCAGATTATTGTGACCATTTTGGGAATGGACAATGGAAAAGAATTAAGCTGTCAACAACAATGTATAGCTACATTCAAAGTCTTGATAACTAAAAGTAAGGAAAGATCTCCCTGGATCAAGTTTTGTTTACTCTGCTCCCTCCCGAGTTATTGTTGTATTTTACAGACTTACCATACATCTAGGGATGGACTTTGGAAACACAGATGTGATAAGACATAATGCAGCTCCAGCCTCTCTCAACACTGCACAGTACAAAGGCATGCTCCTGCATTTAGCTGCCCTTCCTCAAATGGTTGCAGATCTTACATACTAAAGGCAGGCTTCTCTAGTAGATAAGCTTCCAATTGTCAATGCCTTTTGACCCATATTCCTTATTCTTCCATCTTCTTTAGAAAGAATTATTGCTAATACTCTGGAGATAGTGGAAAGAAGCACCTTTCATCAGCAAATTTCAAAATATTTTCTAAGTATTAATGTGTTTATCCTTGCAAAGGACCTTTTTCTGGGTAGAGAAAGTGAGTAGCATCATGCAATAAAGTGTCACAACCAGTAAAGGATTGCAGAAGGTTTGATAACCTGTAGATCATTAAACACAGCAAATGGGACAGTTTTTTTATCAATAATGCAAGCCTTGGGCAAACTCACGTAAGTGAAGAATGACACATAAACTCTCTGTTTGACAGTCAGATAAAGAAACCACATCCGTCATTCTGGTGATGAGTCTCACCATTTGATTATCACCCAATAAAATGTAAGAGTGTATTGATTCATTCATATTCATTGCCTAAGCCTTCAGAAAATCAACAACTTCTGCTGAAATAATGTGTTTTGCACCCATTTGCAAGTCACATGATGCCAAGTACGCCAATGTTTTGTCCCAATGCAGGCAGCTTATCCCTAGATTCCTGCCTTTCCTTTTCCACAGAGCAGACTAAAGGTATACTGCATACCCATTACACTCTCACCTCTTGGCTTCACAGAAAAATCCTATTCTGTATTTCACTAACTCCCCAGGTAATACTTTTACTCATCTCACCTCTCTCTTCTTCTTGGTCCTGACTCTAATCCCTTCTACTAATATACACACATACAGTCTGCATGGGACAAGGGTTTCTGAGGCATGTGATAACCACAGGTAAGTCAATAAATCTCAGGTGTTCCACACATCTCAGGCACCTTCATAAATCTTGACTTGGAAGACTTCACAGAGCACTCCAGATTTGTGGGAGAAGAACACAGCTTTCAGGCCACAAGCCATTGGTTTAGAAGGGACCTCTAAGTGAATCACTCTTCAGAAGGTATCACCAAATTGAATCCTCTCTATGACAATTCTATTTAAAAGCACCTTCATCAGCCGCTTAGGTTGCTTGAGCCACTAATCCTGCTGAATGGCTCTTAGAATCTCATTCCTCTGACAGCTATACACCTTACATATCCCAGATCAATTTGTTCATGGACATTACTGGTTTTGGTTTTCATTCATGCAAAGTCAGAGGTTGGTACTGAGATTTTACTTACTTTAATCACTTGATTATCCTAATTTCTGTAAGACTCACCCCTCTCATTGCTGAGCACCCTTGTAATAATGAAAGTTATAGTACTGAGAGACAAGTAAGACATTCTGCCCTTACAGGCATATCATGCATTACAGCGCCTGATGTACAGTTATGCAGTGGTAACGCCAGTAAAACAATACAACCTCTAGTTCATTTGTAGGAGCATATGTAGAATATACTCTGGTGGGGAAGATTAAGGTGAGAATATAAGGCTGTCATTTAAGTCTGGCATGGTGCTGAAAGCTGAAATGCAGATCTTTGCTAGGTTGGGGTATGTTGCATCTTTCACAGAAATTTTTGTGGTGGAGTTGGAAATTGCTATTATGTCCTAGACCTAGCTGTCACCACAGACCATACAGAACCCTATGGAAGTAGAATAAAATAAGTGATCCACTAGGAAGCACTTTAGAATCTCATCGCGCAGCCATCTCCCTCTTAGTGCTAGTTCTTTGACTGAACAGTAAATCTCATGCACTAGTCCTCGGAACAATCCCTGTGGTTTGGCACCGCACACAAACACTTAGGCAGGTACTATTCATGCCCACTTGTGTGTTCAGTCAATGAATAGGGAAGAAGAAAGGTATATTTATTCTCTCTGCTCCAACAGCTGCAGAGAGTACATGGCCCTTCAATGCTAAGGGATCAGCACTCACATTTATTTAATAGCTGAGATTCTTTCTTGAAATTGTGCAATTCAGCCCATGGAAATTTCCTTGTTTGCATAATTCTGTCATGTTGATATTGCTGGGGTTAAACTCAAAATGTTGCATGATGATGACTGAAAAATCTCTTCTGGTAGAAGTAAAGGGAGGGGGGGGATTTTTTTTTTTTGTTGTTGGTTTTCAAGTTAACTTCCAGTAAGGCTTGGAGGTCATTTTGGGTTGAATAAATTGCAGGCACAAGTCATCCTCTTCTGAGTATAAGCAGTACAATTCCCAGAGTCTTAGGCATAACAGCTAAAACAGTATTTAGAAGTTCTGGCTCATCTGCTCCCAGATTTCCTGGACAATGGTTTAACACATGCAAGAAAAACCTGAATCAGTAGCAATGGAACACAGAAGTTCAGTCCTGCTGCTCTTCTCTTTCCTGCCCAGATTTTCTCAATGAGGCATAAAAGTCCATCCTTAACCCACAGGCAGGGACTAACAGAACTCTCTGAGGGTTGCCACTCACCAGTATTTAAAGGATCAGTCAGACTTTCATAGGAGATCTGACTGAACTTCTGTCATGCTTGTTGTGTCTCTTTTGTGCTTCTGTTCTTCCTAGCTGATCTTCAGGCTATGACATTAAGCTGCAGGGGCTCACTGCTGGCAACATAATGGCAAGCAGGCTTTGATTTTACTTTTTTGTTCTTGTAATGTTACATTACTTTACATCAGAGTACTTCCGTATTCAGGGACATGAATCTGTAGCTGCTAATGACGTAATAGGCCAACTGACAATACGTTAAAAAAAGCAGAACTAGGAAATACCTAAGCCCTATGCCTTTAAAATACCCTTGTCTTTTTAAATAGTTAACAGAAAGGAGCTACTTCTAACAGACAAGTTTTCATTAGTGAATGGTACGTCACCAACGGCCTTTTCCAGGAAATGTGTAATCAGGGCACTCCCTCGACTCATACTGGATTTAAAAATAATAATAATAATTTTATATGACTAACTTCCTTAGAAAGGAAATTTCCCTAAGAAAAACACCACTTTGTTTTGCTTACACCTGAGAAAAACTGTATGAAATTACTGAGACAGATCACCTCTCTTCACCTGCTGCAGGAATGCTAACTGTCCATCCCTAAAAAAATTTAAAAACAGTTATGGTCACATTAGTCTAACTATGACATGGGTAAAAGGGACAAGGGAAATTCAGATGATTTTGGTTTCAAATATCCCAGCTCTTGATCTCCATTGTTTTTTGAGACTACTCTTCAATGTGAGCGTGCCACAACTCCTGCCCTTCTGCTACATTCCCTGGCCACCAAACTGAGCAGATATTCAGTGAAAATGACAAATACTTTCTTTTCGAATGCTACTTTGTGTACTTCAGGGGGTCTTTTGAACTATGTCCAAGAAGGCTTTGGGAGATAATTGAAAAAGTAAACCTATGGTCAGTAAGCCTTGCTTAGCGATACAGGGATTGTCACCTGCCCTGGAAAAAAAAAAAGTGGAAAGAGCAGCATTGGAGAGAACCACAAATTATTGAAGACTATGAAAAGTCTGACTTGGCCCATCTTATCTGTGCCTTATATTGAATTTTAATCCAGGTCTTCAGTACTAAAAAAAGTAGTGTACCAATTCACTATATTATTCACACTTTAACAAAGTGAGGTGCATGGGGAGTTGCATCTTTTTTTCACCCTTTTCCTTAAATGTCACTTTAAAGTAACATTTGTTCAAATACTGGGACAGAGATTTCCTGGAGAAAATCATTACGTCCATCAACAGTTAGTAAGTTAAGCATTTTTATACACAATCAGGCCTAGGAATTGAAAACCCCTAAAATCAGGGACCGCGCAAGATTTTCACTTTCAACCCTAGGGTTTTCTACGAGAATCCATTTTCTCATGGGAAGCAAGTGCAGCTGGTGTAGAGCTAATGCCATGTTGTAATGCAGTCATAGTGACAACTTGGGCAACATACCAACTAGCATTGCTGCACACGTAGTTCTCTCTCCCTCCGGATCCCCAAGAGAAGAACCTACCTCAAAGTTAGGCTCTCCCAGGACTCCCTGGGAAGCTCTATTTTATTCTTAATCGAATAACTCCCTCAACACAAACATATAGATATTTAGAGGAAGTCAAACAGAGTCAGTGTTTACATCTCTTTCCTGTTAACATTTCTTGCTGCAATAGATCTGTGATGGTAAATTACACTGAGGTGAAAAAGGAAGCATTTCAAATGATCGGGGCAAGATCCAGCTTGATAAAATACCAGTTACTCTCCTGACAGCCTACAAGCCAGAATAGGACAAGAATCTGAAGAATGGTTACCTTGAAATGATCTTTAGCCCAGGCATTCTTTCCCCAACTATTCCAACACCAGATCTGCTGAGTTTTCTAAAACATTGCACATATATCATGCAGCACTGTAGGAGAAGCAGTGTAGTGAGAGAAATGCCTGCACACAGCTGGTATCAACACCATGCAAGCAGAGATTTTGAGCGGTCCAAGTCAGTGTAATTCAGAAAATGGAAACTTAGCAGGACCAACGGAAAATGGAGGCTGAATGCCATTCTCCTATGGGTGAGACTTACTTGTCTCCCAAGAGAAGTCATAGAGGCTCCACCAAAATGGACAGGCATGTAACAAAATGAACTGTGCTGGAGTGGGAACACGTATTATACCCCTCACCATCTCCAGCTTCTCTCTCCTTTCAAGCAGAAATATATGCTACACAGAGGGACAGAGCTCAAGATAAGGACACAGAATGCCACCAGTAAGAGCAGAGTCTTTGGGTAATAAGTTGTATCCTACCTCATCTCTCCAGTCTTTCCTTTGTCCTCAAAGACCTTGCATTGTAGCAGCTATTCCTATGATAGGATGAATTGCCTACAATTTATTTAAACTCCATTGCTGCTAGTTCTTAGCTGATTAGAGAAATCCCTATTGACCCACTATTGCCAGAAGTGAAATATAAGATTTCCATCCTCTGCCAACCCAGCAAGAACGTCTACTAGGAATCTTTGGGCTTTCCACGTGGAAGTAGGAACAATACCCTTAGAGATCAGTCGTGCGGTTGTGATTTTCATGTCCTTTTTCTATCTCATTTCCTTTCAGCACTCTTTTGATATCATGCCAAGAACAAACAGTGAGTGTGTTTAAAGCAAGAAAAAAAAGAGCACAAATTAAGTGTCCTCCCACCCGCATTTTACTGGAACTCACTATCATTAAGCCGAATAGTGAGCTTGGAGTGGCACCTGATTAACAATGTAAACCTCTGTTGTAAAAGAAAAAAAAACTGAGTGGAACTGTTCTGTCCTACGTGCAGCTCAACAATTGTGCTCCCACTCAGATTTCCTCCTGGCGTGGCCACGGCTGCTGCCGCTGCAGGATATTACCTAGATTTTAGTTCTGACTAGATTGGAAGTAATTCAGTTTAGTTTTTACTCAAAAAAGAAAAATACAACAGAAATTAGTTCTGTGTTCTTTGGGGAAAGATGAGAGACTAGGAGTTCTCAGTTTGGGAAGCAGGGGTGGTAAATCGCAGAACTGTTTGAGGCTGCATCAAGTACAGAGAGAGGAACAGTTCACTCTAGCCTAAGAAAGAGGCAGGCAGGCATTGCAACTGCAACGAAGTTTCTTTAGGTGGAGATTAGCCGAACAAATTACGTTAGCAAGGACAGAAAGAGGAGCAACATATGTAAACAGCATGATGTATACTGATTTTAAACATTACTTTAATGCTATCAAAGGTGGGGACAGCATAAAGGCCTTGAGCAGGGTGTTTATCCATGCTTTGCAATCAGATTGCCTACTACACTTCTGGGTGCCTCAAAAATCAACAGTAAGAAACTGGCCAAGCAGTAAGCCTGTTAAACGTCCCACACAAGGCCCCATCCAATGTATGTCATCCACTTTAGCCAAATGTTAACAATTTAGCCTCTAAGACCTTTCAAGCTGAACAGACATTGTATCTGGCATGGAAGCCGCTTCTGAGAGGCCATCCTCAAATTCCAAATCTGCTTCTGAAAGCAACAGCACTGCAAGTAAAAGTTACCAGGTATCTTACAAAACAGATTGAAAACAAAGTATGTATTTCCATACTGTTCTTTGCTGGTCTATATCTCGGCTGCAGAAACTGTCTTTTTAAAACCAGCACTACTTACAACTGCATTCAGCACTGCCTTTTAAAATGTTTCTGTTCAGGATTTTCATTGGGTCAGGAAGTAGAGCAACTCAAAATGCAAGTGGTGGTAAGGATTTTTCTGCTCTGAACTTAGTTTGCAACCCTTTGCAACCCACTCTGTCTCAATAATACAGCTGAATGAATATGAGAGCCTACTATCACACACCAAAAGCCTGCCTCCCCCAGGAACGCCTATATGCTGTAGCCCTGTGGCTGCACATCCTTTGTACAGGTTACCGAGAACGGATCCTTCCTTACTTCCATTTAAGAAGCAGTACCGTGTCTTCCAATTGCTGTAAGACAGCCCTGGCCACATCACAGCACGGTGTCAGATTTGCTTTCACAATGCTGTCATGCATTGTATGCATGTGGTATATAGTATACCAATCATGATGAACAAAGTTCTACATTTTGAACTTTACACTTTGCATATCTGTACAATATGAGGAATGATTACAAGTCGTTATTGATGAGACAGTCTCCTAAACTAGTAGCAGAGTTCTGTTTCTTCCATACCTCCAGGACTACCAAACCCAAATATCTGAAAATGAGGCAACTGGACTTCAGTGAAAAGAAGTTAAAACTGACAAAGCTGTGAAAAATAAGTCATACACATACGATCTCACACACGCATATTTTTTCTTTGGTGTCCTTCGTAGCTGGCTTCTGAGTATTGTGAATCACATTTCCTTGCTTTTCTTTATGCAGTCCAGCAACTTGCTTAAAAAATACAAATAAAATCTCAAATTCTTTCAGTCATGTGACTTTAGCAGCTGCAATTTTAGAGAAAAAAATCCCCAAACTGACACACTCACTATAAAATCCTAACAGAAAACAACGTTCTGCCAATGATTCAAATGTCTCAAAAAGCCTAAAGTAACTACTGAAAAAAGTGAGAAGGCCTCCTTACCAGGAGGCGGCATATAATACACACCAATTCAGAAGGCTACTGCAAAGTACTAAAGCTGTTTTAATTACCAGCTGAATAGGAGGCAGGGAATAAAGGCCCACTCTCAAAGGAGGAAAAAGAAAATGCTGATTCTACACTTGTTACCAGTGCATACCAGATAAATTTGTACAACTAGGTATTATTAACAGGATGATCAATAAATTTTACAGATGAAGTAGTTGAGACAGAAAAGAGTGAACTGAAACTTTTGTATGTTCATTTCCCCTATATCTATGTCATCTGAAATCATATCCTCCAACTCCATCCCAAATGTGTTCAGCAACCCAAGCAGTCTCATCTAAGCACTTTGCCCAGTTCACCTGAACTCCCAGCTCTAGGAAACCCATAGGGCACAGTGACCCACTAGTGCTTCCCTTCTCACTTCTCAACCAATTAGGATCGTACAAAGCAGGAAAATAACATGAGCCAATTTGTGCCTATTGAAAACTCTGCTGTAACAGCCTGAGCTCTCTGGGGATGCCCTCCCTCCATTGTGTCTTGGCTGGAATGGAGCAAAGGTCCTTTTTTTCCTCTGATTTAACAGGAAACACATCTGCAACCCCTCCTCCCTGTCATTTTCATGATCACGCCAAGATGTTCCTTTTTATAGGGACTGACTTAAACTCCTTGGTACCCCTAATTTCACCTTACACAATCACATGCACAGCCACGGCATCCAGTTCTCGTGGTAGCCACTTGCAGTTTCTAGGTCCCACGTCCGGGGCTCTGGTAGCACCAGCAGGGCTTAAACCGGAGCCATGGGAGGCGGAGCAGAGTGTCTCCTCCATTTAACAAACCATCTCCAACATCACACCCGTCTGCCTCATTGGTTGGAGGGGGTTGTAAAAGATATATGAGACAGCAGCAAATAGCAGGGGAAAGGAAAAGGGGGAGGCAGGAGAGGAAAGTGAGACTTACAGGGAGGAAGGCTGGGGGGAAGGATATGCTCTGCTACAGAGAATCCAGTCAGGATGCAATTTATTTTCATTTTGTGCAGGAGTATAATGGTGTACTGCCTGAGCTCCCTCAATAGCTGTTTTGAAGCGAACCAGGCTGGTATGTCTTTAATTTATCATTTCATTATGAAACAGTTTCCCTTCCAAGAAGCCTTCAAGTCAGGAAGCTCTGTCTGCCCACACAGGAAATTCCTTTGCAGCAACTTCCCCAAAAAGGAAATTTCCCTCAGAAGCAAGCCCAGCTCATGCCTTTGAGCAGAGCTGTTTGAAGAGGCTCTGGCATGCGAGCCCCACAAACACCCCTGGCTTCTCCCTGCAGCCAGCGTGCCGGGATCTGCGGCTCTGCCTTTGCGCTGGTGTGCACAGACCCCGCTGCACTTGACTTTTCTCCTGCTTCCCCTGCCAGAGACAGCCAGAAGCACTCAGAGGAGACCAATTTCTGAGCTTTTACTAGAGAAAAATCTCTCTGTTCAAGAAAGAGGCACAGGACGCATGCATACATAGCTGAGACTGCTGTGAAATAGCGGTGGAAGAGGACGGTATGCTGTAGGAAAACTTCCCAGACTACTCCAATCCCCTAACTTGGAAATCAGGGGGAAAATCTGCAGTGTGTCTTAGAGCTCTTCCAATGGCACCCCAGAGACCGCACTCCGGCCCTTACACGTACTCTGGTTTTAATTCAGTGAACTTTTGCAGTGAAGATTTGCAAGCAAAGGGGAAGGGAGGGGAGAATATATGGATGGAAAGGGGGGGAAACCACATTTACAAAAATGAATCTCACAGACATCTTGTGAATCATTAAGTGGGAGAAAGCCAAGAACATCCAAGCCAGAGTGAATAACAACATACAGCATTTTATGAAGCACCTTAGCAAAGGGGACAGACATAGATCAGAAGCACTGCCAGACTTCCAGTAAGTTTTCAATTTACTGTGTCAAATCACAAGTAATACTGAATAACTTTTTTTTAATGACTATGCCCAGAAACCCAAACTGGGGTAAGAGAGGAAGCAGAATTGAATTTCACATTACACATTATATGGATGAGACAGGGCCACATAAGGGGCACATGCTGAACTGGATCTTGGACTGGATGACAACAGGAAAATGAAAGCAACCCGCTGAGAGCATGTGGGAGAAACAAGTGCTAGGGATGACAGAACCACCTAAGGGGGTGATTACAGTCTACTGGAGGCCTATACACTACGAAGAAATACTCTCAGCCTTTCCCCTCACTCTCTACTTTAAAATTTGTTTTTCCAACACTTGATGGGAGATCTGGTCCTTGAACCCAAAGCTCCAGCAGGCAGCTGCCTGCCCTCCTCTCTCATTCCCTCCTTCACCAGATAGCTTTGCCCTGTTCCCTCGCCAGCTAATTTACATGACTTTTTTTTTTCTATCACTGCCCTTGGCATTACGTTCAGTGATTCAGTCAGCTGTTGTGTAAAGAGACTTTTGTCAGAATTGTTTAAAGGCAAATCCCCCCACTTTTATCCACAACCACTAGCTGATGAGTTAGTTATCACCTAAAAGAGCCCTTTGGCATAGCAGATGCATACTGAATACTTATTTACTTGGACGGCATCCACACTACTGTCAAGCCACTGGAGAAGGTTATGAGATGGGGTAAAATTTAAAAACTGCCACACTAGAAAAGACCGCTGGCCCATCTAGCCAAATGTCTTTGGGAGTGGTTGCATAAGCAGAAAGTACAGGGAGTAAGGAAGCATTAAGTAATCTCTTCTATAACACATTGCTTATCTCAGTCTCTGGTAATCCATGCTTTAAGGACGTCATGAGCTGTGGTTGCAACCAGAGCATTGTCTGAATAGTATAAACATAAATAAAATATAAAGTATAAAATATGTATACATAGTGTAGAATATACTGACCAAGTGACCTACCCCTTCACAGGTTTATTTTGTTCTTCTTAGATCCAATTACACTTTCAGCCCCCTAAATATCTTCTTGCAACAATTTCCTCCATATAGTGATGCATCCTTATTCATGTATCTTTTATGTATGCTGCCCAATAACTTACTTCAGTTCTCTGGATTTGTTGTTCTGGAAAGAACTGTGAATACCTCTTCACCTTCTTATAGCAAGTGTGATTTCATAGCCACATGGTAACTAACATTCTTTCTCCGTGTCAACCCATTCACTTAGGAAACTATCTTATCCTCAGACTGCAAAATCCTATCGTTGTCTTTAGTCTCTTGGGAAGCAGAAAACTGGGGAAGCAGAGAGTTGTGGTTAGGTTCCTTATCACAGCAAAAACGACACTGTGGATAAGACCACAGACTAAGTGGGACTGAGTTTGAACAAACACAAGGTATTAAAAAAAACTCTCTAGAAGTTCACGAGACTCAATAAGGAACTTCTACTTCCTAGCAATTTTGGTGCAAAATCATGGAATTGATGCAGAGTTGCTCAACAAACTGGTGACTGATTTTTGACAAATGTCTTTGCTTCACTTTGCACTCAAGGGACATTCACAGGTTATAAAGTAAACCCCCATCAAAATGTCATAAGCTACTCACATTCTTAACTGTTTTCTACTGAACAGCCCCAACATCTTTCTGGGTGAGATTTCCCTGTACTGTGGTCCCATACAAACACCAGGAGCTGAGCTGCTGTCTCTCAAGAAGAAATGAGGAACTATTATTAAAATGAGAATAATTTACTGTCATCCCTATTCTGAGCGACACTTGGAGCAGTTAATTTAGCAGATGACCATAACTTCAAGCGGTAAAGACATGCTAGGCCTTTTATTCATACAGAAAACGATGATGTCCATGCTCTTCCAGTTGTCAGGATCTATTAAAGTGCAGTTCTCCTCAGATGCAAATTATAAAAAGTGTACATGCAATTTAGAGCTGGTTAAGAGACAGGTTTTGTACCACTTTAACTGTATTTTTACAGACTTTGTATTTTTGATGTTACATCAACTTACAATTGTTGTAAAAATGCTTCAGAGTGGGGACCGTGTAATTTCAGAATAAAACTATCAACGTAAACTGCCTTTATTTACTTTCATAGAATCATAGAATATCTCGAGTTGGAAGGGACTCACACGGATCATCAAGTCCAACTCACACAGGTTTACCCTAAAATTCAGACCATGTGACTAAGTGCACAGTCCAAACGCTTCTTGAACTCCAACAGGCTTGGTGCAGTGACTACTTTCCCTGGGGAGCCTGTTCCAGTGCGTGACAACCCTCTCGGTGAAGAACCTCTTCCTGATGTCTAGCCTGAACCTCCCCTGCCTCAGCTTGACACCATTTCCACAGGTCCTCTCACTGGTGACTAAAGAGAATAGATCAGCACCTGCCCCTCCACTCCCTCTCGTGAGGAAGCTGTAGACCGCAATGAGGTCCCCCCTCAGCCTCCTCTTTTCCAGGCTGAACAGGCCAAGTGACCTCAGCCGCTCCTCATATGTCTTCCCCTCTAGTCCCTTCACCATCTTTATAGCCCTCCTCTGGACACTCTCCAACAGTTTTACATCCTTTTTGTACTGTGGTGCCCAGAACTGCACACAGTACTCGAGGTGAGGCCGCACCAGCGCAGAGTAGAGCAGGACAATCACTTCCCTCGACTGACTAGCGATGCCAGTTTGATTATTTCAGTTTCCAAAGTGGTGACAAGACTGTTTGTGAATTAGTCTTCACATTAGCAGTCTTTAGGAAGTGGCCGATGGAGTGCATTCAGTAAGAAAGTACTACATGCAGCTGACTGGGTTGCACCTGTAACTCTAACAGATTTCAAACCATATGCAATACTGCCAACTCTGTGCACCTGATCTCATAAAAACAGATTGAAAGATCATTTCACCTGGGCCTCTACTTTCAAACACAGGCTAACTCTCCAGAACCTGCTTCATGCAGCTGAGATATGGGGAAGACAGCACTGTGAGCCTACTGGGGAGAGCACGTAGCACAAGAGGTGCTGTCCACCATTTTTGTGTCCATTTTTTCTGATCATAAGCAATAATTTTACAACTTTGCCTAAAAGGGGTGGTTGTAACATGCTGTGTTAGTAAGTTTCAAGGGAAAAATGAAGAGTAATAGAATCTGTGTATGAAACCTAAGTTCTTGAGCTAGCCTCTTCTCCATCAGATCTAAGTATTTCAAACATGTACATACACACGATGTGTCAAAGTAAAAAATAAAAAAAATAAAATTGAAGCTTCTCAGCTTTGACAAATTTTGACTGCTAACTCTTCTCTGGGTTGAATTTTTTTTTGTGCATACATGTTCTCACTGCAAACAGCGGAGCACCAGGAAGGCCCAGGGTGGGAAGCAGTGCTTTCATGGTCACGCTGGATTCTCCCAGAAGTCACACAAGAAAATCACAGTTACGGAGGACTCACCACAATACTAAATATCCAACCGATTTGAGAGAGAGATGTTTGGATTTACCTCTGGGCATTCTGTTGAACCGAATCAGACACCAAACTTTGAGATTCAGCCATCATTACTGCACATGCCGATAATGCCGTGGTAGGAGGCCAACAGCAAACATTGACTCTTTACCAGTCCAGCTGCTTCAGGTCTGCCCACCACAAATATGGCTACTCTTGCTGTCACCCTCAGTCCCTCTGCTTGTTTTTCATTCTGATTTTAAAATTGAGAGAGGGTTTAAAAGTAGATGAGGACTGTAAATGTTCCATCTCTTACAGACATTGAGTGCTATCCCTTATTTGCATTCTGCTGAGCTCCAAGGCTCTGATTCTGAACCAAATCTTGAACTTCTACTGTACGTGACCCATTTGCTGCCACCACACACTGTGCATTGCATCTGTGAGAACGATACAACATGGAAGTAGAGAACAACTCCTGTGATCTGGCTATGCTCCCTTTCAACAGGTGAAAACCACCAAGCAAGTTGCAGAGCAGTGATGAAACAAGCTCAATGTATTTAACAATGGTATTTGTCACCAGTGCTTATTAGTATTTAAAGAGCAGTAAAAAAAAAAAAATACCTCTAGTAAGAAGATCAAGGTGCCTTAAACAATTACACACCCAGCAACACAGTAATGACTACCCATAGTAATGCAGCTAAAAGCCCAGAGGTAATAGGACTAAAGAAGTTTCCAAGGAAGCAATATACAAAGAAGTATGACACAGGAAAAAAAAAAAGAGGGAACAAAGAAGTATCTGTGTTTTTCTGACAAAAAGCCTTCACTAAAGCACAGAGAGGAAGTGAAAGCCAACAAGGAGGTTAAAAACTGAAGGAGACAGATTGCTTGGAAGAAATCAGAACGGAAGAGAGACTAGGAAGGAGGAACTTGTATACATAAAGGGAGATTTCCCCCACTAGGAAGTACACAAGGACACACACAAGTGGCAGAACTGAAATGAGTAACTGGTTTGTGGACCAGCAGGGACCAGGGCTAATTCCTTCTGCACTACCGAGAAGGAGGAAGTGGAAAGGGAGAAATTCTCAGAATTGCATAAGACAAAAGTGGCACAGTTGTTCCTTCCTCTCTTCCCCCAACCACCGTTCAAAGTAGAAGCACAGCACAAAACTCCACGTTTACTTCTACACAAACATTCTGAATAAAGCCACAGCAGCTGCTAAGGCAAAGACAACTCCTATTGACAAGTGGATCCAGAAGGTCACACACTTTTTTTCACCCTGCAAATATCTATTAGGCTGGCTTGACAAACCCTTTCTGGTTCAGTACCAATGTTTTCATCTAGTACTTGTGCATTTTTACTCAGGAGAGTAGATCCACAGTTGTGCTTCCTGAACCTTTCTTTATCACTATTATTGATATCAGAGCCCAGGGCAGCAGGACTTTGAGCTCTAGAGTCTGTAAGGAAGGAGGGCTTAAATATCACAGCATCTCTCTGTTGGCTTGAGTTGGTGGAAATGTTCTTTAAAGCTCAGCATCAAAGCATTCACTGTATAAGCTGGAAGCTTTGGTTCTTGTGCCAGCAGTGACTTCTCCCCATAATTAATTAATACCATATTAATTGTGCATGTTCCACAGGCCTGTTGAGGAGGTGCGGCAAGACCTGCACACACAGATCAACCTTTTGGGTGCAGCCCCAGCGCACAGGAGGGAGAAGGTAATGACATTTCAAGTACTCTCCAAGGAGAGCAGATTACAAACGATGTGCTCAGGAGGCTGTGCAAGTTGCTTGCAAGCCCTGCAGTGGCACTTTAGCAGGTAACACACAGCAGGGGCAAGGAGGGATCTTCCACCAGCTGCACCCTTGTGCAATCTGATGGGATCCAGGCCAGCTCTGAGGACAACCAGCAGGCCAAGAGGAAGGGCCCATGGCAGCTGAGTACCCTCGTGGGTAAGATTTGGCCACAAGTCATAAGATCCTGCAAAACTGCTGGAAGGAGAAAGGGGTGGGAGGAGGAAAACAGAGATGAGTTGACCCAGTCCCTGCCATGCTGGGACACATCTCTCAGGTAACTGCCATTGGCAAGAAAGTCACACCCATCCAGTTGCTTTGACCATGGAGGAACCTGTGCTCCCCCTCAGAAAACCAAGAGGAGAGTTGAGACAGAAACCAGGGAGAAAAGAGGACACAGCCACCAACGCCACCTGTAAAGCTGCATGTCCTCAGACACGCTGCAGGACGCTGCTGGAGATGGCCACCCACCCATCAGCAGCCACATGAGACGCTTCAGCCCATGGGCAGATGCAAGGATTGAAACCAGCACTAAGGCCTACCTGTTGATGAGGGTGATTTATGGCATGGACTCATCCTCCATAAAACAATCATGCTGGTGGACACGTATACATTTTCAATTGCAATCTGAACAACGGGTACAGCTGGCCTGAAATCTAACCTGTAAAGAAGTTTTCACTCTACTGCTTGCACCAGATTAACTCATCTCTATAAAATTTTGTGTGGGTAAACAATTATTTGCTTTTCTGAAGGTATTGTGTGTTTGGCACTGCTAAAAGAACTATTTAAAGGAACAAAGAAAAACAGGACTAGCAAGGGAAAATTTTAGCTAGAGTCCAAAACCAAAAGCTGCAACATTAAAAATACATGAAAAAGAACCATAAAAAAAAGGGAGATAATACAGAAAATTTGCAAGGCTTATACACTAACAGCACAAATTTATCCCAACAAGTTACTTTTAGAAAAAGGGAAATCTATGCCTTACTATGAATGTGTTACAGCACATCCACAGAAAATACTAAAAAAAAAAAGAAAAAGTAGTTAAAAAGAAGTGTAGATAAAGACCATGCTACCTATCCTGAGATTACAAGTCACCTTAACAAACTATATATAGAAAGAGAACCAATAAAAAGCAGGCTTATAGCAAAACCATTGTGAATTCTGCTTAAGGCAAGTAATACTTTTTTTCTCATGAGGAAGGCTAAAGGCAATTTATGTTAACCATATAGAAAGGTAGCATTTTTTTCCTTTACAATGGCATGAGAAAGACAAGCAGAAATAAACAGACAACTAAACTTTATGTAATGTAATTAGTTGTATAAATACAGATTAAAAACTTAATCTGTGGATCTGGAGATCCAGTGAGTGCCAAATCTAAGACTCCAATCCTATACTGTCCCATTCTTTCATCAGTTTGAAAGAAAGGCTGAACAAGTCTCTCTACATTTTAAAAAATAAAAAGGTAGCTATTTATAGCTGCATTTATTGGAGCTGTTTCCTTATCAGGAAGCATGTAGCTGGGAATTACTGTCTGCCTACATCGGAAATTCTTTCAGAGATACAAAAACCCAAAAAGGAAATTTCCCTTCAAAAATATTCTTCTTTTTATTTTTTCCTGCTGGTGGGTTGAAAATAAAAAAAGTTAGTGCTCTGACCCGGTCACTGCCCATTTGGGAGGTCTGTTCTGTCAAGAAGCTTCAAGACACCTGAGGAGAACATTAAAAAATGCTTCTATAGACCTGAAAGAGCACTTTGCCATAGGAGGAGTCCCTCATCCCGTCTCTCCACTGAACACATACCACACTACACCTGTGCCTCTGAAGGCAGGAAGGACAGCTGGTGAATCACTGGAGATATTAACTTAATTTTAACTTGTCACAGCTTAATTTGACAGTTTCATTTTCTGATCTGTATAATTGCTGTAGAGTTACTTGACCCTGCTGTCAGTGGAGAACAGACACTTTCACTCAGTGGGATATAGAAGTATACAAAGATCAAAATCACACAGGCATATGTAATAAATAAAGCAGGTTGCCCAAGGCTATTCCCAGGGTATGATTTTTATGCGTAAAGATCTATAAGCAAAGATTTGGAGCTGAGCAAACATCCCAGTTCTTTGACCATAGAAAGCCCATCAGTGGTCACTGTTCATTAACTCCCAGCATCACTAATTGTATTCCTACTAAATATATAAACAACTCCACAGATCTTGAACAAAGATCACTGGTACAATAATAGTAGCATGCTAGTCCTGTACAAAACAAAGTTTGAACAAATATGTTCACTTCTTGTGTAAACATATTCATTCCACAAAAGGCAGACAGTGCACAAGCATCCACAGCAGAGGACTGGCTGACTCACAAGTGCTTTCCCCCTCCAAATACATCTGGAAAGTGATTTGAGAAGAGATTCTTAACTAAGGTGTTGGTGGCTGGGCCTCCAAATCTGGATAGAACCATCTTACAAAAGACTTCTTCAATGAACATACAAATCACTGAGTCCTTCTGCTCCAGCAGTAAAATGAGGAGTTGTAAATCAAGCATTTAATGGAGATTCTATCAGGCTGTACTTGTTAAGTATCAAGAAGGAGTGCCAGCACAGGGGAAAGAAGACATACAAGTAGTGCAGAAGGAAATCCAATGCAATAAAAAGGACATCAAATAATTGGTGTGTGTGTGCGCGCGTACACACACATCTCATTACATTAATCCCAAGTGCCTTGAATCTGTAGTAGGTTTCTCCTCACAAACGATGAGCCCCTCTAATGCTGGACAGTGGTGTTCTCTTCCAATGTTCAGAGGCTCAGCCCTGTTTTATTATTACAGGACTGGACATAGCATGCATGGCCTGTTGCTTCTGAAGTTGTGTGTTTTTGGTTTTTTTTGTTGTTTTTTTTTTAACCACACTTCTGTTTTTTGTTGCAAGGTGCTCGACACAAAACGGTTTGTTATTGTGGAGTTTCTAGTCATGACTTACACACAGTCTGTCTTCTGTGTCTTCTATAACTGCAGCATTATTATAAGTATCGGGCTCTTTACATTAATTTTAGTTCTTAAAAAGATTAACGTAGAAGCATTTGTAACATAACACAAACGAAAAAAATAAATAGACACATTTGGGATGGAAAAAGAAAAAGCAATCTAATTTTAGATTCAGTGATCTTGACAGCATCCCTTTAAGACAAAGCTAAAAATGCTTCAAACACAGCAATACCATAAATGTCCTGCTGCTTTTGATTCTTATTCCTCCCCACACTTTCCAGGGGAATTCCACTAGGGATCGGCTTGAATCCCACATTAAAGGGACAATGCTCCCTTTCCCCTCTGAGCAGAGGTGAGTCTGTGTTTTGAAGACTTAAAACCCTGGAGTGAAGATTTGCAGGAGTATAACAGGCTGGCTTAGTACCACTGGGAATCCCACACCACAACCTGTATATGCCCCAAAGCATGGGTCTCACCCTCCCACCTTGGGGCTGCTTTACAAGTTCCCTCTAGGATAGGAAGGATCCTATCCTTCCACACACTTTGACTGGGATTGTCACTGCAGGAAAACACTGCACTAACTTCGTCTGCGTATATACATGCATGTGTGTGTGTGTGTATACAATATGATACACACATACACACAAAAATACGTGTATACATAAATGCATATATAAATTAACAAACAAACAAAACAACACTCAAGTCCAAAATACTCTCTCAAGAAGCAGAAGCCAACTCACAGCACTGTCCCTCTAGGACACTTTTCACACTTGATCTGGATGCCTCTGCCAACAGTAACTAGGCAGCGGTAAGGAGATTTAGGGTTCAACTCGCCTGCTGTTTGTATCAGGCTTGACACCTAAATGGTCCCCGAGTCACCCCGCTGTAAACCTTGTGACAAAGGGCTCAGTTTCCCAGAGGTGATGAAAAAAGACCACGTCAGAAAAATGTAAACCAGGATTTTCCTGATGCAAAGGTCACGGTTTTCACAGCTGGATCAGTGATGAGGGTTTAGCCCTCCCAATCCAGCATATTCTGGATCAAGTTCTTTCAAGAAGAGTGGCTGCATCTGTACTGTGTTCAGACATGGTGCCAGAATGAATCTGAGACTGGGCTTCCCACCCATCCAAAGTACCAGCCTGTATGATTGCTTCAAAGCTGGCTGGAGATTCACTGTAAGAAACACCCAGGAGGCAGGCTGTGCTTTATAACACACCCAAGAGGTCAAAGGCCTGCCATATTGATAAACTACATTTTGCTAAGCTTTAGCATACATCCTTTGCTTTTGTGGCACGATCTGAAGCAAGCAAAAATACAGACAGTGGTCCCTGATACTAGAGAAAATCTGTAGATGAGTTAAATTCAGATAAGCCACTGGGGAAACTGGCCTTTTAGGCAAGAGACAGGTATAACTGACCTCTCAGAATCACAGAATCATCTAGGTTGGATGAGACCCCCAAGACCACCTAGTCCAACCTCTGCCCTAACACTAACAAGTCCTCCACTAAACCATATCACTAAGGGCTACATCTAAACGTCTTTTAAAGACCTCCAGGGATGGCGACTCAACCACTTCCCTGGGCAGCCCATTCCAATGCCTAACAACCCTTTCAGTAAAGAAGTTCTTCCTAATATCCAACCTAAACCTCCCCTGGCACAACCATAGCCCATTCCCCCTCGTCCTGTCACCAGGCACGTGGGAGAACAGACCAACCCCCACCTCTCTACAGCCTCCTTTAAGGTACCTATAGAGAGCGATAAGGTCGCCCCTGAGCCTCCTCTTCTCCAGGCTGAACAAGCCCAGCTCCCTCAGCCACTCCTCATAAGACTTGTTCTCCAGACCCCTCACCAGCTTTGTTGCCCTTCTCTGGACTCGCTTGAGCACCTCCATGTCCCTCTTGTAGCGAGGGGCCCAAAACTGAACACAGTACTCGAGGTGCGGCCTCACCAGAGCTGAGTACAAGGGGACAATCACTTCCCTAGCCCTGCTGGCCACACTGCTTCTTTTACAAGCCAGGATGCTGTTGGCCTTCTCGGCCACCTGAGCACACTGCTGGCTTATATTCAGCCAGCTATCAAACAATACTCTCCCTTGTTCATGCTTTTCATCCTAACAACTAGATGTAATTCACAGTCATGAAGGAGCCAGGCCCAGTCACTTCACTAGGGCTGACCAAAATAATGGTCACTGAGGCTGAAAGGACGGCTAGCTAGCATTTCCGCAGTCCAGCCAGCCTGTCAATAGATTATTATGAGTTATAAATTGTGCCTTAAGACCACAAAAAAATTATGATCTACTAAGGGAGGCACTGCTAAACAGTGTAAACAGATAGACCCTGCCCTTAGTAGCTCACAATATAAATGTGCAAGAAAAGCCCACAGTGGAAGAAGATGCAACAGCAGAGAGATCAAACATTCCAAACAGCAAGGTGGTAGTGAACAGTGCAATTATTCTGTTTTTTTTTTTTTTAATTATTATTATTTGTGTGTTTTTTTTATTTGTCTGTGTTTTTGTTTGTTTGGTTTTTGAGTGGATTGGGATTTCTTAGAAAAGTACAAGCTATCCAGAGAGAGAATAAAACAAAACATAGAAAGGAGATGAGGGGGAGAGGCGAGCCTATAAAGGACAGCAAGAGGGAGGAATGAGGCTTAAGAGGCCATATTGTGAGAGAAGAGCAAAAAGGGGTATGGAAAAAGCCAATCATCTCAGAAAGAGGCCAGTTCAGATCCTGTTAGATTCAGTGGGAATCATAGCACTCATTTCAGTGGGACCAGGATTAGTCTCAGAGTCATTAATTTGACATTCTGGCCACCTCGCACAGTCCCTTTGTCTTATGAAGCTTTTATTTTATTTTCCCTGAATGTGCGTCAGTTAGTTTTGTTCCACAAAGATCCTTCCAAAGCAAATATTTTTATTGCTTGCTGCTCTAAATGTGGCTTAGGGTGAAGGGCTTTTTTTCCCGTCTCATTACATACTTTCAGTTCAACGCACTGAATATTCTAGTAACTAAATAACAATATGCTTAATGCTTCGAAGTGGCTGTTCCAGCTGCTAGCCAAAACTGCAGAATAATTAACAGGTGCCAAAGGATTAATAAAAGGAGTAGCATAATTAATAGACACTACACAGAAAAAATGGATCCTTGGCAACCCTGACAGTGTTGCTGTTTCCTCCTCCTTTATTGTTTCCTGCATTCCCTTAAAAAAAGAAAACTGGTGCCCTTAAAACACAAATGACGCATCTAAACACCAATGTATGATCAGGAAAAAGAAACTCTTGCTTGCTTTCTTTAAATTAATTTTGGGTCTGATAAATGCCTTAGGTTAAAGTACCCACCAACTGAAAGCCCTTCAACTGCTTGGCCTGCCCTTCTAACTCATGTCCTGACTTAACCATGACAAAGAGGGCCTTTTTGCAGAATGTGGTACAGCTAGGGTCACGAAGATGTACAACCAGCACAGAGTCACGAGACTGTTCTCCACTGAATTAGAGTTTCAAATACCAATAAAAAAAGGCATGCAGGAAGATTCCTATGAAGTACTCACTTAAAAGTTAAAGTCCTTAATACAATCATGTCAGAAAATTAAACAGATTTCCTTTCTGTCCTCCTCAATGAAGGCAGTAGAACAGACAGTAGATACAAGGGACACAAAGATGTTAAGATAAAAAATATGATCAGACTAGCTGTATATGACCAGAACTATATGCTCTGAAGTTCATCAAAATCATCTGTAGCCTGGAACATATCCCAGACTGGAAAACCAAAGACCAGAACCCAAGCTTGCATTTGAAACAAGGAGTTCTCAAAGAATTTTACAAACAGGTTCCCATCTTCCTCCGCCTCCCAAGCCCCCATCCTAAAAAGTGAGTGAAGTCAACATGATGACAAACACCACATTCCCTATGTAAAAGTTCACCCTTTTGAGGCGATGCATGTACTGTGACCTCTGGGGGTGCCTTTTCACTCTGAATATCAGTGCAGGCTGTCAGGAGTTCAAAGAAAGGCAAGAGCAATAAAAGTTAGTTGCTGCCAAGAATAATTGGTATGTGCGTACAGAAAAGAATGTGCAACGTGCCTTGCTATGACAATGGGTTGCAGGCATATAAAGGATGCCAACACTAAAGAAAGAAGAGTAATTAGTGCAGAGGAAGAAATGAACTCTTGTTCACGCTTGTATCAATAGAGAACACTGAAATCTTTGCCTGTGAGATAATGTCCATCTCCTTAAACAAACACATGCGTTCCCAAAGGAAGGCGCCCTTCAGAGATAAAAATCAGACCGTACAAATTGACAGAAATGTGTAAGGGGGAACGCTGCTTTACAGGCAAAGACACAGATCAGAGCATGCAACAAGTCCTTTTTCAGCATTGATATTTCTGTCTCTCTTCTTAAAGAAGTTTTATGTTCTCTCTGAACATAAAAAAAATAATCATGAAGCCTTTAAGCACATAATTACAGTTGCTGTTCTAGAAGAGAAGGCAAAACACCTTATTTTTATTCTGTATATTAAAAAAAAAGGAAAAAAGGTTTTCTCTCTGACTTATTGCATATTAAGACACATCCATAACTTAAATGGAGTTCCCTCTATTCTGCTCCAAGAGTTTTTTACCCCAAGGTATTGGCCATAGCAGAAAAAGAGTAACTAATAGCATTGAACCAGATAAAAAAGGTTTTTGTTTGTTTTTGTATTAAAATCTGTTAAAAAAAAGAGAGAAAACTTTTTCTCAATTGTAATATGAAGTAAGCTTCCTTGGAGTTAAGGGGTTAAGGGGTATGCAAATAGTTTCACAGCTTCCACCTATCTCAGCATTCTCCATTATCACAGTATCTGGGCAGACACTTTATTAATCTTCACAACTTCTAAAAAAAATCTATGCAATCACCGTTTTTTCATTTTAGAGTAAGGAAGCTAAATCAAGATGCCCAAGGTCACAGAAGACACCAAGGGCAGAGCCTTGTATGAGAACTGAACTTGCTTCTCTGGAGTTCTTGGTAAACATCTCCATTTTCCAAATGTTCTCTCTACCTGACTTCAGTGCAGTCTGGTAGAGATTAGATTTGCTGCAAAGTTACCACAGCACACACACCAGGGACAAAGAGCAAACTGGAGATGACTGTACATTCTGACTACATACTTAAAATAGAGGAAAACAGTCTCCAGCTCCCCACTAACAGTTTATTTACAACGCTCCCAATACTTATTTAATAAATAAGAAGTGGATGTTAGGCAAATGTCTATGTTTATAAGTATGGGTCAAAAATCTCTTACAGAGAAGTACAATACCAGAGAAAATGTTGCACGATCAGAAAATCATTCTCACTATTCCACAGCTTTATAAATAATACAGCTGATTACACTGCAGTTCTATACTACAGCAGTAGTAGCTGGGAAGAAACTTGCTAGTTAAAAAAGAAAAGGAGGTGTAAGAATGGAAAAAACTTTTCACATCAACCCCAGGATAAGGGGTTTCTCTGTAGACTTCAATCTGTGTTGACCAAAGAGAAAGGAGAAGTGCTTTGTATGCTTGCAGCTAAGAGGGATATGCATCCCACTCTTCCAAACTTTTCATTTCTCTTTTCTCCAGTCTCTGGATCAAGTCAGGCCAGCATAGCTAAGAACCATGTGCTCACCAAACAGTGAGGAATAATTCATAGAACCAAAAGAAATTGCTCTACTAATTGTCCAGATACTATTGGCTATTAGCACCTTTAAAGTGCTCTTAAACATTAGCAAAAGTGAAATTTCCAATAGGAAGGGACAGAACACAGTCCGAATCTATCGAGTGCATTTCATGGTCCATCTGAAACATTTCTCTCCTGTTCTTCTCCTCCTACATTGCCACTGAAGGTGAAAATCAGTGCTTGGGCAAACTGTTACTTTCACAGTTGCACTTGTAGCACAGCTCTTGAATTCGCAAATTGGCAGAAATGAAAATGTACAGTTTAGGACACTGAACTCTTGCCTTTGGTTTGGTAAATGTCATCAGAATTTCATGAAAATAGAGAATGAGGGGAGCCCTCTCCAACTACCAGTTCTGTGTATGGCTGCAGACACTTACCAGATTTCCCTGTTGCATTGGAGTGAGGGTTAAAGGAGATTCTTAATCTTTATATAATGCTTTACCTAATCAACAAAAACAATAATAAGAATGGAACCAAACAAAAACTCAGATTTAAAAAACCCTCAGACTTTGGATCTAGATCTAGTCTTCATACATAGTAGCACAGTCTGAACTAGAACATGGCTACTTTCCCTTTTAAGGTAGTTCAGATCTGGGTCCAAATCTGTGCCTCAGACATCTCTAAAAAGTGAGAGGGGTACATGCACGATTTGCAAAATCCCATGTTAATACCTCTTGAACCTCATGACCCCAAATCCAAATGGTACTTAGCTTTTTCTATACCTGGTATTAGGAAGACTGCTCCTGGAATATGATCTTGAGCTCTGATGTCCTCATTTTAAGAAGGATGTCTTAGATGAGAAACAGTTCACAAGAGATGATACAAAAATAATTTGAAATCTAGAAGCAGTACAGAAAGATTGACAGCTTTGAGAACCTCTCTTCCTATCCAGTTTAGCCAAGAAAAGGTTAAGAAGTGACTTTATCTAAAAGCACCTATATCAAGAGTAGTCTTTTGACAGTATTTAGCAGGAAAGGCGATAATGAGATCTAATAGTTTGAAAATGAAGATTGACAAATTCAAACTATAAATAGGGCACTTAAAAAAAAAAGCAGCAAATAGGGAGGATAATTAAGCATTGAAACAACTTACGTAGAGGCCTTCTATCCCTTTCATCACTTAAGTCTTTACATGGAGAGAAGAAATCTTTCAGCATAACATGCTCAAACCCTTACTGAACTTAAAGGCTACTATAACTCAGGTAGTAACAAATTATTTTAGAAATGCATAACGGTCCCTTCTGGCTCAGCTATGAATCTGTATACTTTAAACGGTGGTTCTTAATGTGACTATTACTGCATACTGAGCTAAAAAACACTATACTGACATGTACCATAACTAGTAAGGCTATGTAAACGTGCTTCGCATTGTTTATTATCTGATACACCGACTTTGTGGAAGGATATTCCACAGATGCTTAATGATTAATCTTCTATGTTTTTACACTGTAGCACATCAGACCAGTGTGGAAGTATTAATGGGATGAAAGCCTCCTTGCAAGTTTAAAAATATGCCAATCAAAACAAAATAAAAAAAAAATAAAAAATCGAGGCAAAAGTTGAATCACACCTAAAATAGCAGATAAAAAAGCTTTGACTGAAAGGAAACCCTTTAAACTTCACACTTTACCTAGCATGCCGGCTAGCTGATGGGAAGGAAGCTGGTAGTAAATACACTGAGTGCCCCACCTCTTTCAGTATCAAGGGTCTCCGCCTTCCCGTCTTGTGCATCTGCTAAACCCAGTTGGGAAGGCAATAATTAATTTGAAAGCCAGCCATGATCCTAGGTTTGGAAAGGGCAGTGACTCCCAATGAAGAATTAAATAGCACCAACTAATGGGATGAAAAGGAAAAAAAAAAAAAATCTCGGGCTAAAAGCCACGGTGTGGAGAAGCACTGCTTCTGTGTCTCACTTTTTCCTCTAAATTTTTGACATAATCTTCAAAATGCATTCTAAGTGCCACAGCAAGTCCTCCCTGGACTGGGGAAAGAGGCCAGCAGCCACATGCACAGGCAGGCATGCTCTGGGAGCTCTGGAATACTGGCAGAGGCCAGAGCCAGGCAGAAAGGCTGCGGTGCCAGCTTGCATTCCTGCGCATCAGAAGTACAACCTGGGCTATGCTGCAGAGCACAGGCAGAAGGGAGCAAGAGGCAACAGCAGGCAAAATCACGACTGTGCAGAAAACAGCATGGGCAAGGAGTGATCCTGGGGCAGTGCAACTCACTGGCCTGCAAGCGAGCAAGCACAGGATTACTGAAGTGCTGGGAGAACAGTTTGCATCCAGAAAGGAATGTGCCTGAAGATTGCTGAGGACAGGAATGAGAACATCTCATGATAAACATGGACTTTTTTTTTTTAATAGACTACCTCAAAGACCATTTCCTTTTCTAAAATCCCAAAGACATCTGTGGGTTAGCAACACAAAGTTAGTTTGCTGCTGACCTTGTTGCTGCTTGTTGTTCAACTACCCCAGGAATGTGACACCTGAAAAAAGTTTTCTTAAAACCTCTCTATTTACATCAGAACTGTTTCCTCTCTAAAAAGGAAAATTCCACACTTCCTCATCCCCGCCCTATCTCACTAATTCACCTCTCAATGGCCAACAGCCCTTGGCCTTTCCTATTCCTCAAACATTAAATCATTTCAGTAAGGAAGTGCCTGGCTCTTGCCTCGCCCCCAGCTCCAGCTTTTGTTCCAATGTCAGGGATGTGCCCTTCCTCCTTTGCAGCATCCTTTTGTGCACAGCTAGGCCCTTTCTTCCTCTTTCCCCACTGCTTCTGTCAGTGCAGTAGTAGTGTGTCTGGGCACCAGGAGCATTTACTACTGAGACCCGTAACAGCCTAAAAAATACATCTGTCACAGTTTGTGAAACTGACCTTGTGCCACAGCACATCACTGAGAAACTCCCACTACTTGGACAGATGCACAGTGCTTCCCATCAAAATAAAACCTCCATGTTTTTCCCTGTCATGAGAAATAAGCCCAAACTTTGATGAGAAGTGGAAGGGGGGAGATGACAGAAAATAACATCTGCGCTGTAATTGAGTGAATTCCATTGTTTAAAAATAATATAGAGAGAATCAAACTAGCAAAAGCTTAGAAGAAAGTCTAAAGCCAAGGGCTTCCCCCACTTCTCTTCCATGAAAATAAATAAATAAAATCACCCCCTCACCCTGCCCCGCACCCTCCTCAGCTGCAGGAGGCATGCCTCCGCACTGACACTCACGCAGGTGTGCTGGCAGTCTGATCGTGTCTTCCTCCATCCTTATCGCTCGAGGCACTGGGACATGTAGTGGTGTCGAGGAAGTGTGATTTGGTACCGGGCTCGCTGGAGGTGTGTAGGAAATTCTTTCCTGCTGTTAAAAAGAAAGCAAGGGGGAGAGGGTAGAAAAAAAGAGAGGACAATGTAAACTTTGGAACAGAGGTGTGAAACCAAGCCGGGGAGGGGGATGCAGGAGGAGGGATGGAGGGGTATGCATGGTGGGGCCAAACGGCACCGGGGGTCACGGCTGGACCACAGCCTGCTCCGAGCCTGCAGCCAGAGACTGAGCAGCTTTTACAGTGATGGTTTTAATTTTCAGGAGGCCCAAGAAGTTTCCAAGGGTTTTCTCAGAAATTTGCTAGGGGAGGAAAGGGAAGTGACACAGAAGTGGGGAGCCTGAGTGGGTTTTATGTCGGTGAAAATCTGACAGCAACAACATTATATGTGCAGGCGTACTGTTACAGAAAGCACTAAAAACACTTAATCTTGTGCTAACAAAGATCTGAGCTTGTTTATTAAGTATTCAACAGTTCACACCTTCAGAGCATTTTAAAGACATTGGTTTTCTGCAGCGAAGACAAAACTAAACTATCACTGAAAAGTACCCTATCTACCACTGAGTAATGTGGCACTTTTTTTTTTCTTCCCACCTAAACTAGTTACCAGCACTTTCTTTGAAGTAGTTTATCTTGCAACCAAATAAATCAGCATACAGAAAGCAGCTAAGCAAGGACAGCAAAATAGAGTTAAAGGACAATCCGCAAATGTTGTGTTAGGTTCATAATTGTCACTTTATTTTTTTTTTTTTTTTCTAATGAAAATGTCTGCCAAGAAATTCAAGACTGAAATTTCATCCGATCTGGTGGGAAAACTCTTCCATATTCTAAACATGACCTCCAATCACAAAATAAATTTTACCCTTTGTAAATAAACATAGCCACAATTCAGTAGAAACATAAAGAAATCATTATCATATGTTTCTTGGAAGGCAGTGCATATTATGCCCCAGAATTGGGCTGCCAACATTTAATGATGGCAGTGCAAAGAGCGTGGATTTACATCCACATTCTGTAGAAGCAAAAGGAGCTGCTTTTGCTCCCAAGTGTTTGCAGGACAGTATAGGTGCAACTCCCTACCCTCACCCTGATCTCTGGCAAGTGGAAATGACAAGCCCCGTTGGAGGAAGAAAAAGTAATCACTTCCATTACAAACTACAACATTATCATGGCTGTGCAACAGGGAGTTGGACTGACACTGATAGAGGCACCTGTACAACATAACATTAGCACCCTCACTGCCAGCAAAGGGAAGTAGAGCTTTGTACAATATGAGTAAATAAATATACTAAAGCAGAAAACTCTTTGGGCAGACTAGGTGACATGTCCAAAGAGAAAAGGGCCATGCAACACCTGGAAAGTCCCGTGTCTCTCAGCCACTGCTTCTAACCAAGCCCAGGTCAGCCTGGCATAAGGTGCTGCTATCAGGTACCTGCTCAGGTAGAAGCAGGAGTCTCACCTCAATGTCTGGATTCCCACCACTGTACTTTATCTACCGCTGCTGACTGTCAGATGGAGAATAAGCAATCCATTTTAACACTACCTGTTCTGGGTTTAGGCTGAGTGGGATGGCGGGCTGATTCTCACTCCACCACCACTACGTTGCTAATTCTGTGAGCACAGCCTCCCTGGCTTTCAGCATACTACTTTGTACCACAAACTGTTCACTTTTATGTTCCAGTCTTCCACAGTGTCCTTCAGTGTCTTACTCTGTCCACTCAGGCTCGGCTTTTGTCCATCAGCTCTTATGAATTTAGGTATTCTTCATCAACAGGGATGTTCACTAGGACATGCTTGAAAGACACACCTGTGGAGCTTTCTGCTCCACAGCATTCTGCTTCTAACTTACACAGTTCATTCCCTGACCTGAAATGGCTGGCACTAGGCCTCACACTCCTGGGAGGTTCAGATCCATGCCCAGAGCACATCCTGCAGCCTCACTGGGAATTTGCACCTTCTCATCAGTGGTGTACATACGAGCGATTAGCAACAAGACCAGCCACTTCCTAGCATTTCCTGCTGCGATCCACAGCTCAGATAATCGAACCACACTGCAGCTGCTCATTTTGTTTATAGAATATTTATAAAAAGAGGAACACTTCTGAAACACAGCCACACAGATGCTTGCCTCTGCAAACAGGCACTAGAGGACAGATGGGAGACCTGAAGTCCTTTTCCCCCTGGAGAACACAGGGTGCAGACTGACCTCAGGTCCCACTTCATGCTCACACAAATACTCAAATCACCACTGCTAAGTCAAGTGCTGAGCATCTTCAAAGGGCCTTCTCACTGGCCAACAGCAGGAGGAAAGTAAAAGAAGCAGACAAAACTAAATCCAATGCATTTCCCTCAACACCCAGAAGGTGCTACACCAAAACAAGATGTAATGCATGCAGTACAAGCTGCCTTTCCCTCAGCACTGATTAACCTCCTAAAGGCGTATGGTAACCCGATTAATACCAAGACAGTTGCATGGAGATGTACTGTTTTAAGTAAATACATTTGATTCATTGTTTCCTAGTATTCATAAGAACAGGACAGCAGAAAACAAAAAGAAGTTGTGGAAATGCAGACTCATTCATTCTGTCCCAGTTATTTTTTCCACACAACTTAGATATCCACAGTAATGTGTGAATTGGTAATATTTGCAGAAAACATTTTAAAGGTACAAAGGGGAATTAGTTCTCTGGCTCTTATTTGTGCCTTTGAAATGTCCTCTCTTACCAATTCTGCATTTTTTCCAGCACCTTTAACCCAACTATCAAAGCAATCTGCAGACATTAGGTAAGTCTTTTTCTTTTTATTAGACACATAGGCAACCTGAGTTACAGAAAGAGCAAAGCTCAAATGAGCTAAGTAATTTCAGAGTTAAGCTGTCTTGAAAAAAGACCGCATGTGCCTCTCAAGTGCAATAGACTTAACAAGTGCATCCTGAAATAGTGGCCCTCGTAACTGTCCTGGCCAGATTTCCAAAAGGTGTGGAATAGTAAAGTCACAGGGAGGTCAAGTCACTGGGCTCGTGAAAAAAAATTAACATCATCCCTGTTTGCAGCATGAGTCAGTAACATGGCTGGAAGCAGAACTGCAAACATCATTCCAGCCCTGCAACCTACCATAGCTCCGTGCTTCAACCATACACAGCACCCTGCCTACACAAGAGTGTGAATGCATGAGGTCACACATGCTTCTCCAGTATTTTTGAGGCTCTTAAGAGTCACGCTTCCACAAGATATCTGTTGTCTTCATACCAGTGAAAACAGATTGTTTGAGAACGGTTGTGGAGTTGTGAAGATAAAAAACAAGTGGTACTTTTCCTACAGGATCCATCAAACAAAATATGGCTGGCATCTCATGCTCTTAAGGTTATGCAACCAGATACTCTCCTACAAGAACTTTTTCTGAAAGAGTTTCGTAACCAGTCAGTTAAATATTTTCCTTTGCATTAAGGCCAAGAATAGATGGTTCAATGGTAGGGTTGTTCAAGCAACAGCTTGGGAGGCAGGATAGGTAGTACAGGGAGCAGAATCAGGATGAACCTCATTGTGTGTACTTGAGCCTTGCTGCAGTTTAGTCTACTAGTAAAAGAGGCTAAGTCAATACACATTTGTTGTGGTCCTCAGATTATTGGCGATGAGTGCTAGGAAAGAGTTTGGCATTATTGCATTCCAGATTCACCATGCGCCAAGGGACTCTAGAAACACTTAAACCCACAAGGGATCAAATGCTCAGCCCCAAACAACTAGAATCTACAAACAACTTCAAAAAATAGCAGATCCCTAACATTTTGCAAGTAGCCACAACGCAGTAGATAAAACAAATGGCACCTTGCCTGCTGTGATAGTTTTTGAAAGGCTTTCTTTAGCTCACACTGAGTCAGGGAAGTTTCACCATGAAATGTCACCTTGATTACAGGAAGTCAGCCTTCACAGAGTTTACTCTAGGGGTTGCTCCAGTGGCTGGTGCTCCAACAGTATCACTGAGACAACCACCCAGGCAGGACTGCTGAGACCACAGAATGCTTTCAGCTGCCCTATCTAGTAGGGACTGATTTAGATATATGCTTAAGAACCAAGACAAGGTACCTTTTTTTCTTCTTTGTACTAGGAAAGTACGAAATACTAAATATCCAGGTGCTGAGAAAGCCTCAGATCAAACCATCCTGTCTAAAAAAAGTAAGGTAACTTAACAAGCTGTATTGATCATGACTACCTAGTGGAAGTGTACTTAACAGCTGACCAGACTCCTGAAGCCACTACACACTGATTTCACATTGAAGAACTGAGATAGATCCTTTACAGACAAAACCTAAACAATTAGAAAATTCTGGTTAGGAACACAAATTGTTCATACTGCCGGGTTTTAAATATACATGTATATCCAAATCGTAAAATTAAATTTGTAGTCGCCTTTTAATAATAGTTAAAAAAAGTTTAACAGTTGAGGATGAGTGACATTGCAATTTAAAAACAACTTCACACCTTTGCTAAATGTACACCCTCCTAAACTCTGAAACAGTGACCTTCATTACAAAAGTTCTCCAGCTTGCACTCTAACAGTCTTGTCCCTTTATTAAGTCTTCTCTGATGGCATGCACAAAAGACATATAATTTCACATAAATTAAAATAAAATACATAAAGTATGGTAAGCAAGCCCCTATGTTATCCCAATGACATGACATTGAAATAGCTGGATTGAGTGGTATGCCAAAATGACTTTTTTATTTATTAATAAAGCAAAGAAATATGTTACCAATGCAGCAGCCTCCAGGAAATCAAAATGGCCAATGTTGTCTGCAAATACGCTACGTTGGATATAAGGCAGCTGACTTATCACTGTGTAAAAACCTATTCCTGTACTTAATGCAATGATATTACAAAAGGCAAGTCAACCAAGAGAGAAAGTTGATATGCACTTGCCACCCAGGCTGCTGGTGTGCCTCCATCACTCTGCCCATCTCATTACATTTCCTGCTTACCCTAGCTACTCCAAACGGCCAAGGCTTCCTCCAGCTTCCCATGAGAAGTGGGTGGTACCACTAGGTGGAGATATGGAAATTTGGGTTGTGGTAACTATTGGGGGGCAAACAATTAGAAGTAAAAGAGCAGAACATTACCTGTTGTGTCCTCACAGGCTGTCCTTACTCATTGAGATGCTGCTTTAAAGGGAAGCTCCCAGCTGCCTGGGTATCATCCTATCACCCTACTCCAGTTCCTCACCTGTGGGATGCGTTCAGAGAGGGCAGCAATAGCAGGTGTGCTGAGGTTTTGGTGCCCTCTTTGATTCTGGGGAAGCCCTGGCTTAAAAAACCCTGAAGTAACACACTCTTGGATTGCGCAAATCCAGGTTTGAAATGTATGGTTGTAGCTCTCGGGACCACAGAAGCCAATGCTCTGCACGTAAAACCATACACCCCAAATCATGGAGGATGTTCAGCTCTGCAAGGACACATCACCAGGGCTTCCACCTCCTTCAGCAAACATATCTAGAAATGGAAAGTGGTAAGACAGGTTCTAGGGACCAGGAGCTGGGGGAGCCTGGAAGTCTGGGGCGGGGGGGCTGTCTTTGCTACTGTGGCTCTTCTTAGGCATGGGTGCCTTGGGTAAGTCAGCAGGAAAAAATAGCCTTGGAGGAGAGTGCTGCTGGTGGGAAGGAGCTGCTTGCAGGAAAGCCTCAGAGGGCCCTGTATTTCTGGGCACTCAACAGGGCTATGCCAGCAAACCTGCCGAAGATTAGCACAGGAGTCGACAGCAAGAGAGCAAGCATCATTAGGGACGAAAGTCAGGAGAAGAAGAAAGGGAAGGAAGATGTATGCAGTGTTCACCAGTGTTTTGTGTGCAATGCTACAGCTGGATATAAAAGTCCAAGAGACCACCCACAGTTACAGGGTCTAACGCAGGGAGGAGGGAGGAAATCGGAGCCCCTAAGAGTCTGTACAGCACTGGGTATACAAGTAAAATATTGTGGGATTTTGGTCAATGTTGTAGCTTGCATACTCTAACTGCTGCCAGGGAAGAAGGATCAGGCTCCAGAAAAAGAAAAGTAGAGCTCTGCAGTATCAGGGTATGAATTAAACTCTCCACTTCCCTCCCTTCCCCCAGTTGCTGTCGTCTCCTTAATTTCCATGGCAGACTTCTCATTTTTGATCCCATTAATACAGCAATTCACGTCAAATCTATAGCAGCATAATCAGCACACTATCAGTAATTAGAGAAATTAAAACAAACACAGCTCTCTGGAATGGACCTTATGCAAAGCAGCACTGGGAAAAGATTAACATCTCATTTCCTGCACACAGGGAGCAGAGATTGTCTCAGTGACCTTAGTGATTTTGTGAAGTTCAGTTCCTCCCCGCCTCCTGCCTTCAGCCTGCCTCTGATGAAACTCCCAGCACAGGGGCAGGAGATGGCTACCCCCTCAGGTCTCAATCCTCACTCAGGCAGATAAAAGACAGAGAGGTGCAAAAGAAAGGGAAGGGGAAAGGAGACAGTAGGGAAGTTCATGCCTCTCCCAAAATGATTACAGCCACTGCTCTAATTAAATTTAAGTCTTACGGGCAGCAATATTAATGCATTCAAGTGTTGTGAGAAGGCAGCTTGCGGAGGTCAATCTTGTTGTTGAAAATGCCATGAAAGGGTTCTATTATTGTCTGAGCACCTCAAAATATCTCTAACAAGCAAACATAAATGAAGCAAGAAACTTGCTGAACCACATTCTCAAAAAGTATCTCTTCACTAAGGTCACTGCTAATATGGCGGAATAGAGGGTAGAAACAGGCTGAAGGAAGATAACATCAAGTAAAACTACAAGACAATACTCAGGCAAAGAGCTTAGTAAGATTTAAGAAAGGATTATTCATTTCTATGAATAAAAAAAGACTGTTGTCCATAGATATCCAAGGGAGGCATCATAAAATATATATGGGAGGCAAATCCTGGTTCAAAAATTGCAAGAGGAATTGTCAGACACCAAGATGGGAGTAAAGCCTTACCAAGTCGAAGCAGGAGACCCTTCCAGGCTCCGCAGAGAGGCAGCAAAGCTCACAATTGGCCCACCTGGCCTGCTACTTCAAGGCAGAAGTCAACCTTGAATTCAACTGCCTGATGTTAAGAAGAAACTCCAGCTCCCTGTGGTCTCCCCGGCTCCCTTCCACCTGTAACTACGAAGTTTGTGTTATGGGGTTATCATCTCAAATTTCTCTGAAAAATCTGCTGCTGACCTCCGTTCAGCCAAGATATGGTGAAAGTTAGCTGCTTCTGTGATCCAAACAGCAACCCCTTTTGCACCTAGACCATGATCCTGCTTGCACATGCTCTTAGCACAAAGCACCACAGAAGGCTCGAGAGAGAGGTTACAGCAGGGCTACAAAAACACGAGGCTTTAAAGTGCTGTGGACAGTGAGCAAGAAGCAGGGAGAGCAATTGAGAGACTTTCCAGGCTGAGATAGCTAGCTGCACACATCAGGGATTTTACTGCACTTTTTTTTGCATTCTCATTTGTAAAGCAGGGAGTGCTGGGGAGCTTCATCTCTAGCATATGGAGGTTGTACAACCCTGTCCCTGTGCATGGGAACTCACACCCTCAACACCCATCATGGGAGTCACGCACTCATCACTTGAGTGCAAAATTTCCGGAGGCCATGAAACTGAGATGGGAAAACAAAGGGGAAACACGGTATACAAGGAGCTGCCCTCTCTCATGTTACAGGAATGGACAATCCCAGAGCTACCCTGCGGTTTCTTCGGACTAGCATGGCAGCTCAAGTGTTTCCACTTGGTCACATTAGGGAGCTGTGAGGATACTGGAAAGCTGCAACATTTTTACTGAACCTACAATTACTATGAACAGGATCTTTCTTGATAGGGGATATTAAGCACTTCCATAGCGCAAACCCCATGTCAGAACCATCACACGGACAAGTTCAAGTCATTCACTGCCATGGATTATCCACGTGCCCACCAGTCAAGCAGAAAACCCAGGGGAGAGTAATTCGTGTAAAAGTCACAGTTTCTTTTAATCATCAGTCATTAATAGAAACAAAATTCTTGAGCAGCTACAACATTGCAAAATACACATTTTTAAAATACCATAAGTATAAGAAATGGCCTATCTCAATCCTGTTGCATGGCTGGACTCTGCTGTCATCTGTACCTGCAACGTTCTCCAGTAGCTTTCTGTAAGCAGCAATTCTGGTCCTGATTTAAACCATTGGAAGTAAAGTCCACATAGCCATCTCACTCAATCTTTACCTTCCCCAGCAGTCACTTAATTTTACTCTCTCCCCATATCTACATGAAATCAGTTGGAACCTGAGGGTGAACGGTGTGTATACCTGTTTGAAAACAACTTGCATCATGATATGCCATAATTATCTTGTAACTGTTATCACTCAAAAGTACAGGCACACCCAAAAATCAGCTACTATAACAAACTGAAAAAAAGTTGTTTGTGTGTGATCAGGTAGGTGCCTGCCCTGGTAAGTATGAGAACGTGTCCTCTTCAAGAAGGTTATCAACTTCTGGAGGCACTGAGAAAGCAACCCTGACTGCAGGCTTGGCTTCTGGCACTAGAAGACCACTTCAGACTAGAGAACAGTTGCACCAACTGACTATCCCACAAAACTACAGTTTAACCCTGCAGGGTTGAGGTCTTTACAACTTACCTCACCAGCAAAATGAAACACATGGCATACACTGCACCACCTCATATCCATGATGGCATTTTATTACACCTCAAACTTCCCAAGAAAAAGGACATACCAAATAAATACCCAGAGAAACCCGAGGGTGCCATGACAGGGTCTAACCCTACACCTTACAGTTGCTGCTCCTGAAGGTTCAAATGGTACAAAAGCAACTCAGCATAGGCAGCCAGGCAGAGAATGTGCCATACCCTCCTGTTCAACACCACCTCTAAGTAGGTAAAGGCAACTTTCCAGAGGGAATATAGGCCAGTCCTCCCTCTCCTCCCCCAGCCTGGGAAGAGGAGAGCTATAATAAGGGCTGTTGGTGAAAAAACAGGCAGACCCACTCGGGTGCTCAGGTAAACCGAACAGAATCCAGGGAGAGAGAAAGACAGCCACATAAAATACCCATTCTCAAAGATCTTCTTAATAAGCCAGTGCAGAAAGAAGTGGAGATGGATATTTGCCACAACAAAATATCAGGTCGATTCAGATTATTTGAACCCCAGCATACTGAATGCAGAGGGAGTTCCTAAAAAGGGCCATACTTCCACTGACCTTGTCTGCTGTACAGAAACTGGATATGGAAGAAACATCAAATTACAATCCTTCCCTCCCACTATCTTACACCTACTCCAGCCACTTACTTTAAAGTGAACAACATGAGATCAGTGTGACTAAAAAGGAAACTCTAACAAAAGAGTATATAAAAAACAGCTGGCAGGATTTCTCGTAGAATATTGCATCCTGCACATTTGGTGGCTTCTCATTCTGCATTTTATCCTATATGCACATATATATATATACACACATATATACACACATCTCCATGTATACAAGAAAGACAACTATTACAAGAGTCAGAAGGTCTAGCTTATAAGGAAGGAATAAAGGAGCTACAGAGACAAAGAGGGATATGACAGATACAGCCCAACAGCCAAAAGGAAATAAAAACAAAGGAAAGGAAATATATACTGTGAAGACATTGTAGAAGGATGATTAAAACATTAAGATTCAATGGAAGACCACTGAAGGAAGCTGAGTTACATCAGAAGAAATAAAATCTGCAGACAGGTTAACCTGTAAAAGAAACATTTTTAGCAGCTACTCAACAACTTCTTTAGCAAGCTATTTAACATCTTTTTGAAGGTCCCTCCAGACAGCAGTCTGTGAGTATCAGAATGCACACTAGAAGAAACTGAGCCTTCTGCTGATCTGATCAACACATCAGATACAAAGCATTACTTAGAAAAAGTAAATAAACCACCTTGGAAGATAGCTTGAGGCACAGCAAAATCTTTTATTTCCTCCAAAACATGGTCCTTCCAACACAGAACCATCAGCATTGGCAGAACTTTAAGGAGACTTTTTAAATATGTTTGTAAAGAAACAACTGGCATGGCATATCTGATTTAAAAGAAGAAAAGATGAGCTTTCACATGGGCTTGAAAAGAAGCTGAAGATTCCTAGCAAGCCATCCTTTTAAGAAGAGGTGATAGGATGAGAGCAGGGACTGAATTTAACAATATGGTCTGTATTCTGGGGACAATGACAGGGTCGAGTGATGTCTCTTTATTAAATGCTTTCTCCTCCACTAATGCTGCACACTCTAATGATCTGGCCATTAGCATTAACAAATCTGCAATGTCCCTGCCTGGAGCTAATAAGTAATGAACTAAGCGGGTGAATATTCTGTTGTGTAAGGAGCGCTATTAGCAATCCTTTCCCAACTGCTCTGAAAACAAGAGATGCCTTCCAGGTACGACCTGTCCATGTGACAGAGTACATCCCACACAACCCTCACGCTGTGGAAATTCCACAGGCACTCCCAGCACTCCAAAGGGGAACAAGAAGTGGATCACCCGCTGCACGGTGCTGCTGCATGGGGCTGGGCAGCAGGTGCTGCACCACGGGGTGCAAGACAAAACATGCTCCACAGAAGAGGCTTGAAGAAAAATGGTGAAAAGGACAGGAGATGGGAAGTTCTGTTCCAAAACTCACTCTAAAAAACAAGTTGTGGCATTACCACAGCCCTGTGAACCTCTGTTGTGCCAGGGAGGCAATGGGATAACGCTGAGCCCACAGGCCTGTCAAGCCTTGGGATGGCTAAGTGCAAAATCATCAATTTAGCTATTCTTCTGCTATCGCTTTTCCTGGTCACTGAGTACCCCAACTTTTAATTGTTCCTTTCAGCCTCCGCATTGTGTTTTGTTCTTCCTCAAATTATTATTTTGTTCTAGCTTATAATCCCAAAACATTGGTTATGACACTGCTCCTGGCAAAAAAGAAGTGCTAAAGTTTCTCTCTGGTTGTCTTTGGCTTGTTTTCACAACGAAGAACTGCTAGTTCATACCGGAACGGACACTGCAGTGAGATCCCCTCCACCGTTACCGTAAGACTGCTGATGAGCTGCAAATATTGCCTCACTACAGAAATGACAAGCTTGGGAAGTGAGCCAACTGAAATCTTGTAAATCGATGTCATCTTTAAGAAAAAGAGTGAAATGCTAGTTCTGGGCCAATTTTGGCTCAATATGAAAGCTTGTTTATGGGCCCCACCACCATGCTATATCTACATAGGCCCCATAACATCATTACCGCTTTCCTGCAATGAAGAGAAGTGTTCTTACACTCACCTTTAAAAGCAGAGAGACCCAAACACAAGGAGACTAGGCGATTAGCCCATCAGGAGCACAGGGCAAAGCAAAAAGCTACTTTGACACCTTAGCAGGTAATATTCTCTCCTAAGAACACTATCAGGATCTAAAACCAGCTATTACGACGTGACCATTACACCGTGATAACACCCGGAGGCAAACCAAACCATAGTGCTGTTGTTCAAGGTGCTGCAGAAACACAGCAAAGGATAGCCCCAGCCCTCGAGAGCTCAAAGACAAAACAGTTGAGATGGAAAAGCACCAGATGAAGAAAACCTTTTGAATCCTATTTTACAATCAGGAAATGGAGGTGCAGGAAGTAGCAGGAAGTTGCCTACTTCCCATCCTGACTCTACCCGCAGTGTCGTGTTTCTGCGGTTACACTGCTGCTCTGGTAACAGAAGGACAAAGATGAAGGGAAAAGCTGACTTCAGGGAAATCAGGCAGGCGAGGTGGCATGCAGGTATCATGTAAACACCCTCAGAAGGCATCATTTCATTTTGCATTTTAATATTGATTTTAAATACCCCTCAACCTCCAAAAGCACTTCTGACTTCTTAATGCTCCTCCTTGCCAAAGCATCGACCAAAACCTTCTGACAAGCACGTAGCAGAGCTCATCTGCACAAAAGAGAGCCGTGAGCCCATTCCAGAAACATGTCCCTCCTCTGCCACAAGAATCGGGACAGAGGCGCCCCAACCCTTCCCCCAGTTATGCAACTCCACAGATCCAGCTTGGAAGGCAGGTTTCCCTACCCGACCCAACTGTCACAGCACAAGTGCCTTGAAAAGCAGCACAGCATTTCTCAGGCACAGGCAGAGCAAAAAAAAAAAAAACAGAGGGCACCAATCACCCCCACCTAACCAAGCTGGGTGTGTTTAACACCCGAGCTGCACTGTGAGACTGTCAGGGGAGATGGGGTGGAGAGGGGGAACCACAACAAACTGCTTACAAGAATCACGACAAAATGCTGCTTCTGCTCCTACAACCAAGAAGGTGGCCGGGACAATTGCCCAGCACATTCCCAGCATCTGAGGACACACATGTTCATTCTAGCAAGCGTCCCCCAGCCCTTCCCACCACACACCCTTCCCCACAACCCTGCTCACACATAGCAATGGCTGAGGTTTTCGTTAGGGGAAAATTAACCGGATTTTTTTTATTTTTTTTTCAAGCTGGCAACAAAGATGTGCGACTTTTCCTGGCATTTCTCCTGTTTATACAGGACCTGCCAAACCGGTTGTGTGATTTTTATGCTGCTTTCTTTTCCACAAAGTCCTTCGAAAGGCAGAATAACAGAAAGCAAATAAGGAAAAGGTTTGGTTATATAGGTCCAAAGATCAACCCTTGGTAATACAGTTGAAAATCAAAAATTAACTAGAAACTTCCTAAATTTATTTTGAATAACCAAAGTTGTTTATGCTTGTTAGGACTATGTCAAAGCAGAGCAGTTGCTCTGACTAGTGAGAGGCAGTCCTACTTCTAACTGTTTAACATCCAAACAGGTAAGGTATGCAGCAGATAAAATGGAAAATGAGGCACGGACCAGTCAAGTGAGTCGCTCTAGGTCACACAGAGCCAGGGAAGGAAAGCAGGTCTTCTGATCATCCACCAAGCTCCATGGATATTGGGTCATGCCATTTCCCTATGTGCATGCGTCTAATTCCCAACCAAGGTTGGCCTAGTCTATGTGGGTATGGCTGCCTTACCTTCAGCACAAAATAGTTCCTAAACATGGAGAAGTATGCTGCCTTTCCTCCTACAATGCACTACACAAGCACTAATTATCCATTGTAACTGCCCAACGACAAATCCACTGCCAGGGATCTGAAGACCAGAAATGGTAACAAATTTTACAGTTCACATTTCTCTCAGCACCCACAAAAAAACAAAATATTCCAACAAAAATAGCTATTTCAATTGCTACATAACTTCTTTTATTTTTATTTTTTCAAAATAGCTTATCTTGATTGCAGTGGCACACTGTGCTGCTGCACTTTCCAAGTGGAACATTTGGTCTTTGACTCAGAAGAAACTTCTATTTTGATATTAATTTTGCTATCCACATTCAAAAACCTGAAGCAAAATGAAAAAAAAAAAAGGCAGCCATGCAAGCCTAGCTTTCCATTTGGAGCACTCTTGTCTTGTTCTACTCTCAGAATTTCCTCACAGGATGAAAACGCTACAGGCATAAAAAAAAAAATCAATCAAATGTATAAAACCGGTCACTCTACCTACAGGGCACTGGGTGCCCAGTGTTTACTCAGGTGTTCCCCTATCTTCTCAGATGGCACAGAAAGCACAGCTTTCTGGCAGAGAAAGCACAGCTTTCCCCTCCAGCACTGGGGTATTGTGCGGCTCTTGCCCATGAGGCCACCTAGTACGCAGGGAGCCTGTCACTCAGATGGCCCTGGTGTAACTGACACAGTAAATATTCATTTACACTGGGCTGTATAACAAAGGATGAGATAAAACCTTGAGCAAACAAATGGGCAAAGTTCGAGCTTACAGCTGCTCCTTGTGGGCCACTTTGTACTGACACACCTGCTTCTTTGGCAAGTGGTTTTGCTCCCAAAGGCTTGGACTTTGCAAGGCTGCTGCAGCAGGGCTGGATGATGTGTTTATACAGAATCCGCCTGCCAGCCAGAAGGATCCTGAAGTGATTTACAAACAATTTAGGAGTGCTCACTGCACAACAAGTGAACAGGCACCACTGCTTAACAAATTGCAAGTAAAGAAACCACTAACCAGGTTCCATTTACACCAGGAACACAACTGTACGGGAGCTCTTAAATTGGCTTAGATGAGAACCACCAGCCCTCCTGACCCCGCACACTACCCAGGAACACCATCCCTATGACTGTAAGCTGTCTGAGCCGCACCAGCTCCCTCCCAGCACCCAGCAGGGCACAGGCACAGGCATAATGCAACCACCCTATGCAGAATCTTCTATAGCGTGCGTCTTTTGAGCCACTTCTGGGCTCAGGCACAGACACCCCACCCATGGGCACTGCGCTTCTTGGCACCACGAGAACATGGTCTGAATTAGCATGGTGCACGCTGTACATGTGATGGGATGATGTCCACGCAACAAACTGTGTTCACCATGCAAGCAGCAACTATTCCACTTGTCTCCTGTCTGCTAATCTGCTTCTACTGTGATCAGTGCTAACATTACATAGCTTTGTGAACTGCCACAAAAAACGTATTTCTTTTTTCCCCTTCTCCAAAAGCTTCTCCTCTTCCTATCCCCAAGGCCCCAGACTGGAAATGCTGAAACTACTAACACATTTAAAAGCAGAGTTTGTAAGGAAACCTCTAACTTTTTATTGGATTAGTTGGTGTCATTGTCAGAGTGGACAGGCTCCCAGGCAGAGATCCATCTTTCAACACATGCCTGCATGTGTGCACATACTGGCACGCTGTACATACATATCATTACATACCTCCACCGCAACTTTAACCTTAGTGTTGAAACTTATAGTAATGACCTGTGCTGAAACGCATCTAAACCTGTGAGTCTGTAAAAATAAAAGCACGATCTTAGTCTTTGATGTTGAATGAACTAATCTTAAAAAAACTGTGAGTAAGCATTTGTGTTACTACTGACAAAAGGGAGCTACAGGTTTCGCTGAACACTGGAAAATACGGAAGTGGGAAATGGAGATACCGGTATCTTTAGTGAGCAGAACTACCTGCTCCTATTACTTGCAATAGCTGGCTGGTGACATAGTCTGTGATACATTGCAGCATGACAATAACCCTTGCCATAGCTAAGCCCATAATTACAGAACAGCTGAAAAAAATGCATCAACCCTGTGGGGAAAAGAAAATAAAAGAGCGAGAACAGAGATGCATATAACAATCTTGGCACAACAGAAGCGATCCTTAGATGTATACTGAGCTCCTCTCCAGGTTTGGGGAGAGAATAAGGAAGCCTGTTACTGAGAGGGAAGGATTTAAGGGCACATATTCCCTTGCACACGGAAGAAGAGAAAAATGAGATACGCTGCCAGCCCTAGCTATAGCACAGAACACAAAAGAGAATCACATCTCACCAATGGGCAGGGAAAGGAAACACGAGGTGCCCAGGAAGGCAAATGGGAGGAAACCCCATGAGCTCTCTGGTCTGAAGCAGCAAAGACTATTACCTTCAAGGTATAACCATGAAAGGTGTGAAAGTCAGAAAAAAAAAGCATTCTTTTATAAACATTTTTAATTAAAGATTTTTCTTTTCCTTTACGGAAACACAAAGCTCTAAGGGCACTAGATAGACAGACTTCAGACAACTACAAATTCAAAAAAGCTTGCAAGTCCTAATGAACAGACACTGAAGTACGTTTGTGCCTACTAATACAATGAACAAAGCAAGTCTTTTTTCCTTAAAAAAAATAAATAAATAATGTATTTTACAACACCCACGTACCCTATCAAAATTAGTTCTTCTGCTTAAACGTAAATTTGTAGATTTCTTTTGGTCAGTGTGGATTCATTAACACCAGCTGCCTCTGAAATACTTAGACAAAGCCTAGACAAATTCTTTATAGAGAGACAACTCAATGCTAATCTTACGATAAAACTCATTGCTGTGCTGGTGGTCATATCTAGTGTTTTGTTCTCCTATATTAATTCAAAACAATTTATCTCAGTACACATTAGAAGAGACATTGCAGGTGCTGCAACAAACATATCACATGCCGTCAGTCTCAGAAAGTGGTGTATCAGCCTAGGAAAATCACCCACAGCAGGCATCCTTAACGAAAAGTTAGTGTTTTTTTTTTTTTTTTTAAACTGTTAGTTAATTTCAATTTATACTGGACTGCAACTTCCAGTCCAGCCAAAGCACAGGGTTCAGCAAACAACTGTAGGGGTTTAATTGCTGCTCCTTACCACCCTCCCATCAGCAGTCACTAACCCAGAGCAGATTAGGCAGAGTGCAAGTGCTCTGTACCCACTCAAGCACAAAGTCCTGCACTGGGGGGGGGGAGCAGTTCAAGCCCAAGCAGGAATGACCCCCAGGTTAAACAGAGCCATTTGGCTAGCAGCACAGTGACTGCATCAGCAGCTGCAGAGTTAATGTAACTATCACTGCTCTCTCTCAGCCAGGTCTGTAACTTGAGCTCCGGTAACAGAGGAGTTTCAATGCTTAAGCTCAAGGAAAATGCAACACTCAGGTGGAGGGAAGGATATGCATATAAACAGGAGACAGCAGAGGAAAAACTGTAAGTACAAGATGAACTCTCAGAGCAGTGAGGACAAATCTTTAGTGGCCAGCCTCTCTTGAGATTGTTTTTTTCCACAAAACAGGTGCTAGTTACACCATACAATCTGCATCATTAAAACAAAAACCAACACACTCCCCAACTCCAAGAATTCTAGTGCAAATCAGACAACCTGTGTTTTGACATATTGTGTATACACTTAAAATACTTACCTCCCTCTTCCCCATTTCGATGCATGATCCCTAACCTCCTGGCAGCTAACCTGTTCAGCAATGAGGGTAATATCAGGTGCAAGCGCTTTGTTCCCTGACACAGATTTACAGGGGCAATTTGTATCATTAAAGAACATTAGCAGCCACATGACTATTTGCCTATCTTTTTCTTTACATCTTTTTCTACCTATCAGTTCCAGAAACTGTGAACACAAAAAATAGTGGCTTTGTTCACTTCACACACCGACACAAGGTCTTGGCCAAGAGTCAGTAAATCATCAGCACCCAGAAACAATCCATTGCTACTTTCTGAACATACACCTTAGGCTGTGGTTGCCCACACTAACTCCTGCATGACACACACTGGTGTAGATAGGGGAGAAAAAAAAAAAAAAAAAAAAGCTTTGATGGCTGGGCAGCACAGACTGAACAAGCTTTGAAAGTAGAAGCAGTACAGCCACATGAAGCCTTGCTGTCCTCACATTGCACTATGCTGAGGTTATGATTCCCTGGTGCACCTATACAAACATTGACCAAAATGACACCTCAGCCTTCAGAAACCTTCAGGTCTGTATAAACAATCCTTACCTCGTTATTCCATATGATGTGCAAACACTTCTAAGGATGTTTGTACAAACAGTAGCTGTCACATGCTGTTTTGTTGCTATCATTCAGCTAGAATTTAGAAGTTCAGAGTTTTATTCAAAGACCCCTGAAGCTCATGGGAAAAATAAATAAATAAATAAAACAGGGAGAAAAAACAAATGAGCTTTTCAGTTAGATTTTACTTACACTGATGCTACAAATCTCCACCACCACTGCAAACCCACTGAGTCGGGCTGAACTTTGGCCTCATTTTCTTCAAGTTTCATGAAAAAAACAGGCTTCCAGACAACTTGGACATGGTTTTGTCCCTTTACAAGTACTTGAACCATAGATTAAACAAACTTTGACTCTTCTTAATCTCTTTACCATGGGGATGACTGTTCGCACTTCTCCAGGCAGCTCGTTGCTGCTCAAGTGTGTCTCCTGTCACTCAGGGTAGGTTAAGATTTCAGGTGGGGGATTAGCAGCAGGGGCAGACAGATTCTTAAGAGGCAAATAACATTGTTTTCATGATGGCATTGTTTGCAAGGAAAAGCCACTGGAGGAATCTCCTCTCCCCCCCCAATTATGTCAAAGCAGAATTTTGTCAAGTAAAAATCTTGTCCAAAGTTCCTTGCTGCTGGCCTTTTGGATGAAATACTACAACATACTTCCTTTTAAACCACTGTCACCTGCTTCTATCAGACCACAAACATCTGATTACAGAACCCCTAATAAAGGCTCAGCACCAGACAATTTCAGGAGGTGACTAAACTGCCACAGTAGAACGGCTCCACCGCTCAAGGAAAAACCTGTTGTTACAGGAAGGGTTACAGCCACCTCCCTTCAGCCAGAGCTGGAAGAGACCAAGCCTGTCTCTCAGCACAGTCATCCTGCTAATGCTCACGCTTATTGCTTAATCCTATCTCGAAGTCCTGTGAAGCATCCTTCCTAGCAAAACATGAAATCAGCAGGATACAGAGATGGTTTATGGACTACATGCTGCTGAGCACAAGCCTTGCCGTTTGCATCAACAGTTAAATTTAATATAAAAGAAAGGGCCTGAAAGAAGGGACACTTTGCCCCACCAGACTGATGAGACCCTCTGCTTCTAACTCTTTTCCTTACTCTCCCTAGTCTTTTAGAAAGAGGAGTCACTTTCTCAGTAGTTAGCAGAGGGATGAAAATTGAGCTTCAACAGATGTTGCAGAGCTTGTGATAGAAAGTGATTAACATTTCCATACAGAGTACACATATAATCGCCATGGAGGCAGAGGAGCCTGGTTTTGCATGGAAGACCTCCTGACCCCAGGCAGTAACTCTGCCCAATCAAGCCAGGAGAATCACAGAATCACAGAATCGTCTAGGTTGGAAGAGACCTCCAAGATCACCTAGTCCAACCTCTGCCCTAACACTAACAAGTCCTCCACTAAACCAGATCACTAAGGGCTACATCTAAACGTCTTTTAAAGACCTCCAGGGATGGCGACTCAACCACTTCCCTGGGCAGCCCATTCCAATGCCTAACAACCCTTTCAGTAAAGAAGTACTTCCTAATATCCAACCTAAACCTCCCCTGGCACAACTTTAGCCCATTCCCCCTCGTCCTGTCACCAGGCACGTGGGAGAATAGACCAACCCCCACCTCTCTACAGCCTCCTTTCAGGTAACTGTAGAGAGCGATGAGGTCGCCCCTGAGCCTCCTCTTCTCCAGGCTGAACAAGCCCAGCTCCCTCAGCCGCTCCTCGTAAGACTTGTTCTCCAGACCCCTCACCAGCTTCATTGCCCTTCTCTGGACTCTCTCAAGCACCTCCATGTCCTTCTTGTAGCGAGGGGCCCAAAACTGAACACAGTACTCGAGGTGCGGCCTCACCAGAGCCGAGTACAGGGGCACAATCACTTCCCTAGACCTGCTGGCCACACTGCTTCTTATGCAGGCCAGGATGCTGTTGGCCTTCTTGGCCACCTGGGCACACTGCTGGCTCATATTCAGCCGACTATCAACCAATACTCCCAGGTCCCTCTCGGCCAGGCAGCTTTCCAGCCACTCATCTCCCAGCCTGTAGCTCTGCTTGGGGTTGTTACGCCCCAGATGCAGGACCCGGCACTTGGCCTTGTTGAACTTCATGCAGTTGACCTCAGCCCATCGGTCCAGCCTATCCAGATCCTCCTGCAGAGCCTTCCTTCCCTCGAGCAGATCGACACACGCACCTAACTTGGTGTCATCTGCAAACTTACTGAGGGTGCACTTGATCCACTCATCCAGGTCATCGATAAAGATATTAAAGAGGACCGGCCCCAGCACTGAGCCCTGGGGGACTCCACTAGTAACCGGCCTCCAACTGGATTTGGCTCCATTCACCACAACTCTCTGGGCCCGGCCATCCAGCCAGTTTTTAACCCAACAAAGCGTACGCCAGTCCAAGCCCCGAGCAGCCAGTTTCTCGAGGAGAATGGCGGCAGCAGGTCAGCTAGAGCAAGGCTGGGATCAGAAAATACATCATGGCAATGAATTACCTGCTGATTAAAGCTGCAGGGTGATAATTTCAATTACCTGCAGCTCTGAAACCCAGCCTATAGGCAGATGGGAACAGCACCTCAGCTGCACAGCTCCTAAACTAAGCCATGCTCTCTGTGCCAGCTGCAACTTAAATCTGCAGAATGGTTCAGGCTCCAAGGGAGAGGAGTCTCTTCATCCCCAGCTGCCCACAGACAGGACAATGCTGCAGCAAGGCAAAGCCTGCAGTAGTAAAGCTGAGAGACCACGACACTGCCCTGGCTGCTGGGGTGCCATGCAGTACAGCCCAAGGGCAGGAGCAGGCTGGCTGTGTGGAGGTGCCCTACAAGCCCAGCCGATGGAAGGATAACTGTCATCCATGTTCATTACTTCTGGTTTCAGCCCGTGCGCTTTTGTTTCCTCTGTGGCTGTGAGAAAGTGGGAGCTCGCAGCAAAACATCCCTTTTGCACCAATTAAGTATCGACATCCCTGAACAGATTTCAGGCACACACGCCCAGCCAGACACAACACGTCAATGCCAGCAACACCACTGCCTTGTCCACACAGCGCCTTACAAAGGAGATAGCACCTTACACCCCTCAGAACAGCATGCAAGCAACCAAAGGGTGTCCAGGTTCACCTCTCTGGCCAGCGGCAAAGCCAAGGGAAGCAGCCCGGCTCCCTCCTCCCATCACTGCAGCCTGGTGATGCCACATCAGTGTGTTTGCAAAGATGGGGTACACCTGCAGCACAAGTAGTTGCCACTCCAAGTACCGCTTTCTGAGGAGCCACAAAGTGAAAACACCACTGCTTCTCAAGAAAAGGAGAGATGCAGGCTGCCCGGTGCTGAGGTGGCTGGGGCACTTTCCATGCCATCACTTAACGCCAAAACAGGAGGGGCAGTGGAGGCACTGACAGCAGCACTGCTGCTAGTTTTCCTGCCTTGGGGGTCCTGTGCGCCCCAGCTTTCTGGCCAGCAATCCCATGGGATCAGAGATGGGGAGCCCACATGGGGAGCAGCATGGTGACAGAACAGCCCCGCCCAGCACCCCAGCCTAGGCAGCCCCCGGCCCACCTCAAGCCATGGCCAAAGCGAGGGTCAGGACAGGCCTTGGGCAGCTGTGCAGCACCTCAACAGGCAAGCCAAGACCCTCCCCACACCCTTACCAGAACAAGCCATTCCCCAAGAGCAAATAAAGTAATGCACGCTGCCAAAAATTCCTGCCATCTGCTTTCCATATTTTCCTATAATGGAAAAATAGATCCTCTGCTATTTTTAAACTAGACTTAGTTTGCTGTCTTCTTTTCTTTTTAACTAACGTATTTACCTCACTATATATGTGCCACTCAGAAAACAGGCTTTAAATATAGGAAAAACCTGGCTCAGGAAATCAGAAGGGACCCTAGGACCAGAGGGAAGTAAATCCTCTTAACCTATTCTCCATATTGGAAATACTCCCTACCCCAGGTTGAAGCCACTCAAAATACACAGCTACCAGGGGCAGGAGGGGAAGGAGAGTTGTGTTAGGAACATGGGAACCTCAACTTCCCAAACAATTTCACCATTTAACTTAAAGAAAATGTCAACTTCCTAATTAAAAATAAAACAAAATCCAGTATCTAGAACACATTAACAATAATTTTAAAAAGCAAATAATTTCATAGAAGTGGATTAGGAAGCAACTACAGAGGCAAACCTGAGAGAGTAAGAGTCAGGTTGGAGGTAGAAAGAACAAAATAATATAGCAAGAAGCCTTTGAGGCAGCATCTCTTCAATCCAAGTTAGTTCCAGACAGAACATCACATCTGACCAGCTCTTCAACCTGATTTCTCCAAGTCCTGTGACATGCTGATAAGCTTCCATATCTATTTGAATTGATAACAGGTGAGGGCACTCAACAGTTTTTACGACAGATGTTCATAGCAGAGATCAGAGCAGATGGAGAAATGGCTGATTTTCTGTTGTGGTTTACAAACTTAAGTCCTTGTTTTTATGAAAAGCTGTGTTTCTTCTGAAAATTGATGTAAAAGAATGTGTTTTTTAATTAGAAAGGAAAACCTATAAAGATATCATTTCTTTTGACATTTTCCATGGAAAATGCCCCTTAATACTACTTCTATTTCTCATCCTGCAAGTTCCATACTCATATATGAATTTATGTATAACAAAAGGAAGGGACCAAGTAAGTTTTACTTTAATCCCCCCATCTTTTTTTTTGTTGTTTTTTTTTTTGTTAAACTCCTGCTTTATTCCTGAAGTGGGTGCTTTAACACATCATCATGTGGGTGATTTTCTAAAAACTGGCTTGTGAAGTATCTGGAATTAACATCATGCATGTGCATGTGTGTAGTGTATTAGCCAGTATTCACATTAATAGAAAAGTTAGAGAGGTTAAAAGTACAGCTAAAATAGAAAGGAGTCATGTAAAAGCTTTGCAAATGAGCCCAAAATGCTTAGGCTTACAGATCTTGTTAGATCCATGGGATTCAGGCACAAACGATGGAAACTGTAAAATCTCATCCTTGGGGTCTGTTCCAAGTCCATTTGTAGGATCCAAACGTGTTGCAATATGAGTTAATTTATTGGATATTTTTCTTGTTCTGTACTAGTGCAAAAATGCAATGACAGATAAAACTTGTCCTCTAGGTTGCTTATCAACATCTCCATTGGAATGTGAGAGTGGGTAACCTTGCTCAGGGATCTCAAAAATAACACCGTTCCAATGCTTTGAACCGCCTGGGTCACACCCCAGATTCCCCATGTGTTCACCCCCAAAGCAACAGCAACACTTACGCTCTTCTACTAGTATGGGGCCACAATCCTACAATCAGATCGGCGTAGGTGGGTATCTGCACATGTAAAGAGTCCCACTGAAGTAACAGGCACAGAGGTCCACCTACACAGACCTGATTGCAGGATCAGAAGTTTGGCTGGAGTCCATAGTAAGGGCTTGTCTACACTTGGGTTTGGGGTTGTTTTCTTGTTTTGTTTTTAACTAGAATAACTACAATTCAGCAAAACTTCACAGCAGGAGAGCTGTGCTGATATAAAAAGGGATTCATGTCACTGCCTTTCACCTCAGTTTAAAACACACATTGCCTACAGAAGGCAACTGAGCAGCATAACTATTGCAGATGAAGCTGTTGCCCAATTTTTATTTCGGAGTAGCTACCCATGTGGAGACAATTCTGGAATCAAAGTATTTTTGCTCCAGAATAATTATGCTGCTAGTAATGTGGGTAATCTATTCCACAGTAACTAAATTACAGCAGGATAGCCATTCTAGAGGAACTGAGGTAGTTAAACATCCCACCATCATCCCATACACCCAGTAGACTAGGCCATAAGGAATACGGGATAGATCTGAACACCAGTTAAAAACAGTGGGAGCCTTCGCAATGACTTCAGTGGGCTTTGGCTGAGGCACTATATAAAGGAAATTGCTAAATTCCTGTGTATTTTTAAAAAGGACTCTAAAAAAAAAATCATACAAAACTGAGCTGCAAGCCTGGAGGCATTCAGACACGTGAGTAATCCCACCAAACCCAGTGGGAGTTGTGTGCATTTGTAGAACTGTGTTCTTGGTGTGCGAAGCCTACATCCATACATCAAGAGCAGCCAGAGTAAATTATTAACCCTTAACTTTCTTAGTGAGAGACAGTCCAAGAGAAAGTCTCAAAACCTGTTCAACCATGACACACACCTTGCTTTCATCTACCATCCTTCTCTTACCTTGAGCAATATGAAATTAGTATGTGAATTAAATATACCATGGTGACAAGCACTGCAATCAATTCCTTTAAAAAAAAATCACTCCATATAACGTTTTGTCCTTCTTGATGGATTTATTTTGTGGTTGTTTAAGCATCAGTGATTTTTTTTAAGGATAAAATCTTTCCATCTAAAAATTCTAAACAGATGTGGATTTCAGACTTCCAAATTTGGGAATGTTCAGATCAAGAGCTGTTGTTTTAGTCTTTTAGCCACGATCATCACTGTAAACATAAAAGTTTTCAATTATTTCACCCCCAAACCATCAACAGACTCAATCTATATTTGGCCAAAACTAAGTACAGGTCCGTAAAGATCTCAGTAGATGTTTACAGGAGCTAGGCCTAAATCATAAAACCTTTGATCGCACACATTTCGCGCAATTCTGCTAATTTGATTATGAAAGTTCACCAAATTCTCTGATGCAAATCTAATGTATGGCAATTACCTGGGTGAGTTAAGGACAAATGTCAAAATTGGTTATCTGTGCTCCCCACACCAAATCTGGATCACAAATTGCAAGTTTCTAAGAGAGGTAAGTATATTCCTTTCTCCAGCAGGTCTCTGTTAATTGTTAATCCTGGTCTCCTGAGATGTTGCAAAGATGATCAATCCCCTTCTGAACTACTAGTTACATCTACCCCATGCATCTCCCAAAACAAGAGAGAAATGAGAAAATATTCCTTTTGTACTATGGCTTTAGCTTTCTACTAACAGCTGAAAGAGAGGGGTGGGAGGAAAAAAATATTACTATGTTCTTTGTGTTATTTAACTAATTATTAACCCTTCTGCCTACAAAATTATAAGAGGTTAAATTAACTTGATCCTTAACAGTTCAGTAGTACCTTTATGGCAGTGATCAATTTCTGTTCTCCTTCCACATATCAATTTTTGCTTTCCTTTTTCACTCATCAGTTTAGACATCAGTCCATCCCCTTCGATCTTTCACAGAATTTGCTTCTCCTCCCTGGAAACTAAGTTATCTACATGTTTCAAACAGCTCAGACAACATCAGTCCATCCCTGTTACCAGTTTGTCCTTACATTCTGTGGAACATGTTTGAGGATTGCTGCATGCTGTGCAGACAGGAAAACAGTTAAAGCCTCCCAGCACTGTAAGGCAAGAGAGCAGCATTCCTCCTTTTTTAACACAGGAAACTGAGGCACAGAAGAGGAGCACATAGAGGGCTCAAGGAACAGCCCATAAGAGAACAACATATATTGCACATACCATCTTATGATGTATATAATGTATATTGCACATAACAGCACACAGTAGTAACACACAACAGAGACTCATTTTGATCCCAAATTTAAGAGTAGAAATTTATTTCAGTGGCAATTAGTAATGAAAATTGCCATTGATTCTAATTGGAATAGATTACATTCTGATGCTAAGATTATACGGCTCACAAAAATTCTGAATTTACAGATGTAAAGAAACAAAAGTATGTATATTCCAGAGGCACGATACTGAAACTTGCCCTCTTGTAAACAGTCTCATTGAATAAATCGAACCCAGGTGAAAACTTTGAATCATATCCTTCCAAAATCAATGGCAAAGGCCCCAAGATGATCAAAATGTCCAGAGGGATATACTGAACTGAGATCGGCCTGCAGAGTAAAAAATGAAGAGTGTCTCACATGATACATGAGAAGAACTCAAGCAGCAAATGGACTTGTAACACACTTTCTAGGCACTGAAATCCCACCATCCCAAGTTGAAATCCCACCAGCTCCCAAGCTCCCACCAGCTCCCAAGTCCAGACTCTGGAAAAGGTAATTTTCTTGTTAACAATAAACCGCTGCTCGTACAAATACTAGGCTGGCTGTCAAACCTTTGAGTTCATTAAAGCAGCTTCCCCTGCCAACCTAAATCTGCCCCTTAGCATCACCACAAAACACGTTATGCCAGGATTGTTGCGAAGACTGAAGCTCTCTTTGAAGACAGAGAAGCAGATGTATGGAAAGAGTCACTGTGTGTTTGGTTTGGGGTTTGTTGTTTGTTTTCTTAGGTTGTGGTTTTTTTTTTTTTTTAAACTGAGGCACTGCATCGTTTAAATGCTCAAGGCATGACTAACAGGGGTCACAGCACGGCTGTACGGATGCATCTGCTCTGTGACCCTCTGCTGTCTGTGTGTGACTGCTCTGAGCCCACCTGGAGGATCATGAGTTTCTTTTCAAGCCAGCTCCATCCACGAGCCAACCACAAGGCCACATTTGTTTGTCTCCATCTCCTGCAACCCAACTGGTAACCTTTCTTACTGGTATGGATGACTCTCCGCTTCATCTCATGCATCTTTACTGGTAAAGCAGGTTCTACAGGCCAGATGTTGACCTCCTTTACACTAGCAAATACAGCTTTGTGCTGGCTGACAGCTTGGGCAATGCTAATGGGTTGGCATAAGTGGAAACAGCCCTGCAGTCTGTGCTCAGCAAACAGCTCCATTCATACCGTTCTGAAGAGAGAAGGAACTCTAAGGGCACGATTGCCATGTCTACCATTAAGCATGTGCTTAAGTGCTATGCAGGTGCCCAGAGCACTGGGCTAGGACAAACTAGGTCGCTATTCCCATCTTAGGACGGCATATGCAAATAAGCTCTTCCCTTTCCGCCACTTCTCCTCTCTGCTCATTTTCCCAATTAGAAAAGCAGAGGAAACAACACTGATTTGACCTGTAACACCTTTGGAAATAGAGGCGAGAACATGAAACCAAAGCTGGGCCTCGCTTCACTGTTGATGCAAGCCCCAGTTACTGTCCAGCAGATCACTTCCCTCATACCCCACGCTCTTTACCGTGTCCTTTGGTGCCAAGGCATTTTCCAAACAACCCAGAGGAGAAGACAGATGGTCGACTTCTGTCATTCAGTGGTTACATGGCTGCTTAAGGGGGAAGGAAAGATTGCCCCTCTGACTACGCCATATGGAAAGACACCTTCGTTACTGCAGTATTGAGGATTACATGCCCCATAAAAAAGGAGCAGGAGCTCACTCAACAAGCCAACAGAGAATTTCTGGGCCATCCAAGAGAGGCTAACAGTGGGGCAGGAATGCCTGGAAAACCTAACACAGGATAAAAAAGTGGAGTTTGCCCTAATAACATTTTAACACCCTACGGGGAACAAACTTTGGCTGTCATCCATGGATGAGAAAGGGTCAGGAAAAGTCTTGAAAAGGAAGCTCAGAATGAGAGTGAGGTAAATGAAGTCTTGTAAGTTCAGGTGCTGGTTGCTACCATGACTTGAAAGCAAGCCTCCACTGTCCCATCAACATCCAATACCTGACACAACTGGCTTAAAGGCAAGGAGTGCCGCCCTTCTTATCTTACAGAGGCTGGAGGAAGGATGCAAACACTGATGGACCAGTACCCAGCCTGACAAACCATGCACTTTACAGATCTGCAAGAGGAGAACACCCAGCTATCTCAGCTCTCCTCCCAGGTGCAGTGTATGTCACAGGATGTGATCTGAGCTGTCCCTCACACCTCTTCCATCATTTAGAAGGGCTGCCCATACACAACAGGCATGTGCAGACCTACCATTATGCTAGAAGTGCACTTCATGGACTCAGCCATGCTGGTAAAACCACACTCACGTTGGAAGAGTATGCTTCACTAGTGGACAGTGGTGATTTTTACAGTGCTACTGCTTTGCCACGTGACTACTTTTATCCTCAGGCCACTCTGTCAATATGCTCTGTCTGCTATTCCTGTCTGTGTAAAGAACTGATATAGCTTCAAAAAGATTTACTCTTCCTTTCTCTGGCCTGTACTCCCACACTTTCAGGAAGCTCTTTGAGCTTCCCAACCTCTCATTTTCTGATCTGCTATTCCTACACACACACACAGTCCCCAGCAACTCTGCTTCAAACCACAGGTGGCCAAAAATCCATCAGAACTGCAGGACTGTGGGAGTCAAGAAAGGTACACCAAAACGTGCAGCACCACTACTCAAGATGTAAGTGGTAAACAAGCCACAGTTCCAAGAAGCACAGAGCAAGGCACATTTATACTCACCACAAAATGGCTACAAGCACACGCAAAATGTCTCAGGGGTCCCGTGGGAAATGCAAACTTTTCCAGGAACCTATCATCCTGCCCTTTCTCAAGGCATTTAAGAACCAGCAGTTCTTCACAGGGATATCCCACAGGAAAGGGAAGATGCTCAGATGGAGCTCCCTCCCCCGGCACTTCAACCACCTCCTTCTAAAGCTCACATTGGCACCTAACTTCCAAATAAAACCTCAGCCCCCCAGCAGAACATGCAGGAACAATCTTTGGTGGTAAGGGGAAAGGACAGAAAGAAATGACCCACGAAGAGTTGGAGACTATTATTTACAGAGCTGAAAACATCCTCCCACACACATACACACACCTTTCCTTGTCTGCTATACTGGTCCCAAGTAGTAATTGCACAATAACACTGCTTGAGCAGTGTTCTAATTCAAGGATGGATCCAACAAAAAAAGATTCACAGAAACATAAGCAGCAGGGGCAGCTCCAAAATCCTCTGTCCAGCTGCTCAAATAACTGAATAGGGATGCAGATTCAGTGCATCAGAAGTCTGAAGGCTCAGAAAGTGCCTGTTCTCAAACAAGGTGGCAAAAATTTACCACTTTAGCCTAGAAAAGGAAGAGGAAGGGAGTAATCCTTGGAAGCCAACAGCCAGGACAGAGCCACTGTCCCTTAACAGGCACTACCAGTGAGACAGTAGTGCTTGTGGGATGTATTTCAGAGAAGCATGGAGGGCAACACACAGTCATTCAGCAAGGCTAGCAGGGATGCTGTGTTTCTAAATCAAGCATTTCCATTTTTACATTATTTGCCTCCATCTAAAAAAAAAAAAAAAAAACAAAACACACCTCTCTTTCAGATCATTAGGAGTTCTCTTTGATAATTACAGTGTTCTGAGAGCTAATGGCTATTTGTTAATAGCCGAGTCTTCTAGATAAGGCTTCTCTTCTTTCTTAAGCTAAAGAAAGCAAAATCATTCAGCACTGGACCTCTTCACTGCCTGGTACAAGTTTTCATTCCATCCACATCAAACAAGTCTGCAGTACTACTAGTCTGCCCTCACACCAAGGTACCTTTAAATGGTGCAACGGGATTGGGGAGGAGTAGAAGGGAATCATTTCTCTGAAATAGGACCAGAGACAAAACCAATATAGACAAGTACTGTAAATATACCAGAAAGTGATTTAAACAACTAACAGATTTCTTTCAATCACAATACACACAAAGACCTGATAACAGAATAACAGCCAGATGAATGAGTGGAAATATTCAAGGCCAGGCTGGATGGGGCTTTGAGCAACCTGATCTAGTGGATGGTGTCCCTGCCTGTGGCAGGGGGTTCAAACTAGATGATCTTCAGAGGTCCCTTCCAACCCAAACACTTCTCTGATTCTATGAATGGAAGACAGGTGGATAACAGCTCACCCAAGTAATCAATAGCTGCTGCATCAATTTCATACTTGTCTGAGAGACCTCCTGAATGTTTTACATTTCACAGGAGGGGGGGAATTGAGAGAAAAAAATACAAATCCAGCCTGTCAAAGTCTGTGAGCCTAGTTTTCCAATTTGCAGGAAGTTCAGAGGTCTGGGAGGAAAAGATGCCTCCATGTGATGCACTGAGGTGGGGCAGCATAAAGCAGCTTTGTATCACAGCCAGCATGAGTCCCTGCCTCCTTTCTCTCCCATCAACAGTGCACACACATCAAAGAGAGCTGACTCATCCTGTCAAGGTCAGCCTTAATATCTGTCGGGCTTCAAGTTGTAAAATCTTGAGATGGGGAGGAGGCAGGTGATCAGAGAGCAAGCCACCTCTCGTAGCTGCAGAGAAGCAACAGCATCAGGCAGAAAGGCTGCTGCCCACTGTATGAGAGCTGGAACAGCCAGCGAGTTGCCCCTTCCCCGAGCAGGCTGCCTGTTGGACAGAGACATTGAGCAAGCTCAAGAGACACAACACCTGCACAGTTTCAGGCGGTCACCAGCCTCACCTGAGACTGGACGTGAAATATGCACAACTAGCTGGGCTGAGGGGCAAGAACAACAAAACAAAACAAACAACATAAAACAACAGAGGGTTTGTCATCCGCCTGCCATGCAGGTGCCATGGGTAGGACACAAAATACTGGTTAAAAAGATGCAATGGACTCCTCTCGTGGCTTCTTACTGGCCCTGTGGCCTTCAAATTCATATATTAAAAATTAAATTAGAAAAGCTACTTAGTACCACCATTTTCTATTTTTGTTGCTGTTGGTGCCATCAGCTGCAGAGCTAATGAGAAATTGTCTATTAGAAAACAGGTCTGATTTCTGAGGGAAAGGTAATGTTTCAGTCAACTTCCTTAAGCTGCGTCAGGAAGAACAGCTGAAGAATGAATCAGTGTCTTGTCTCAGAATTCCATTCTGCTTTGTACAAGAGTAACTCAAAATAAATAATAATAAATAGACAAACTGACTTTCCTCAACAAATTTCCTTAACAAATACCTAGGAATCTGACCAGACATCCAAACTTTCTTAACCAATGACATTTTTTTCATCCCATGTTTGAACTTTGGAAGATGAATTAATTTAGAAGCAGTGATGTCACCTGTGTAACATAACATCTGTCTATTGACTAGCTTTCAGTATAGCCAGTGCCAATGCCTAACTTTAAGTTTTCCTTTATTAGTTATCCCTCGATCAATTACCACTACAGGCTTCAGTCAAAACCTCTTAAGTCAGTGGAGCACAGGGATCAGGTCCACTAAAATATTGTCTGCTAATCTCTGGTAAATACTTTTGTCATGAAGAGTGACTTCTCTCCTCCTTTAGCTGCAGAAGGGTTTTTTTCAGTTTTTCAAGTAACTCTCAAAGAGGTAGGATAATTTTTCAAGTCTTCACCACAATGATAATCTAAGCTGCTACCAGCTGGAAGGAACTGTTTTACTATAATCTAACCAAATCTCCAGTGCTAGGGTAATACAAACTGATGCTCAGCAGTTCTAATACTAAAATGTGCACAGCATAATTTTTGTTAAATTTTAAGTTAATTATCCAGCCATGGTTCAGGCCTCCTTTCACGTGTGAACAAATACAATAGTATCTTTGGGAGTCTTCAGACAGTTCAAAACAGAAGGTTTAAAACACAAAAAGTGAACTGACCAAAAATCATACCCAGGTACTGTTAGACCCTGTGTCCTACTGACTATAATCCCGCAATGTTAATCATCCCAGTAAGGGTTACAGCAAGATCATTACTAATTGTTCATATTACAGAGGCACAAGAAGTTTCTACCCTCAATTAGATTGCATTTTGATAGGCATTGCGCTTTATAGAGGGGCAATCACACTAAATAATTTCAAGGACACAGAGCATTCAGTGGCAGAGCAGGGACTGAACTAAAACCTCCTCTATCTCTGTTTTGTACCTTTAACCCAAGCTTATTCTTCCTGTCACGGATAACAAAGTATACGTGCCAGCCTGGTATATTTTTATAACCATATCACAAGGCCAGCATATAAAACGTAAGAAAAATAAAACAAAATCTATAAGCTGCTCTCACTTTCTATTGAGAGGACGTCAAATTCCTTTCATGCCGAAGCCAACACAAGGCATCTATCAAGTTCCCAGGAAAGCTGTGATGAGTGTGGATCACGAAGAGCTAGTGTTTACAGGCTGAACGAACGTATCATTTCCGTGTTTGCATGTTTCAGGAACGCAATTTTAATAGATAATTGAAACTCTGAAATGACCTCTAGATTAGGTGCACGGGACGAACTTCCTCCCCTGACCCAGAGAGGCTTCACGCCTTGACGCATGGTTATGCAGGTCCAGACCGTCTGTCAGCACCAGCACTACAGAGCAGCATAAATTTGCAATCATAAAGTGTGGGGGGCTGGCATTTGGAGTTCTCAGTCCGTCTCTGAGGACTCGATACGTGCAAGTCTTCCTTGTATTAAAGCAGCATTCTCCTACAATTAAATCCAAACACCACAGTCAAGGTGCGTGCAGAAATGCAAAGCAAGCCACAGCACAGTCGGAAGCCTGCAGATGACAGCAGTGGGGCCTCACGCTGATACCAGAAGGCTCGCTCATACCTCCAGGCAACAGCTCTACCCTTCACACTAGAAGAACAACCCATGCTGCTTCAGATGCTTGGTGTCTGCTGGCATAAGGAGAGGAGAATCGGTTTCTCAGCAAACAAGGAACTGTGTTTTAACAGCCAAAAGCTAACAGTGACCAGTCTTCCTGGAGCTACTCTATCTACCCTGAAGGGACAGTCCCCATAAAGAAAGCAGGTGGGAGTCTTTACAAGCTTTGTTTCTAATTCCAGGTAACACACATCTGGCCAAAGCCTTGCTCTGAGTTTCATCAGCACTTTAATCCCAAATCAACTGACAACACCGCAGAAAAAAACGTGTCCTGCCCTCCACATGTTCCCAGCTGCTTGTTCCCACCTCCACACTGCTCTCTGCCTCGTGCTAGCACACACTGTCCACTTTAATCCTGGTCTCTTGCTCTATCCAGCACACATCCACCTAAACTTTTGTGCCAGCCCAAGGGAAGAGAAAGAGAAAGGGTGGGACAAGATCTTCCAGGGTGCTGTCACCTTATCCTGCACCGAGGTCCTCATCAAACTACTTTGGCAAAATAGCAATGGTGCACTTTTGTAGCACCTTTAAAGAATGGTAAAAAGCCTGTGCAGAAGCAACCAGCTTCACATCAGCCTCAAGCTGGACATGGGCAAATACCCCTTCACAGGAACATCTATTGTCATCTGGACATCTACATCCAGGACAAGAGGGAATAGCCTCAAGTTGGACCAGGCGAGGTTCAGGTTGGAAATTTGGAGACATTTCTCCTCAGAAAGACTAGTCAGGCATTGGGACGGGTTGCCCAGGGATGCAGTGGATTCACCATCCCTTGGGGTGTTCAAGGAAAGGTTGGACCTGGTGCTTAGGGACATGGTTCAGTGGGTAATATTGGGGGGGATGGTTGGACCAGATGACCCTGCAGGTCTTTTCCAACCCTAATGGTCTGACTCTACCTGAGGCAGGGAGGGATGGTATCATATAGCCACACCATAAAAGAATTCAGGAACCTGCAGGTTCAGTGCAGGATGAAGATCCAGGACCCCTGACCAAGCCACAATTTTCACTTGCCTCACTACATGCTGAACAAGACTCTTCTTCACATGCTTAAAGTGCCTCACCTCTAACAGTGTCAAATCCCACTACGCTTCAAAAGAAAACAGTTCTACACAGAAGCTCTCACTGAACAGCTTACGGCGTAGCCTGATGAGATAGCCTGTGACCTCATACGTGCACTTTTACACTAACAAAGAATCATGGCAGAGTTTAGAGAGAATGTCCCTACCCTCTGAAAAGGGAACTGACAGAACATACAAGAGTCAAGAGGAGGCTAAACACTAGTTGGCCTCGAGAGAAACAGATGCCTCAGCACAAACAACTTGGGCCTGGAAAAATGCTTGGTTTCCAGGGCTCCTTAACGAGCCCACACCCAGCAGAAGGAACAATGGAAGGCAGCGGAGGCCCTGGAACGGTGGGAAGTAAGTTAACGACCTGGCCACGCGAGCAGCCTACTACTTCTGTACACTGGAATCCACGCACTGCCCTTTCATTTCAGGCAGATGCTAGGCAAGCCAGCAGCAATGGGAAGTCAGAAAGGCTATGATTACCCTTTCATCTGATGCAACGTTACGAAATCAAAGTTAAGGTACTTTCCATTAATGGTCTAAACCAATCCCAGTTTACCATTGTGTACTGCCATGTAGACTATCAAACACTTGTGTTAGCCTTTCTTCCACTGGAAAAGATCAGATTAGAGTATGTCTGCTCTTTAAAGCCAGGCAAATCATTTAGCTCCCGTTTCGAATGACTTCAATAACAAAAGGACAGACTTTGCAATCTGCAAGAGCTGTGTTTTCCCACTAGTCTTGTCACCATCACTTTTCAGGGCTGGGCTTCAGTGATGTTAAAGGCAAGGTAAAACTTGAGGTACAAACCTGAAGAAAAACACAGCATGGAGACTGTTGCGTAAATGAACAGACTTTCCCTTTGGAAATCTGAGAAAGGAGCAGGCTGAAAGCTGAAAAAGGCTGGCATTAGAAAATTTAGCCCTGCTTCACCCAGCCTAAAAATAGGGTTGGATTTGAGAGTGCATAGTCAACTGCCCATTTGTCCACAGCTGGTGTTTCAGCATCCAGTTCTGTGATGCCTTGAACAACAGTGATAGTCAAAGCCTAAGACTGAGTAGGAAAACTAGAAGTTAAAAAGTTGAGTGCAATCAGCTAGGCTATCAGAAGTCAAATATTAAAGATCATCAACAATACCTGGGCAAATAATATGCTCCTTGGTCACAGGATCATGTTACTACTGTGCTCACACATTGAGGCAGGAAAACATAAGTGTGACTTGGTAGTTAGTACATGGACATATTTTAAGTCACTTTTGTATGGAGTGGTAAAATTAACTTGCTTGTGTGTAACACTGGGAAAACAGAATTCCCTCAACTACCAGAGTATTTTGGGAATTTCTGCTTTTGTTTCCGTGCATTGGTAGCGGGTATAACACCTTCAGACATTTGGGTTCTGTGTACACCCAGGGCTTGGAAGAGCCAAGGAGGAGCCTGTCCCTATAGGGACCGTCCAGGCTTGTGCAGGGGGAGAGCACTTCAGGAGGCAGTTTAAGGCGAGCAGGTTGTGCGGCACATGCAGACAGCACATACACACCGCATGAGAGCTAGCTGCTCTGTTACCTGTCTGCTGTGGCACACCACTCCAGATGCAGGGCTTGGTAGAGGACACAAATATTTGCAGGGTTTTTCTTCTCCTTCTTTTGTTTCAGCCAGCTCACCTTTCTAGTTTTTTAATTGCCGGCTAATTGCATTAACACGGGACAACAATGGTTTGAGAAATAGTTCACTTGCACTGATGGAAAACATTTTGTGTATATAGGGTCCCATGAGAAGATCCTGTTTGCCAGCTTACTCATTTCTTAATCATTATGAGTAGAAAAAATGAAGTCCAGGCACTCAGTAAACAACACTTCCTCCTCAATTTTCTCAGCTATTAGGAACTTGAAAAGAAGAGTCAGGGAACGAAAGGCAAAGAGATTGAACTACCAAATCAAGATAGTCACTCCAAAGCAGGCTGCAGGCACGCTGACGGAGCAGATGAATGGAAGTGCTGAAACTGTCCCCGTATTGTCTAACACCTGTTCATCAGCAACACAGTCACACAGTGGCGTGTTTGTGTCATCCAAACAAACGCATCCTCATCTTGCAAAGAACTGTGTTCACTTGTCTCTTATCAACCATCAGAAGAGGTGTGGCTGACACTGCATGTAGCATCTGAATTATCTAATTATTTTTCCATTCTCTGTCAGCCAAATCTTGGGCAAAACCTGCAGAAATAAAACAGGTCAAAGCACTTTATGCCAACAAATGGCATAGACCAGGAGGAGAATCAAGGACAGGAAAATCCCCAAGAGTTTTCTGGAACAACATTCACTGAGAAGTCCTTCCTAATCTGAAGAACATTCTCCCCATCAATTTCAAATGGTCAGGTTGCCTCTGCTGAGGAAACACCACAACAAGAGCAAGAAACGGAGCAGAAGGCTTGATTCACAAGTGGTTTTCTTCACTACTATTTTTTCACTTGTCAGAGGTATCAGCACAGCACCCAAATATGAAAGGCCTAGATGAAAACAGAAAAACAGTAGTTCTGGTCACACCAAAGGTCTCTGTAGGCTAGTACCAGATCTCCAGTAACATCCAGTAGGAGATGCTCAGGGAAGGAGCATAAGAACAACCCTGTTGCATGCTCCCCCAGCAATCTACAGGTCCAGGGCTTTCTGAGCCAAGGCCTGTGTTTTTATCTTTGCAATTAATGGTCCCACATAAATCCATCTAGTATGAGCTGTCTTTTGAAAATGGTCTCCTGTTTGGCCCTACATTGCAACTTCTGGCAGTAAATTTGGTAGCCTCACTGTACACTGTGTGAAAAAATTACTTTCTTCTGTTTAAAACTATTGGATGCTTCCATTTGATCCTCCTAGTTCATAGGAAAATCTCATACAATGGATTTTTCATATTACGAGAAAAAACATTGCCAGTTCAGCTTCTCTCTGTCTCTAGAGAGAAATTCCTTCCAGAGCAAATTTTCATGATTTTCACAGGAGCTTGCAATGGGCCCAACTGCTTGTAGTTGCTGTCACAGCAAACTCCTTCCCTTTACTTCTTAAATCCTTTATTCTCAATCCCACCCTATTTCCCTGGCTTATGTTTTCCTTCCTCCACTAACTCCAGAAAACTGTTACAGTCCCATAACTTAATGTAGGCATAGTACCCGGTCTGTGTTCGGTTCAGCTACCTATCTGTAAAGGGGTGGAGAACCATCCCATGTCAAAGCTTGCATCTTGCAGCAGTGCTGAGTAAATTTGTCTGTCTAGCTGTGAAGGCAGATAGGCATATGAGGGAAGCTCTGGTGGAAATTAAGACAGAAGTTCCAACCCTGAAGTATAGCATTGCTCACATGGACTTTCCTCAGCACCAGCATACATCTAGAAAAACCTGCAGGTGAACAATTTTTATAGAGCTCTCAAGTCTATGACAAAAAAAAACGCTGTCTCAGAAAGCTCACAGTGATGAATTCTGAACAAAAATGTCTATTTTTCAAATATAAGTCCATAGGGGATTAGGAAAATCCACTCCAGACCAAAGGAAAGTAGTAGCCCTCTCTTTCACAAACATTTAAGTTCGCCTTCTCTCTGACTAGCTGAAACAACGGCAGTACAGCTCTTTGCCACCTGGGGAGGAGCAGCAGGACCACAAGATACTCTCTTAGTGCTCACCCCAGTAAGCAGGAAGGGAGACCATGAGTGATGGGGCAGGCCACCCCGAGCACTGCATGATCTGCCACGCAAAGAGCGAGAGGGGAGTCCCAGGTAAGATGCAGGCAAGGGGCCCGAGGAGACTGTGCTGGTAGATCACGGCATTATTTTACTGCAGCTTTAAGTACCAAGAAACTATGTGAAGCCATTCAGCTCCTTACTCGTGAAGCAGGGCAATCATAGCTCCCCACCTCACAAGGAACTGGCTGTAACACCACACACATTAAAACACTGAGCTAATGGAGACTTTCAAGTACTTTAGAAAGCATACAGACACCTATACTATGGAGTGCAAGTTAAAACCTATTCTTTCAAAGCCTTGTTAGTTTTTTGGGTTTTGTGTGTTTTTTTTTGTTTGTTTGTTTAATTTGGAACCAGGAAGCTTGTTTGACATTTAGGACTGCTTTCCCCATTGTCTGCAAAACCAAACATTGATGCTAAACTGGAGAAATACCCCTAATGTCAGCTGATTTTTTACTGCTTCAGACCTACATTGCTCATGATTGATCTTACCACTAAAGCATTAGCTGAAAAATCACAATAGGAGATAACTTACAGAGGCCAGAAGGACCTTCTGACTAATGCTGTTTTCAAAATCCACCAAGGCATTATGGCTAAACACACATAATTTTTCTAAGGCCCTTCATTTAAACGTGAAACTAAAGAAGTGTATTGAGACCCAGTCATAACTATACTAAAGAAAATAATTTTAAAGTAAATCTGAAGTACAGAGCTATGCCAAAGAACAGAAGTCACATCACTTGAACTAGTGGGACCCATTGCCATACACCTAGAGCCTAGGCCTGCCAAAGAGCCAAGCTAGCTTTTGGCAACAGGTACAGAGAAAATATTTCCTTCTTTCAGTTTAGTCAATTATCTCATTCCAATGACTGGTTCACCCAAACCTGAAAAATGCTTTGGAGCTGCAGAAATGGAAGGCTTGTTTTCTTCCTCCAGTCAACAAATAAACATGAAGGGTGAGGGAGCAAAATCTACTAATATTTAATCAGCATGACAAGAAACAATCAGTGCAATAAAAAAAAAAAAAGACAATATTTCATTTGCTTAATAAGAAAAGCTTGGTTTTTAATCAATTAAATAATATTACCTCAAAATGTACCAGATGCTTCCTTTTCATGTATAATTATCAATTTATTTATTTTATTTTTTAAAAAGATTTACTTTTAACGCCCAGGACTTTTAGGGGGAAGGTTGCACTTGTAACTGCATTTCGCTGCAAAGCCATGTGCAGTCTATCATACGTAGCATTTTAAAAAATAAAAATTAGTCGTTCACCAAATAAGGTCATTCATTATTTTCCAAAATCAAAACATTTAATAAAAAGTTAACTAAGTCTGTATAAGGCTATCTAATTACTTAAACAGATGCTTATGGACACTGTATAGATTAGCAGAAAGGAGAACAAAATTTAGGTTACAGGCCATTCTTAGCTGCACATCAGTACGTTTTAATGGCTCTTCACAAATGTGGATCAGCTTCTCTTTAGGAAAAAGAACTAAGAATTACACATGTAGAACTGATCAAATTCAAAAACGATGTAAATTAATTCTTCTCCTTGCAGCACAAGCCTGATTCAAGGACTGTACACGACAGCACTTCTTTGCAAATGAGACAGTTCAACCACTGCTCACAACATTTGGTCAGGTAGTGAAAGCAGCTACTCTGATGCCCATCCCTGCAGGCTGCAGTGGGGACACCATTTGATCTGTCACATAAGTGGAAAAGAGTTAATGCTTCAGGAACACATTTCACATGGGTGATAATGGGAACTGGGAGACCTTTGGAAAAGCATAGTTCAACCCACATTTGGCTCCTAGAAGTAAACAGTATCTCTCCCTCAAAACCAGAAAACTTCCGTTTTTCAATGCTGATCTGTAATTCCCCTTCCATGTATTCCCTGAAGGTTTTCCCCTCTTTCATTTGAATAATTAAAGCAACAAAACCAATCTCTTGCTACTTCTAGCAATCCAGACTTCACAAACCCCTCAAAGTCACAGACAAAATCTTCCTCAGCTCTCTTCCCAAATCAGAAGCACTCTTGAAATGAAGAGCTGGGGGCTGAGACAGAGACTTTGGAAACAATTCACAGGAGATAAATAACTACTTGAGAACAGTCTTACAGCAGACTAAATTTTACATCGGAGCATCTACATGCCTATGTACCATCAGAGTACATCTATCTTGCCTGGGATCTCATCTCTAAAAGACACAAAGTCTGTTTCAGAAAAGGCTTAACAGACTGAAAAAAATCAATCTTTCTCCAGTGTAGTGACAGGTATTTTTTCCCCTTAAAGGCTGTCAGGCTTAGTATCTTCCTCATGTGTGTTCATCTACCCTCCTCTTTAAATCCATTTATACTTTTAGCCTCCACAGCATCCTGCAGCAGTGAGTTCCATAATTTAACACAGAGGGAAAAAGCACTCATTTCAAACTTGCTGGCTGGTAATTTCATTACCTGCTCTAGTTGTGTACTATCAGAAGTAATTGTTCCCCATACACTACTACTGTGTGATTTTATAGACCTCTGTTATACCTCCCTCAGCAGTCTCCTTTCCCAAACTGAGTCGTTTGGTGAGTTGTAGGCAATGTAGCTTTGCCCCCTGTGGAAGTTTCCCTGGGCTTTCCTGCAACTTCACTACTCATTTTTGTTTATTTTTCGGTGCCACTACAAGCCCTCTTAATAACAAAGAAACACATGCTGTAACAAGAACTGATACGCAGCATGGATTTAAAACATAACAGGCAGATCATTTCTATTTTCCTCTGTTCCTTTCCTACTATGGTTTTAATTGCCTGTTTGGCCCCCAGTTGAAACCTGAGCTCAGTTTTCTCTTTCACTTGTCCTCGAAACTGTTTCCTAAAATCAGGTTCCAGGTGTAAGACCAGTTCTGGAAGGCCTATCAGAAGACAGTCCTAAACTAAAACTACCAAGAGGAAAAGGAAATAAACAGGAATACTTCCCTCTGTCTGCTTCTCTGAGCCTGCAGAACCCAGCTACTGCCCATCAGCATGGTTCAGTTGGCTGCGTGCTATTAGTTCACTCTTTTCTTGCTTTGAGGTTTAAGAGAAGTTGTAATTTGTCCCAGTTGGGAGGTAATAACAGCCAGCACATGATCAGTCACGGATGGCTCTGATGACTCAGCTGGTGTGGGGTAGCTTACTAAGGCACTACCTCCGTGGTGCCTGAGCCCACTGTTTATTGTGCAACTTGCAACACACACATATCTCAGGCCACATGCCATGAAATATTTTACAGCCCATAACCTTCTACCCCTGGAAGCTGCTCCCACACTCTTCCCCAAATTCTCTTCCAGAGATCGCATTTGCTCGAGTCATTTGACAGTGACACAACCACTCGGACTGTCAACTGAGAAAAATGTTTTACATCTACCAGCGCTCCTGTTCCTGTAAACTGGTGCCCTTCCTGGCACCCTGGGACTTGGCAAGATCCTTGTCCCTCGGTGAAGACAGCTCAGCCCTTCATTTCCTCAGCTCCCCAGTCCCCACACGGCCCTGGCTGCCCCCCTCGTCCTGGCACTCACACATGCCTAAGTCAGGCTGTCCGACCAAGCACGGCAGTGCTCCGAGCTGGAGGGTGCTGGTCCTCCAGGGCTGGGGTGAGGCTGCCGGGATCAGAGCCTCCGTGGTGGAAAGGCAGTGAAACAGCTGATGATGACCCGCCAGTGCTACCCCAGTGGCTCTGCGGGTTTCAAGCTGCACCTCAGTGGTGCCCACTGGAAACACCCGAGGCTGTTCCTCAATGGTTCAGCAAAGAGGGGAGGGCCCACCTTCCAGCGGCCTCCACTGAGGAGTGGGAGCCTCACCACGGAACCTCTGGTTCCTCGCATCCTAACACACCTGTAACCTCAAGCCCTGGACAGGTTGGAGGAGGCTTGTTTCTGCATGTGTTTTTAAGCACAGGGTAGCTATGAAGATAAGAACTCACCGTTCAAGGGGCAATGTGCTGTGACAAAGTTGTCCTGGCCTATGCCACCAGAAGAAAGCAGAATTGTATCAGTCATAGGGAGGAATCCCAACACAGACCTCAGATGAATTCCTAGATTGCAGGAAGGAGCTCCATTCCATTGCTATAATACTGGGTTTGCTCCATTTGACCTCCAAGCACATCCGTAGTTTCACTGAGCCCCATCAACAATGGAAGCTTCTTTTTCAGGAAGTCCTTTTTAGGTGGGGGAAAAAAAGGAGTAAAATAAAAAGAAAAGGTGGTTTGCAGATACTGAATGCCTCACTGTGGCCCTACAAACTGGATAAACGTGTCTCTGAATTCTAGTAGTACTATCTCTGGCGGTTCTATTAAACATTTCATTTATCTGGTAGAACTCCAAGCCCCTGGATTTCCACAAGATCACATACAATTTAGAAAACATTCCTGCTTTCTGTTAATAGATGTTTTGGAGGAATCCACTGAAAGCATAATGGAAAAATCACTTCATCCATAGTATGTTGAAATACAAACTATATGAATAATCCCGCTCTCTACTACATCCCATCAGTTTTAAGGATACTCCTTATTGGGTGCCAGTTGGCTTCTTCCAGGTTAAACTCTCAAGAATTTTCAAAACGAATAATTTCCAAGCTTGATCAGACCCTACCCGGGCTAGCTGGGGAAAAAAAATTCCACACAGCAAGAAATCACTCATAGCTCCTATTTATAGAAGCATTTTATTTTATTATAGAATTAAAAATCCAAACTCTGGATTTAATATTAGCCAGCTGTTAATATTTTAACATGTAAAGCATGGTTGTCACATTCGAAGTATTTTTGCGGGGTTGTACTAACATTTAACTCTCTCGGTCACACCCAGTGTTACTCTTGGCATTATACACATCTTAAAAACGATTTACAATGCTATTTATTTCCATGTGCAAACATTCCACAGAACACCAACATAAATACCACTGTGTCTGTCTCTCTTTCACACCCATCCTCTCTCCAGACTGTCTTAATGGTGACATTATTTGCAAACTATACAAGGACAACATTGAAGCAAAGGAAACTGCATGCAGTTTAACATGGAATAACCTTTGGAAAATCATTTGGATGAAGAATCATTTATAGCTTTCCTTAATTGCTATGCCCAGTTCACTTTGGAGCTCAGTGCTATTACAGTGGAGAAGCAATACCATCTATCAGTGAAAAACTTAACTTCATTCAAAATCCTTTATTTACTGCAGTTCCAAATATTCCATAAACAAATACAACTTCAGCTAAAGTTTTCTACATTTGTTTTCTAGCCAGCAGTGGCATTTTTGAAGGGGAAAAAAAAAAGAAACAACAGGATAACCTAGCTTTGAGTTCCATATGCTACTAAAGAAGTAGGTAAAACAAATAGCTGTCCTCTGTGCTCCAATAAAGCACTGCCTAAAGACAGCTCAGCAACACCAGAAACACTATTGCCTACGTTTGGCTGGTGTTGTAGACCTAAAAAACAACCCAATAGTAGAATCAATTGCCGTAACTCTGCTGTCAGAAGCACAAGAAGCTTTGGTAGCCTGCTTGGTCTCTGTTCAGGCTGAACCTCAGCACGCCCCTGAGATCAACAAGCACACTTCACAGCCACGTGCAGAAGTGCAGTCCTAGGACAGAAACCCTACAGTCCCCGGCTTCTTCAAGAGCAGCATCTGCACATGAACTGCCAAATTTAATAGAGATACGTCCTCCTTCCCCCAGGAAAAACACCACCTGGGACAGCCACGTGCACAGCCCACTTTGCATGTGGCTTTAGGGAGCCCTGGGAGAGACGGCGGAAGGCAGCAGGGATGCTCTGGCTGTGGCAGGATGCCTATGCCCGCTCCGCAGTGCCAGCTCTCCCGAAGCAATGCCCGAGGCGCCTACAGATGCGGCTGAGCTGCAATGCTGTGCCCCCACTGCTCAGCGGAAGTGGGGGGACCCAGCCAGAAGAACCAACAGCCAGAAAACAACCACTGCTGCTGCCCCCCAAAACCATCACTCCCCGCACACCGCGCGACCTAAAAAGCCAGGAGCAAATGGAATCAGCCTGCTGCCGGCGTCTGTGATGAACGCCATTTGTTTCCCAACACTCAGCCTCACTACTGCCCTGAGGAGGTAAGCTCATTATTATTTTATGCCTGTTTCACAGATAGGGAAAGCAAAGGCCAAAGCAAACAGTTTCAGAAGCACTTGCATATGGTTTGCTGTCGCTCTGGGGATTCCCAGCTGATGGAACTGAATCACTAAAACTTTAAAGCAAACGCATACAATTAAAGGAAAAAAAAAATTTTTAAAAGCAGTCAGTTTTTGGATCGTAGGTTAGAACCATACTACTGGCCAAAACTACAGGTTGCCCTCGCTCTCCTATGTCACAGATTACATGGAAGCCTTTTGTCAGAAGACTTCAGGATGCAAGCTGCCATTGGGAAGCACTCGAGGACCCAGATAACTTTTCTAAAAGGCAGAACAATTACTTCTGTGTAACCATATGAGGCTTCACCTCCTGATTATCACCATTTCTATCAGCAGAGCGTTGCTTAGCCACCTCCCTTCAAAAGACACTTTGAGATGCAAGGTGTAATATACATGTAAATTATCATTAAAGTATCCTCTGTTTAATTGGGGCATTTCAGATTGGGGCTGCTGTTTTAATGGGTTGCCTCCCAGGAAACTGACTTTGCCTATAATGACACAGTGAATAGTAATGACCAGTGTTTAATTGGGACTGTGTTAGTAAAATTTGGCTTCAGAGGGATTAAATTTAACCGGTGCCAAGAAGTTAAGTGATTAATCAGACGTTAAATACGTATGTACTTCTAAACTGGTCTTCTCCCATTCAGTCCTACACCCTCTGAACTTAATGGGAGTTTTGTCATTGATACTAACACAAGAAGGATCAGCCTCCTAGTACACACATTCACTAATAAACATTAAGAAGCGTACTCTGTGCTAACAGATACTCATCTGTGGTTAAGGGTAACAGGATTCTGTCTGCCTGGTGCTCAACAGTCCCTGCTTAGCATGGGAAGCTTTCGGTGGGAGAGGATTATTCACAAAAACATCACGGTATTAATGAAATATTAGGAAACATAAAGCACTAATTAAAATTAAAAAAAAATCTGGGGAAGCCAGTTAAGGTTGAAAGCTCAACCACTGTGCTGATTCTTTGCCCTTCGGCTTACATGAGCAGTCTTTTTTTCCCCTCTTCCTTTTCTTTAAATGATTACAATGTACATCCTTGAATCTGAAATGAGCACTGGTGAGACGAATCCTCAAGCTACAGGGTTGTGCCAACTCCTGCAGGGTCCTTGCAATCACAGGGGCCACGTACAGCTCACTGCAAGGGAGAGCGCTCACATCCACCAGCGCACAGCTTCACAAAGGCGATGCAACACGGGAACCAGTTGTGAAACCTGACTCACAGGAAAACTCCACACATTCAGTGCTGCCCACAGAAAGCACACTCGGCTCAAACATCTGATAGACACATGCAGGGGAGTTTGGGCTTGGAGAAGCCCTGGTCTCTGCGATCTGAAGCAGCCGATCCCCCACAGATTCCCAGTTTTAGTTCCCCCACAACTCCGTGCTTGTGCCAACACACTTGTTTGTACGGTCTCATCGTAAATCAGGGTAAGGAAATGAAAGTGCCAGGTTTATTTTATAGATATATTAACTACGTGTCTTTATACATATATTATGGGACATTTCTATTGGCCTTTGGGACCCTTCTATTTGCCTGCTGAGTTCTGAGCCTCTGTATGACAGCACAGTGATATTCTTAAGGTATTACTATTTCAGTGGAAAAAAAAAGACCCTTACAATCAGAAAGCTCCAGGTGGGGTTTTAGACAGACCTCATTACCACGTGGATCCTAACTGATCACAAAAAGTTACCATCAGTGTCCAGGCACCAAGCTTGTAGCCCTGGCTCCTGTGCGCCTTTGCTCTGGTGTAATAAGCCTTTGCCAAGATGTTTGCACTCTTCCTGTGCCTCGGTTCTCTCGGATGGAGGAAAAGAGGCAAAGCCATAAGGGTCACTTGCTCATACGGTAAGGAGAGTGGGGGGAACATCGTGACAGTATATATGATAACGTATCTGTTAACTGCTAAGGCTCAGGAGTAGAGAACGGTTTGCTACCAATGTAACATCCCAATGGCAGGGTCAAAAAAGGCATCCAATAGTGACAACCATATATGTCCCTTCTCAGCCCGCTTTGGAGTCACAGCCCTTGGGCTGTCCCAGGCTGGAGTCTGCCGCAAGCCCAAAGCCTACCAGTTCCCAGCAGCGAGCCTGCCAGTGCCCGAAGTTGTAGCCAACACCGAGGGCTCAGCCTCCACACCAACCTCTGAGCTCCGAAATGCCATTTCCAGAACGCCAGCAGTGACTGCTCCCTCAGATGTACACCCTTCACGCAGACACTTCGCTGCCTGCCGCACCAGGACAGCAGGGCTCCCGGGGCTGCCTGCCATCAGGCAGGCATGCACACACCCAAGCGCTGGCAAGAGCAGGACGTTAGCCCTGTGCTTCTCCTGGACAAGGAGCTAGTGCAAGTAAACACACACACACACACTTGCCGCAAAGCAAACACGTATCAATATACGATCACACACACACTGATAAGTACTTGACGTGAACCGAGATATTACTGCAAGTTTATACTGATTGCAAGCAGCTAAATACATACCAAAATTTCACCTCCTCAAAGTTTTCCTAAACCTTATTAGAGTGCCTCTCTAATAAGGTAGATAGGGAGACCACGCATGGAGCATCCCGGCATAAACGGAGGTCTAGCCTTTACTCCCTTCGTTGAAGCTTTCCATGGTTCATCACCCCAGCTGCTGTGGAATCTACTGCACACAGCCTTGCCCCGTGTCAGGGGAGGGGAAAAAAAAAAAAAAAAAGAAAAATAAACACAAAATACAGCAACCAGCACCACTGCTTCCAGTGCACAGGCTCCTAATGAAGCCCTGCAACACTCTCCCAGCACACTTGGCTACTCCTCAGGGCAGCGCAGCAGCCACACCGCAGCACGGCTCCTGCTCACTCCTCTGCCTCTGCCCCGCGCCGCACGAGCTGGACTGGCGCGCTGGGAAATAACGCATCCTACTTGTACAGTCACACCGTGGCTTGAACTACTCCTCTCGAGTCCAGCTGCTGATCGCAACCAGCTTCCGCTCGGGCTGGCTGAAACAAGCGCCCCAAAAAACAAGGGTGTGTGAAAAACTGAAGGGAAAGTTATCCAGAATGGCTCGGTGAAGAAATGTTACTGTTTGAAATACGTATTTCTGTCCGAAAGCTTGTACTTCCCATATTTGAAACTATTAAAATCATCACCAGGAGAGAAGCAAAAAAAAACTTCTCCCCATTTTCTCCTCTGTCCCTCTTTGAACTTTTTCCTCCATTCCAATTAATCTGCTTTTCCTGGCCTTCAGGACACCCTCTGAAGTACTTCACCTGGACGGTAGTTCCTGTCTCTCTACAAAGACAGCTGCAAGAGTCGGCACGTGAAGAAAATGCATGCTACAAAATAAGTTCAGACTGCACTAAGTTCAGCATGGCACTTGAAATAGGCAGCTGCACATACAAATGTGAAGTCACAGAAGGTTTGAGGTTGGAGGGGACCTCTGAAGATCACCTGGTCCAACCCCTGGCAAGCAGGGTCACCTACAGCACGTTGCACAGGGTCGTGTCCAGGTGGGTTTGGAGCACCTCCAGAGAAAAGCCTAATTAAATGTAATGAAAAATTGGCGTTTAAACGTTTCGGGGCTCCAAAAGACGTTTTCTTGAATCTGTCCTGCTAAGTAGCTAATCCTGTACGATAAGACTCTATAATGTACCTTAGGGTTAGAGAAGAAGCAGCGTTACCGTTCCTGAAATCAACAGTAGTTTTGCTGCCAGCTTCAGTAAGAGCAGAAGTAAGCCTCCTATTTTCAAAATGCCCCATTTCTAAAATAAGGAAACACAACTCATAGGCTGCTAGTTTTTTTGTGCGTGACATTCGCCTTCTCTTGCCTACACCCCATGTTCCCACAGGATCCACCAGGGAGAAAGAAAAAAAAAAAAAAAAAGACCAACCAAGCAGCTACGTTTCACTTTATATTTACCGGGATTTGCTTAGCAAACCGCACGCCTGTTGTACACAGGGGGTGCTCCACGGCCCCACGCCGCCCCAAACCTGGGTGCCTCTTTAGTACAAGCCGCCGCCACCCGCCGTGGCCCCCAAAATAGAGCCAGGCCGGCGAGCACCGTGCAGCGAAGCCGGCCGGGTGCTCGCCCTCCGCTGGAGGCTCTGGCGGCCGCGGGCAGGACAGGGAGTGCCCGGCCGGGGGAAGGAGTGGGGTAAGGGCTGCTTCCAGGGGGTTCCTGGGCACACATGGAAAAAAAAAAAAAAAAAAAGAAAAAAAAAAGGGCAGCCGGGTTTTGTTCCCATTGTCTCCGCTCCATGACACCGGGAGCCGCAGCCAGAGCTGGGCACGGCCACCGGCCGGGAATAAAGCGAGGGGAAGGAGGGGGAGTGAAGGGGAGGAAAGGGAAAAAACAATTTAAACTAAACTAAAATAAAACAGAAGCCCCAGCGCCCCCGCGGCAGCGCCGCCGAGCGCATCCCATCCCCGTCCCCGGGCAGCAAAACTTTGCGCGAAGTTGGCGGCGGGGGGAAAGGAGCACGCAGGGCGCCCGCTGCCGCCTCCCGCCGCCGCGGGGGGAAAAACAGCAGAAAAAGCGAAAATAATAACAATAACAATAATAATAATAATAACAACAATAATAATAATAATAATAATAATAGGAACACGCGCGGGGCAGGGCCCTCCGTGCGTAAACACGGCGTAAAAACAGCGCGGGGGGGTAGCACGGGGGGAGCCCCCCGCTGACCGCAAATAATAAAAATGATTAAAATAATGAAAAAAAAAAACCAAAAACCCAGAAGGCTTGTTTTTTATTATTTTTACCTTGATGCAACACTGGGCAGCGGCCTCAGACATCTTTCAGCCGGAGCGCGGCGCAGCGCGGCACAGGGGGAAGTTCTCTCGGTTCTTTTTTTTTGTTGTTTATTTTTTTTGCCTTCCCCCCCCCAAATTTCCGCTCCTCCGCCGGCCCCTCAGCGGGAAGTTGCTGCCGCCGCCGCCGCCGCCACCATCGCCCGGCGGCGGGCGCGGCCCGCGGAGCTGCCCGGGGGAGGCGCCGCCACCGGAGCCCCGGCCCCGTCCCTCGTCGGGGGGCGCACGATCGCCGCCCGCCCCCTGCCCGCTGCCCCCGGGCTCTGCGTGCGTGTGCGGGCCCGGGCGGGGAGGGCGGGGCCGGGCGGCGAGGGGGCGGCGCCGGGCGTCCCTCCCGGCCCCGCCCCCGCGCCGCCCCGCGCCGCCCCCGCGCCGCCCCCTCGCCGCTGCCCTGTTCCGCATCCCCGCAAGCGACGTCGGTTCCCGGCAGCCGGCCCCGCCCCTTAAAGGGGCACGGCGGCGAGCGGAGCGCGGCGGACAACAATGGCCTTTGTTCTGCCGCCGCCGCCGCGGCCCCTTTAAGGGCCTGGACCAGGAAGTGCGGCGGAGGGCACGGGAAGGGCGGGGCGGGGCGGGGCGGGGCGCACGGCAGGGTCGGGGCCTGCCCCCCGTTGTTGGGGACCCCCGGGTGCCTGCCCCGTGTAGGGGCGCTGCTCCCCGTCTCCGCAGCCTGCCCCGCCTCGCCCCTGCGGGGTTTCCCCTCTTCGCACGTTTTTTCCCTTTTACTGCTTTTTTTCCCCCTCTTTCGCCTTTTTCCCCTCTTTCCCCTCTTTTTTCCCCCTTTTCCCACTTTTTTCCCCGTTTCCTTTTTTTTCCCTTTTTCCACCCACGCGGCCGCTGCCGGCTGTCCCTGGGTGCTGAGTCACCCGTTACTGTGCACCTCCGGGCAAGGAGCTCTCGCGATTCCTTATATTAACCGTAACACATCAGAACTAGGAATTGGATGAGAAATGTGGAAATATGCTAAGCGTAGGGGTGCGGGGTGGAAGGGGCCTGCTGGGTCACCCTAGAGGATCTGTCCCCTGTACTTTTAAATGGCTCCGGTAGCGGGGCTCCCGCCTCCTCTTGGAGGCTCTTTCACAGCCCCTGCGGTCAGGCAGGTATTCAGCCTGTATTTCCACGTGTCCAGTTTCACCCAATTACTCCTGGTTATAACCATGTATTGCAGTCCCCTAAACAATTTTTCTCCTTTCTGGCAATTCGTGCCTTGCACCCAGGTATCTCTACTTTTCCTAGCCATTGCCATTTGTCCTGGTTATCTCCTTTCATTAATCATTCTCTGCATACACAGGCGTTAGTCTTCCCTCATCCCCACCCAGTCGGTCCCCATCTCCCCGGCCCATGGATGCCCACATTTAGAGGTAACTACCTGCCTCATCCTTTGTGCACACAGCCCAAACGCCGGAATGGTTTAGTTCGTCTCCAAATTCCCTCACAAGCTTGTTCAGAATTTGCCACCTGCCAGCAGCCTGAATCAGCGTTACTGGCATTACAGTGACATTACAGCATTACCAGCCCTGTTACTCCTCATCATTCCCCTTTGCAATGCAGTTGCAATCTGATTTTCTAAGTAGAGGTTATGGTGAAGCTTTGTGTCCTGGATCTCATTTCTCTGCCTGTAGTTTCGGTGTCCATACGTCCTTCCTTTCTGTGTTCACTGGTACCTGCTGTCCCTCCCACTTTGCTTAATGACCCTTACAAATACAAGCCATTAAAATCTTGGCAGACCTCTAAACCAGTACAAATGGATACAAGTGTCTGTCCAAGATAACAGCCTGGTTTAGAGCTGTTCTCTTCCAGCTCCTTGCGCTCCTTTCCCCACTGCTCTACTGAAGGTGAGCGCGATGGCTGGGGAGGCAAACATGTCTGGATGAAGCACAGGCCACACCACCAGCTGGTCTGTATGTGCCTACAGAAGCAGCGATACCTCAACCATTCTAGCCAGATACTCGCTACAGTGACTCAAGAACATCTTTGACTCCTTTGAATGAGGAGGGCCAAAATCCTTCTTCTCAGCTTGGTTCTGCCCTTGTTTTCCTAACCCGATTTCCCGCAGTTCCTCTCATTAGTTACATCTCTTGAGACCTCAGACTATGTGGTCCTGGATGCTACGCTGTAGGGGAGATGGGAAATGCTGCAACGACTCTTGGTGAGCAGGATGGCCTGTGGTTGCAGGATGGTTGCTCTGGAAATGTGAGGAGAAAGCTTCTTCAGCTGTCAGCTCCCCTTTAGATCTGCTCTATGTGAACATTGCACAGCGCAGAAAGGAAGTGCATTAGCTTATATTAAACCTCCAACAGGCTCCCAGCTAGTTTCCTTCCCTCTCACTAAGAGGCTACTGCTTAGCTTATCTCCAGGGAGGATCCTTTAGCAGGATTTACGATCCCACAGAGACACCTTTCATAAACGCCCTAGCCAGAAATTCCCTAACTTTTTGCTGCAATGATGGCAGCAATACTAATTCAGGCAAAGGGTAACCACATTCTGGCCTGTAAGGTGACACCAAGTTCCTGCCTTTCTCAGAGCTCTCCCAGGAAAGGGAGATGGATGGGGCATTGGGGGGCAAGAGCAGGAAGAGAAAACCATAAAACAAAGTATGTTCTTCCTCCTCATAGTGGCCTGGAAATCTGGGTTTGGGAGCTCATACTTTCCGGTCTAGAGTTTGTCCCTGAAAATAGAGCAAGCCCTGCAGAAAAGAAAGCAAAACAACTTTTCTGCGGGACTTTAATTTTCAGTCCACAGTGTTATCATCTGTGTACCAGGTTCCACCGATTCTCTGTCACCTGGGCCTCTTTTACAGCCCTGAGACTCCAAATGTCGTCCTACATCCACTTTCTCAACAGCTGGGCTAATTCTCTCAAATGTCTCTAAATGATGTTGGAACCTGTTTCCCAAAGGAGACTAGACACTTGGGAACCTACATCCAGCTGAAAGCCAAGGTTTTCATTTCTCCTTTCGTGTACTGTTTTTTCCAGTTTCAGCAGCGTAGAGCAGTACCTCGGACATATGCAACAATCATTGCTTTCACCTCATTTCTTAATAAGGAAACTTTGTTCACATTATTTTTTTTCCTCTTTATATTTGCAAAGGCACCCATTAGTTGCTGGTGCCTGTAGTTATCATTAACTTATTGTACTGTTTCTCTGCTGTTATCTTTTCCTTGCTTTTATCTTTGCCCAGTGAACCTTAACTGACTCACTTATTTGGTGGTTGCTTCTTTGCTTCTTTTTTATTAGCAGTTTTTTTTTCACCTTCCAAAGACTGAGCATACACAAAGAGTCACTTGATGCTTTTTTCTCCTTTAAGTTATCTTGGATGGAAAACGGTGTGCTGTGCCTTCAGTACTCCCTCTGCTAGGGCACATCAGTCCTTGCCCATATTCAGGTTTCCTTCTGCTGCTCACCTCTGCAGATCCTGACCTTGCAGCTGGGTCTGTTGACGTTTCTGTGACTCGACAGGGATTACTCTTAGAGGTTCAGGCACAGGATCAGGCTCTTAAGGAACAAAACGCAGTTTGAGATGGTAGTAAATTCCAAGAATGTGAAAGCAATTGAGGCATACATTGCTGTTAGCGTGCAACAGAGTTTTTGATCCTCAGGAAAAAACAGGAAATCCATGAGAGTTGGTGCACAGATGTGCTCTGGTAAGGGATCGCCGTTGCACATTTAGCACTAAGATTCTTTTGTCCTTCCCAAATTGGTTCCTGAAACTGAATTGTATTTTATGACCCCAGTGTGCATCAATCACACTGCTTCTCATCATTTGCAGTAAGATTAGCTTTTGCTTCATATTCCCAGGCAAGTCCTTTTTCCAAGATTCAGCTAGGCTAATGTTTCCTGTGGTAGAAGTCTCTAATCCTTGGCTTTTTAGGAATATACATGAAATTCAGTCTGAGGTGTTATAGCAAGAAATACTCTATCCATCAGAGATATTCATATAGCTTTCCTATTTGGAAACCCATGACAGTCAAAACTGAAATGCAAAAATCCTGGTGTGACACCTATTCGTCCATCAGCCAATATATGTAAAAAATAACCCTGAACATGCTTGATGCTCTAAGGCACGCCATCCTCACACATTGTCACATACTGGATTATTTTGATTCACCCACTATGTTGCTCCTGTAAATAAGAGAAACAGTTTTCTACTACTGTGAAAGTGAACATTCTGGTAGAAAAAAGGGGAAAGATTGTAGTGCGGATTGTACTGATTTAACTCCTCTTCATTGTTCAAAGCAGTGCAACTTCTTCTGAGAGATGTGTTTATGGTTACATTTGGGGAACAGACTTCTTTGCACAAGTCACAGCATAGACACGCGTTGACAGTGCTGCTTCTGGAATGTACTTGGATGTTGCAGCACTTACGAGTGACACCAGCAGGCAGTGGGCGGTCCTGACAGAGCTCCCGAAACGACTAACTCCAGTAACACCAGCCCAGCAATAGCTAACCGGAAATATCAGATCGGGTTAAACTGAGTGCGACCACAGGACCGTCTCTTACCACTGTGGAGCAATGCTGTGGCACCACTAGGCAGTTATAAGCCAAGCCCTTGGCTGCCTCTTCTGGGGTACTGGTTAGAGCATAATGCCACAAAACAAAGCTTGCAGGACTAGCGCCCCATAGCAGTGCCCCATCCCACGCTCCAGGTCATAGCATACCCTCCTTTGGCCACACCATCAACCGCCTTTAGCAGTGTGAGAAGGTGCAAGGAATATATGGTGTGTGTGTGTCTGTCTGTCTGTCTGTCTGTCTGTCCTTGTATGTGTCCATGAGCATGTTTACAGCTAGCTCAGTTCCCTGAACTGCTTGCTGTGGTGCAAGCAGATGGGGACTGGCAGGGGTACTGTGAACTTGTGGCCTTGCTGGGTTGTTCACACAAACCCAAGGGCAAAGGGAAGTCCTTTGCCAAGGACAGCTGCAGTGTAGACCATCAGGGCCTCCTCTTCTCCTTCTCAAGCCGCAGGAGGAGGAGAAGCCAAGAAGGATCAGCCAGCCCAGCAGAGCCTGATCCTGGCTGGGAGCTGGAGGAGGGAGCCTGGGAATCAGGCGGCCAAAAGCCCCTGAGCTGTGGCTGCCACTGTGGTGTCAGGACAAGAAGGGGAAGCAGCTGAGAGGAACCGGGGAAAGATTGCGGAGGGAAAACCAGTAGCACGCAGCAGCAGAGGAACCAGGGTAGGTGAAACCTCCCTGTTTGACCTACTTTAGCAGGGGTGGTTGTTTACATGGAATTTAAATCTCTGCAGATATGTGGGAAACTTTATGACATCACCCAAAGATGTGCAGTGGCAGGGCTACGCAGGTCACGTGCCCACACGTGCACAGCCAAAACCATGTCCAAGGCCCTCAATGCCACAGAGAGAATACCACATGTGCAGGCTCATTTCTTGAGCAGACAAGGCTCCACAGGGGACATAAAAACACTGGTAAATGAGGTAAAGCACAAAGGTGTACCAAAAACAGGAAGACAGTTCTGCAGTGCGCTAGGTCTCCAGCTACCGATTTCAGACATAAACTGTACCTGCTTTGTTCTTACGTAGTCTGAAACTGTGAAGTGTATGTCAGTATTGCCAACCTCAGGAATCTGAAATAAGTTAGTTGCCTCTCACCTCAATATCACAAGATTTTGAAGGGAAAGGTTGTTTCGAAAAAAAATGTAAATTGTACATGTCTTCATTTTCTTATCTTGCATCTGGATTTTGTCTTGTAAAGTGCATTTTCAAACTTATCCCCCAAATTTTGAATGCTAGAAAACTTTCTGGTCTTTCCTTCTATGCTTTCTTCTTTCTTTTCTTTTCTCTTATCCTTTCTTCCCTCTTCTCTTCCTCCTTACTTATTCTTCCCTCACTCTCTTCTCTGCCTGACCCTTGCACATGTAATTACATGAATCATACCAGGAGAATTCAGGAAAAATAAGATAGATGACAAAACTCAAAGTAAAAGTATAAAAGCCATCAAGCTGTATGCTGTTAGTGCAAAGCATTCTAAAAAATAAAATAAATAAATAAAAAATATTAAAAAAGAAGAAGAAGAAGAAGCTGAAGGTATAGAGTTCATTCTGTGTCAGATAAGCCCAAACTGATTTCCATTTTATAGGTACTGTGGCTGATTTTTCCTTCTCCAGTTCACTTACCTCAGCTGAAGAGGTGAAGAAAACTTTTCTCAAAGCCTAATCCTCCCTATTAGTAATATTTTCACAGGCTGGTTCCCCTCCTCCTGCCCTTTTTCTGCATCTTTTTCTCCACAGTGTGACAGGATTACAGTGCTCATACCCATTCTGAATTGTGGTGCACACTCTGTCATCCATGTCATTGTAACTCTATATCTTGCTAGCAGTAAAAGAGTGACACAAATTGTTTTGCTTCCAGATTAACATTGTCTAGTAGATTTACTGCTCATAATCTAATGTGAGGAATAACATTATATTAGCAACAGCAGTCAATCTACTTACAACAATTGCCCAACATTGCTGAAAAATAAATAAATAAATAAGCCCTGCATTTCCATCTCTGTGGAAACAGAGCAGAGCCCAGCCCTGCACCCTCTGAGGCAGTGGCTTACAGTGGCATGACTACACAGCTGTAAAGCCAGCAGGATGAATTGGAAACTCAGCTCAGGAGAAGAGAAGGAGAAGGAGAAGGAGAAGGAGAAGGAGAAGGAGAAGGAGAAGGAGAAGGAGAAGGAGAAGGAGAAGGAGAAGGAGAAGGAGAAGGAGAAGGAGAAGGAGAAGGAGAAGGAGGAGGAGGAGGGGGAGGGGGAGGGGGAGGGGGAGGGGGAGGGGGAGGGGAGGGGGAGGGGGAGGGGGAGGAAGAGGGGGAGGGGGAGGAGGAGGAGGAGAAGGAGAAGGAGAAGGAGAAGGAGAAGGAGAAGGAGAAGGAACAGCAAACTCAAGGTTGATAAAGAGTAGTGCGTGTGTTCAGCAAAGTAGAGAAAGAAACCCTGGCAAATGGGAAAAAAAAAAAAGCAGTGTGAGTACAGCTTGTTGCACTGAATTGTGATTTATCTGCTTTTATTTTCAATAGTTCCAGTGGCATCATGATGTAGGATTTTATAGCCTATTAAATCATGTCTGACATATATGTATATAGTTTAGAGTGCATGCATTATGGATAGGCAGTAGCTTCTCCACAGCTGCACAGCAAACAGTTTCCACTTGGAGATCTTATTCCATCTTCATGCCCATTTATAACTTTAGCTTGGAAACTGCCAAATATACACCAAAGATAAAGACTTTGGCCAAGAATACAAAAAAAAATAAACACTTCTGAATTCCCTTTGAACTGCAGGTCATTTAGATTGCCCTGATCAGAGGTGGCCTTAATTTACATAGTTGTCTTCCATTTCTAAAAGCAAATCTGCATCCAGAAGGGTTAACTGCAGTCCTAACAGGGCTCTGCATGTTCTTCAATCTCCATCAGAGCAAATAGGTCACCCTTTCACAGGAAAGAGGTGGTAATCAGCTTAAGCCACTCACCATTTTCTTTGGTATGTGTAGGGAGTGGCATAATTAAGACTGGAAATTTGAGCTGACCCCAATATTAGGTTGGGAGATGGCTGAGAAGAGGCATAGAGGTGGGTGAACCTGACTGCCAAGGTCATGTCCTTATCGGGCCCAACACATAAGATGTGCACACATCTCTGGTGTCTATGGAGGGCCCAGCCCCTTTCTCTTGATGTTGGCCTGGACGTTGCTCTTGGAAACATCCATCCCTGCAGCATCGCCCTTTTTGTGTGCCATTTACTTGCATGGAAAGAAGCCTTGGTCCTACTGTCATGGGGAACACTGCTGGAAGGTAGCAGTGCATGTTTGGCTACTGGTGCTGGAGGACCAGTCACTGTCTGCACAGACCACAGAGGCTCCGTATGAATGTGTGAGAGGACAGAGGCCTCAGGCACTGGGCTTGTTGTCCCCACACAACCTGCAGTTCGTCAGGGGTGGCAGCAGCACCACCAGTACCTGACCTGCGCATGGTCCACTGCCCCTTCCTGTCCTCATGGGCAGGCAGCCCCTCGCTAGACAGCCCCATCTGTGTGGCAACTGCCTCAAGAAAGCTGAAGCCAAGTCTTGAGTTATACTGGTTGAGACAGGCTGGGAAGACAACTAGGAAGTACTGCAACAGGAAGGGTGTCATGGACAAGCCCTGTCAGTGGCAGCAGAGTGAAAGGGAAGAGTGAGACAATGGATGAGGATGGGAAAGGCTGTGGAGAGATGAGGACCAGGGTCCTAGCTTAGGAGATGCTGGACCAACAATTTCATGGAAAGAGAGATGGAAAGAGTAAGTGAAGGAGCAATTGGAGGGATAACCTTGACCTTCAGCCTACCTGCGTGGCATCCAGGAAGGAATGGGCTGCAGCAAAGGGAACTTGTCTGTGTCAGAGGAGTATGGTGCAGGGACTTTTGTGACCAGAAGCAGGGGAGGCTTCAGCTACACAGGGAAGATAATTTTATATGCCAGGGCCTGAACTAAGTGCAGATTTCAGTGGTCACAATTACTGTGTGAGAGATAAAGACATATTTCACTCTTAGATAGCATCTTACAAGTGGTAATTAAATTTTTACAACACCCATGTGAGGTAAGTGAATAATTATTGCTCCTATTTTAAAGCTATGAAAGGAGAGAGGTTAAGTGGCTTGCCAAGGGCCATGCGGTGAGTCAGTGGCAGTCCCTCCATTAGAAGTCAGGAGCTCCTGGTTCTGAGGCTGGTCTGCAACCCACAGCAGCGTTGCAGCCTCCCCGCTGAGAGATGAGAACAAGCTGATTTCCCAAGCACTTTGATGAGAGAAGGAAGGTTAGAAATAGCCCACGGCTGTTTCTAGAGAAAGTGTCACAATGGAGAGAGAATTTCTAAGGAGGGGAGTGGAAAAGTGCCAGGCTCAGGAAAGGGAACGGTGATAAAGTAACTATAGATATGGGTGGTTATGAAGGGAACGGAGCTGACAAACCAGAACCAAACGATGGGGAAGAAAAATAGGTCAGTGGCAAAGGTAGATTTCTCAGAGAGTTTTATGGCATTTGAGAGACCTGAGGGGAGAAGTGGGGAAGGAATGAGAGAGGAAAAAGAGATGGGAAGGGAAGAAATTCTGGTGAGAATGTGTACAGCGGCATTTAAAAGCAGTTGCACTGGGAGATGGGGAAAGAAAAGCCACGAACTGTGGGTCCTTGCAGCGCCTGCCCAATTATAATCATGTGATTGTCTTCTCTTGCACAGCAGCTGTAGATCTGAGTGCTCTGCTGAGCGAGGTAACTGTCAGCACCGTCATCTCGCTTATGGGAGAACCAGGGCTCAGAGCAGTGAAGAAACTTGCCTATAATCACACAGCATGGCCAACAAATTATTCTGGTGTAAACTATTACAATAAATGCAACGTGAAATAGGAGGACAGGCAGGGACACGCAGCTCTTACAGCATAGGAGAGTAAAAGAAAAAAGACAACCAAAGTCAACAGCCCAAATCTATTTTTCATAGCTCTAGAATACATAATGCCAAGTAAGATGACAGGTAGAGGCTGTGAGATTTGGATTATTTGTGCTGCAAACTACAGGCTAAGGAATACCAGCAGGCAGATGCTCCAGTATAAGCACACACACACAAATGCATATGTACACAACACAATTGCCCTGACACTGGCTTTGGTGTGGTATATGCCCTTAGACAAGTTATTTCTGCAGTTCCTCAGCTTTCCTCCTTTCAGCAAAATTATGGTAACAATTTTTACCTACAAAATGGAGACACACCTATAGCCCAGAAGACTTTCACAATGCAAAGTGTACTTAGGTTCCCCAAGTGCTCTGTGATCCTTGGCTGAAAGCTGCAGTTGACCACCATCCCAGTGGGATCATTTGTTTGTGGTCATTTTGTGCCACAGAGCACAAGCCACATGTCTGACAGCTTGTGGCTGCCACACCAGGAGGAGTGTCATCTGAAAAAGTGGAACTCCAGAAAATAGCTGCCAGCATTGCTGGTCGACTCCACCGTCTGAGTGTTTTCAGGGCCTGAGAAAGTGAGATGCTTCAGAACAAAAGTTCCCCTTAGTTTCAAAAGCCACCCTTCCTCACCTCTGCTTCCTCCTTCTCCTCACAAGAAATGAAGAAGCCGCAGATATTTTTGTCTAAATTTGAAGAGGGCAAAGAAGTATCCTCCAGTATAAAGTAAGAGGGAGAAAGAAACCCATTCAGCATCTGTTGAAAGAATCAGGAAAGAGCAGTGTAAAAGATAAAGCCTTTTATTAGTAACCCTCATTTGGTATTGAAGCTTCGACCATTTATTCCAACTTCATCACCTCTTCTTTCTCAGCTTCACAGGAGAATCAGAGGCTTCCTCACCCCACCTCTCCCTCCTCCGGGTGCAGAGGGCCGTGGTATTTCGGCTGTGCAGTGCTACCACCCTCTGGCCACCTTCAAAAACACAGCCCTCCGTCTGCGGGAGTGCCCTGAACATCAATCATCTGCCTCGTATGTCTTCTCCGTGAGACGAATGCCGCCTTTCAGCATACCCAGTGAGAGAGAGATGGTGATTTAAGCCTTCTGATGTGGCTCTACACAACGCCTGTTTTGATTTCTTCTTTTTATAAAGGAATTTCATCTGGGTGTAGGATGCAAAGGTTGACACAACTGAATGTGTTCGTCCTCCGCTGGTGCAGCACATGTGGCAGGGGGAGCCTTCTAAGAAGCCATCATACACATTAGAGTTGCAGCTGATTCCTGCTTGGAGGATGTCTTCTGTGGAAGGGGATGTTCCTGGGTCATTTTGAGATCAAACTGTTAGAATGGCATTTCTCCTGGTACCTTGACCAAGAGATTTTATCCTTCAGCTCCTCAGCCACACAGCTGTAAAACAGAGATTATACACCTTAGCTCTTGCTTATGGTATTGCCAGCACGAGCTTATTCATGGTTTTGATTGCATGGGTTTGAAATTATAAAAATGCCAAGTTATGCAGCAGTCCACACAGGTCACTCTGTACTGACACTACCAACACTGAGACAGCTGCAGATATATTTGTCAGTGGGGGGAGCTTCTGCCCATCTGAAATTGCACTGAGACCACTAGCTCATTTCCCAAAGCACAGCAAGAAGTTATGGGGTGGGAAGAACTGGATAAGTAAAAAAGAATTTGTGAGCAAAGCCCAAAGTACTTGGAATATGAGAGCCATTTCACATACTGGTGCTGAGTCAGAACACTGAGCTTATTTTGCTGAAAAATTCCCAACTTTTCATATTTTATGCAAGAAAGAATGCAATGAAAGCAAGTGTAGAGAGAAAAACAGGCTCAAAAGCAAAAAGGTTGCTTCAAAGTTCAAAGAACATGTTCTAGCATGATGCTTTTTTGTGGCAAGCAAATAATTTTTTCAGCCTTTATGGGACAAGGAAGTGCGAAGAACATAGGTAACAAAGTGTTTTCTTGCAGAATCTTGCTAGCTTTGTAAGTCTTCAGGCGTGATGGAGGATCATTCTGGCCATGTCCTGCTTCAAACAGTGAAAGCATCCATTGTTCTTTATTATTTCCTTGTCACAGCCTCGCCTTACAGGTGACAGGTTGGCACACCCTTTCCTAGAAGTGTTATGGGTAAAGAGGGTTTAAACTGTGTAGCACTCACTGGTACTTCACTCAAACTCCTCGCCTGATCTCCAAAATCTCTTTGAAGATGCTATTAGGTTTGTGATGGAAGCATATAGGAGGGAGCCAAGAGGCAGCATGCTGACATGTCCCTGTGACCCCATAAAGAACCTGGTTTGATAAGATGTCAGAAATGGCCATTTCAATCAGGTAAGAATTTAGCTGCCCCGATAAGCCATTCATGCCTGTATGTAGATTTTTCTATTGGTAGAGCAATTCATGCTGAAAGTGTTTTTTGTTTTTAGTGTTTTTATTTGTTTGTTTATAGTTTATTGGGTTTTATTTGTTTGTTGGGAAGGGAAGGGAAGGGAAGGGAAGGGAAGGGAAGGGAAGGGAAGGGAAGGGAAGGGAAGGGAAGGGAAGGGAAGGGAAGGGAAGGGAAGGGAAGGGAAGGGAAGGGAAGGGAAGGGAAGGGAAGGGAAGGGAAGGGAAGGGAAGGGAAGGGAAGGGAAGGGAAGGGAAGGGAAGGGAAGGGAAGGGAAGGGAAGGGAAGGGAAGGGAAGGGAAGGGAAGGGAAGGGAAGGGAAGGGAAGGGAAGGGAAGGGAAGGGAAGGGAAGGGAAGGGAAGGGAAGGGAAGGGAAGGGAAGGGAAGGGAAGGGAAGGGAAGGGAAGGGAAGGGAAGGGAAGGGAAGGGAAGGGAAGGGAAGGGAAGGGAAGGGAAGGGAAGGGAGAATCCAGTGACATCTCTACATTTCTCAAAAAGAAACCACCCCTTCTTTTACTCTCTTCCACCCTTCTGCCATAACCAAGTGATCCAAGTGCTCATTTTCTTTAAAGAACAAAAACAGAAGAAAAAGAAACAAAACCCATAAACTCTGTGTGTGTGTGGGGGGTGGGGGGGAACACATCTACTGGGCCCACCATTTTGCTATGGAAATGTGCTTCACAAAATGACAAACAAACAACTTTCAAAGCTGCAGCTCTTGACACATCAGAACTCATCTTTCCCTTTATCATGTCCACCCACGAGAGAGATCCTGGCTACCTGCCTAGAAGAAGACAAAGCCATGGCAAAATGAGACATCTTGCATCATGCCTTTCCATGCCCAGAACTGGCTTGTTGCAGGCTGTGAAAAGGAATAAATTTCAAAGGTGAAGGAACTTTTTATATAGACTGTGTTTTACCTTTCATTCCTCTCTGGGGACCAACAGAAAATCTGTCTTCAGTTGGTGATATTTGTGGCAAGTAAAGGTATTGTCTCTTTACACCATAGTTTGACTTTGGGAAGACTGGTTCTTAAGCCATTTTCTAATGTTGGTAATATGATGTTCTAAATAAATAATAATAATAATAAAATATTAATAAACCACAACTTAACCATCCAGTGAAGAAGATTAAGTTTATCAGTAAAACTTCTGATGAAAGGGAAATTTCCCATGTTGTGACTTATTTTCTCAGCTGATGTGGATTCCTTTTGAGAGACATATGTTAGGCTACAGTAGTTATAATTTGGTGGAAATTTCTCCACCTAGTTGTAACCAAGATAAGGGATAGGATTCTCTTGCTCTATGGCTCTAAATCTTGCATTAGCTGAGTGGGTAAAACCATGTACAAGGCTGAATGACACAGCCTTCTGCTTCACAGATGGATGTCTCTTCCATTATAACCTACTCAGACACCAGAGGTGAAGAGGGCATGTCCTAGATGTCCCTCCGTGATATGCCTTACCACAGATGAAGGCATATGTCCCACAGACATAGAGAATCCTTTCTCAAGTTTCCTTACAAGCTGGAAAGCTTCCAGCAACTGTCTTTGCAATAGAAATAACACTTTTTTCCCCCAGCAGCTTGTGTGGTTCCTATGACGCTTTTGTCTCCACAGATCCCAAATCAACAGGCTAGCTCCTAAATTGTTTATTAGGCCCCAGATTCTTCTAGCTGCCCACCACCCAGCAAGTCTGACCAACACCACGTAGGGGAAAGAGTGGGAAAAACTGTTATACATTGCAGTTTAAAGACACCAAATCCATAATGTGGAAAGTGAGGAAATTCACAAGTCCAGGCTTCCTCCCTGGAAACACTTGTCACCAGCTGGTTCTGTTTCAAATGTCTTGTTTAATGCCAAATGCCACATTATTATACAAAAAATAAATAAAATAAAATAAAATAAAATAAAATAAAATAAAATAAAATAAAATAAAATAAAATAAAATAAAATAAAATAAAAATGCTGATTGAAATGTTGCTTCCTAGTTTGTGAGAGACAGAACTCAAATAATCTAAAACTATGAAGGTCAATGCCATGAGTGTTTGACGAGTGATATTCTGCAGTTTGCTTCAGAAATACTATTTTGAAGGATATGTGTGTATGCTCAAGTAGGAAAAAAAAGTTTCATTCCAATTGAAAATAAAAATTAGAGGCTGACTTTTGTGAGATGTTCACCTCTTTTCCCTGTCAAAAAAGATGAAAGGAAAGAAGTAGGTGGAAAAAGCCCTAAACTTAAAAATACTTGTTGTCTTAATTTAACTAAAGACACCTAATGATCTAAACTGCTTGTGAAGAATTTGGGGATATTTTGAAAAGAAAAAAAAATCAAAAGAATATTTAGCTGCCTTTTTTTTTTTTTAATGAAAAAACGCTTCTTCATCTTCCAGAGGCTAAATGGCTGGCACCAAGACCAGCAAAGTCCTATTGTACTCCTAGGGTGAAATACTGTTTAACTACACATACAGGTTGCTGCAGCAAATGAATCTCTTCGGCAATATAGCAATACAGAACAAGCTTGTTTCATAATTTAACATTTTAAAATCTGGACTGTCTATAAATCCTCAGTTTATAGATGCTTCAGTAATAGCAAATGGAAAAGAAGTTACCTCAAGCTGTTTGTAAAAGAGTAGGTTACATGGATTTGTGAAGACTCTCTCAAGATGTACAAGAGGTGATTTTTCTGAGCACTAGGACTAATATGAATTAAATTCATCTTTGGGAACAAGATAACTTACAAGGGAAAATGCCATAATCTTATGTCATTTTTCTAGAGGAGGAAAATTGAAACAGCTGATCTAGTCAAGGTATTTTAATTTATTTTGCACAGGAGAAGGTCTAATTCAATGGACCTCTGTTAGTAAATTTAATGTTATTAATCAGTCATTTAAATCACAGGCCTGTCTACCTACACTCCCTCCTCCCTCCCCCATGGATGTGATGTTGGTTTTGCTGAGGCAAAGGCAAGGAGACAAATGGGAATAAAATGTGCAAGCAAGTCACGGGTATGCTGGCCCCAGAGGTGGGCCATCTGATCTCTTGAGCCTATGGTTACCCAGGCCATGCTCCTAGCCACCTGACAGGACAAGAGCCAAATCCCTCCACAGTAGGTCACTTTGGAGGGGAAGAGGTGTCAAGGAAGGTTTCTCATTTTCCTGTCCCCCTGTGGGGCTGCAACTGCCTTGCACAGCTTCCAGAGCCCAGAGACCTTGCAAGGCTAGTCAGCAGGTTTGCAGTCGCTAGCTCACAGCTGGAAGAAAAAAAAAAGCAGAAAAGTGGCACCCAAAGGCTGCAAGAAAGGCTGATAAAACAGGGGCATGATTTTCTCTCTCACCTTATGAGATTTGACAGGTCTCTGTCCTTGAACCTGGTCAGAGCTTTAGATTAATTGTTATTGTTGTCCCAGCAGTAACTTTGCTGTTTACTGAGGCCCTAACTGGATTACAACATGATGGATGTACACATACCCTGATTCTGTAGATAAAGTAATTAAGAGATTGATAAGGCATGTGCATATTTCATGTTCCAGCAATGCTTATGCTGAAACATTCTTATCTGTGGGGGAGGACCTTGTTGGACTCTTTGCAGCATGTGGAAAGCACAAGTCTTTGATCTGAGCTCCAGGAGCTGAAGCAATTTGGATGCCTGTGCAGAACATGCACTTATGCACAATGAGGGTTGACAGATCCCCGAGGTCTGAAAAATCAATTCTTTTTTTTTTTTTTTTTTTTTTTAAGTCATTATTATATGGATGCAGTGAGCCACAGTGGGTAAAATGCCCAGTTGGGCAATTGTCCTCCAAGTGGTGCTGGTTGATTGATTACAAAAAAGATGTTAATGGCTCCTCAGCATTTTTAACTAGGTGCTTGGTTTCAAATCACAGCTGCCATTTCGCCCATTGCTGATCATAGATTTGTTCAATGTGCCTGGAGGTGTTGGTCAATGCTGGAGATGGTCAGACCATACAGCTGAGAACTACCACATTGTTATCAGCAGTGTGCTGAGAACTACTGTGTGAGAACTACTGCATTGTTATCATCAGTGTGCCTTCCTTACTTCCAGATCTCAGAGAACACAAAACCTTGGGGTATGGTACCTTGCTGGGGGATTTTGTGCATGTGAGTTCACCTCTCTGTAACAGCTATTAGAGCTAAACATAAATGAGAATAACAGCAAGCAGCTGAGCACATACTGTGGAAAAAAACAGCACGGGAGCTGGGTATTATCGTTGCCTTGGAGAAAAGGTTTGTATTGTGACTTAATTTACCACACTCAGAGACACAAATTCAGAACCTACATAAGCTATAATACAACCAGGTCATGTGATTTGAAAGGTGAATGTGTTTATATGGATCTGACAGGTGTTAATGATGGCTTTCCATAGAAAAAGAAATCCTGGAAGATAAATTGCTCGTTAAACAAGTCCAACAGCATTAATGTTTTCTAACAGCATTGGTTTCTGGATCCAGGTGTTGCAAAACAAAGCGTCCAGCTACTTTTATTTAGGAGAAGATCCTTATGAATGTGATAATCTTTTAAGGTCCAATTGTACCATGTAATGTGTTTCAATCTATGTTTCCTATGTAAGCTCCATAATGAGATTACTGGAGTGTAAATCTTTATACAATTTAAATAAATAGTCTCTTGAGTGTCTGGCATCAGAAATATATTGTTCTGTATTTCCCTACGGGCACTGATGTTGCATCCTGTAATTGTGAAGTATTTATCTGTGTCATATTACAAGGTATTTGATTTAATTTTAAATGAGAGAGTTTCATCTCTTTTTTCGACCGTCATGTAATTTGGTTAATTAAAATTTGTTGGATATTTCTTTCCACTTGCCACAAAAAGACCAAAGTGTGTCATTTGGTGTTTCCAAAGTAGCCATATGGAGTGTCGTTGGGTCAGTGCGAGGAACAGCCCAGTACAGATATCACTGCTGTAATATAAAATTTACCCCATTAATCTCATCCTTCTAGATTTTTATTTATATAATTTTAAATTCACACAATCTAAATGGTTAATTCTCTTATTAATATTCTTAAGTGTTTGTTCTGATACCTGGATGTTTCCTAAACCTATAGACACATTTAGTATTGATCACTTCGTAATTACGGCCAAACATAGATAAAAAGCATACCAAATTCGGTTGCCCCTTCCTTCCTCAAACTGGGTTTTATTCTGCTGTCAACTTTACTGATGAACACTCAGAAAAAAAAAAAAAAAAGATAAGTAAATAAATAAAAAATCATTGCAATCAATAGAGCTGGCAGGTACAAATCTGTTGTTCCCCTATGATTTTGTGACATTGAGGGGGAAGATCTTGCATTAGTAACTGGAAGTTCATCTCATCCTACCGCAGACAGCTGAAACAGGACAGGAACAGGTGAACTTCCTTTTTCTCTCCACTGACTACAGAAGGAGTTTAAACAGTTAGTCAATGTCATGCAAACTCATATTCCAAACTGTTCCATTTGTGTTCACAGTGTATTTGCCTTTGCTCTGCATTACTGTGGCAGATGAGATGGACCACACTCTTCCAAGACTAAAAATATATTCAGCAGGGGAAGCAGTGCTGTCTGGCTCCCCCTGAGGTGCAAACAGTTACAGGACCATGACATCTGTTGTAATAAGGCCAGTGGCTTAGCATAGAAGGATTTATATCAGCATAAAACTGCAGTAAACTCCAGTGACTTCATCATCTCCTACCTCTGTTGTGATCACCTCATCCACCCCCATGCATTTTACAGGATGTATGGATTTCACTTGTTAATTCCTGCCTAAGCTCCAACAGTTTGAGGTTCAAAAGGACCAAATTCTTCAGAAAATTAATATCCCTTCTTGGTTCAAACCCCACCCCACAACGTGAGCTAGCTCATCTACATCCTCAGTGGGAGTTTCCTGTAGCTCATTGCCCCTATATTAGAAACCATAACAGTATCATATCAGTTCCCAGTAATATTCTGCTGGGGAAGGAGTTTTTCTAGAATTTGTTATTAATTTTGTAATTATTCCAAGGAAACAAAAGCTGCAAGGGTGTTGTCTCACAATATAGGACATAGTTTTTGCTAAGGCAAAAATGATGGGTTCAACAGTGTTAACAATCCCTGTGATTATCAATCACGACAATGGCTGATCAACAATAAAGGCTTTGCTCCCCATGTAGACACTTGCTTTAAAACAGCCAGCTCTACAGCATCACCAGCAAGATTTACTTCATGGCATTCTTTTGCCAAATGAGGGATCTGCAATTAACCCACCATCCCCTGTCTCCTGTTCCCCTCTCCAAGTGTTCATAACTCACTGGTTCATAACTTACTGCCTGTGAAGGAGCCAGGAGAAGCAATGAACCAAAGCCCGTGGCCATGGGAGAGGGGAGGAGGAAGGGACCTTCCTCCCTGGGTGGCCCAGCCTCTAGCATATGGCCTGGTAGAGGGGACGGTGCTTCCCCTCCTCCTCACGTCACCATGTCTGGCATGGGTCTTCATCGCACGGATCGGTACTGAGGTGTTCCTCCTCGGGTGACCTGGTGTAGGGACATGCCACCCAGGTTTGCCCAGCTGGCTATTATTCACCCTTCTCCATATCCATTCAATGCATCTGCCTCCCCCCACACACACACTTTTTTTTTTCCATTAATTTTCTTGTTTTGCTTGTTAGAATATTTCCAAGTCTCTATCCACAGCTGTTATTTTTAATTATTTTAATATATTTTAAAACAAAAGCTGTGCTTCTCAAGTAATTACCAGGCTCTAGGACCCGAGGCTTTAAGAAAAATAAATAACCATGGCCACTGACTGACAACAGATCCACAGCTTCTTTTACATCATTAGAGAAATATAACTAAAGCCTTAGAGGATTTTTTTTTTTGGTTTTCTGACTCCTCATCTAAACTTATTTCACGTTCTCTGGATCAACGCCACGGAGGGGCTGAGCAAGCAAGCACAGTTCCCCCGTGAAAACCCATGGGACTTTACGCCTGGGAGGAGCAGCTGGTGCTGGCACAAGTGGCAATGGAGGGGGACGGTCTGGGCAGTGAACTTACAGAGATGTGTGCCCAAACACAAGCAGATAGCCAGGGCTGGACAGCTAGTCTGCAGGCAGCTCCTCAGCTGGAAAAGGCAGATGCTAAGGAGACTTTGCTAATTTCCCCTGCCTGGAAATCTGTAATGAGCTCAGAGCAGGAGAACAACAAAAGGGCACATCTGTTAGTTTCTCCTAAGCGGGAAAGGGCTGAAAGCCAAGAGAGATGTCTAGGGGCTAATTTGCTGGCCTGTCTATGGTGCAGGAGAAAGTTTCAGCCCAGGAGAAAGCCTGGTGTGTTCTGCCTGGGAGCAGGGAAAGCTGGCAAGTGTCACAAGGAGCTCAGGGGCAGTACAGTTTATGGGATGGGAGAAAAGTTTATTCTCTTACTTTGTGTTCACTCAAGACTCCATACATTCATATTATACACATCCAGTGGATTCTATCTGGTCTTTCCTAGTAAGGTTAGTTAGCCAGTGCATCTAAATTGTATCTGGTACTCTCAGGTAACACGTAAACCAGTAAATTTAGTGTCCCTGAGACAGCTCTTTTGTCCCGTTATAAATGACATGGGGCAGCCAACAGTCCCATGCCTGTCCAAGTGATGACCAAATCTGAAGGAAAATTGTGGGAAAGGTACAAAAAAATAATAAATAAATAAATAAATAAATAAAATTAAACATTGATTCCTACTTCATGCCACAACCTTTTCTGCCCTACACTACATTGGCTTGATGATTTCCCACATGCCCGAAAACCATCAATGCTTTTTTAATCCAGAGTGAATGTTACCATAATCTCATTTTTTTCTCCTTCTTTTCAGCATTTTGTCTGTTTTAACACACATTCTTACACAAGTTTGCTATCACCCTAATGCAGACACATCATGGCTGACCAGCTGAGTCACTCTCTGGGGTCCTGCAGCTATATCATCAAGAACTATACCTGCTATGGAGACCAGGGAGCACAGGCGCCCTGCACACTTCCTCTGGCTCAGTCCTGTGTGCAGAGCTTTGTCACTGGATCTACTGTGGTCAGACAGAGCTTTACAATGTGTAAAAGGCTTGTGTCAGCCAGTGTTGTGGATTTTGACTCATAATCACAACCAATGGCTGAAAAACAAAAACACTTTTTGTAGTTGTTGTTGGAATCACCAGAACTAAACCATCCCGCTCCTGTTTCTTGCATCTTGCTTCTGATGCCAACACTCATCATCTTTTCACTTGGCAGGGGTTCAGAGCTAGAGCTAGTAGCATCTTGATGCTGGTGAGATCCCACAGTTGCAGTATGTAACCCCCACGAAATTTCCAATTCCTTCCCAAGCCTAAGAGGACAGACCATGTGGAGAAACACATGATAATACACTTCATTTTTAAACCTGTTGTTGTTTGTTAAACTATTATTTGGAAACGCAATATCGCAATATCAGTTAGCTGCTCTTTCCTAAAGACAGAACAATTTCAGAATAATTGGGATGGGATTAAAGTAAATGTAAAGCCTTAATCACTTGTGAATGTTGCACAGCAGTAACAGGCTTTCTTAATAGGGGCTTGTGTACTCCGACAAACAGATGCCTGCAGATCACAGAAAATAAGCAAGCCCAAAGTCTAGGAAAACTGGCTCCAGCAATGACCACAGGGATTTTATAATTAAGCACAAGCTGTGAATGCATGTCAGTAGTCTCAGTCTGGAAGATAATATTTCTGTGGTCACTGTAAAACACAGTTTTCTGACTGTGAAGAAGGAGCTGAATGAGCATTTATTATTTACTCTCTTAGGAAGATCAGAAATTAGTTGATAAAATGTTACTTGTTGTTTTAAAGTTATGTCACTTCATATCAGATTAATAAAACGTAACATTACTCCTTACAGCCACAGTCTCTTTTAGATGTTGAGACTATTACAACAACCCTACTATTTTTCACAATTCATTTGCTCTCTTCATTTCGTTTATGTCCTTATTTCCAAGAATACTGCAGAAAGTCTCTGAGACAAACTGCCTTTTTTACCAAAAGCTGGAGCATGGAGTTGTTCATTTGTTACTGTTTGTGAAACAGGGGGAGAACAGCACAGACTAAAGCCAGAAAATTCAGAATTCATGTGCAGAACAAGCCTCCATACAACAAATAAATAAATACTAACACCACCCTTCCCCCCCCCCAATAAAATTGTTAAACCTATTCTCAATCTGAGCACTTCATTTGACTGTTTTCCTCTAATTGCTATCATTGCAAAGCAAAAGTTTTGTGTCTTGCCTTAAAAATATTGCACAGGTGGGAAGAAATGCCAACACCGGGAAATGTAATGGTCTTAGATTGGTCTGTTAATCAGGAGGACTGACTTTCTGGTGGCATGGCACTCATTCTGTTTCTTTCTCCATATGTTTTTTTGTGTGAATGGTACTAATTCAGCTTGGTAATGTTTTATCTCAAGTTTTACTGTCCCAGCTGAACCCCTCCAAAGGAAATGTCACTGGCTTCAACTTATCACAGTATCACAGTATCACAGATTTCTAGGTTGGAAGAGACCTCAAGATCATCGAGTCCAACCTCCGACCTAACACTAAGTACTCCACTAAACCATATCGCTAAGCTCTACATCTAAACATCTTTTAAAGACCTCCAGAACTTAGATTCTCTAAACTATTCATGTTAAGCACACAATCTGATTTTGGAAGTCTAAAAGACTAAACACTAAAAACTTTAAAGTTATAATTTTTGACTGTTCCATTATTAATCCACATATTTCATTTAAGCTGTCTAACGTCGCTGCTTTACCTGCATGCACTCTGCAGTTGGTTATATGTACTTGTTAAGAGGGTTGGCTTTTATTTCTCTAAAGGACAATATACCAGAAGGACCACCAATCTCCAAGAGCAGACTTTCCTGCTCTATTCTCAGTGTTTTGATGAATTCCACCAATTTCTTGGCATGTCTTTTGTTTATATATACAAATTGGTAATTTTTTTTTTTTAATCTTCTGCTCAATACCTCATAAACATTTCTCAGATTAGTCAGTGGTTATACCCATTTTTTTATTTGGAAGGTAAAGTGACTGTTGAACAATATTTTGGGACCATCCAACTCCCATGTGTTTTGAGAAAACAAATATCTCCATATTGCTCTTTGTTACATGACTTCTATTAGTATAAACATACTATCACCCCAATGCAGTTAAGGAAAAAATAATCTTCAGTGTCTTTTGTAGGCTGCTAATTCATCTGGAGCAATACATTCAGTTCATACCTAATTCAGCTGATGAAAGAATAGACAGCAATATATCACTCTGCATTCAGCGAGAAAACACAGCATTTAATGATCAAGCATTGCTTAGAATATGCATTTATTTTTTAAAACTTGCTTGGTAATAGCAAGACTTCTACATTTCTTCCATCTCTCCTTTAAAACTACAACCTACAGCTTTTTGCTGAACTAGGCTTTCTTCCAGCTATGTACGTCTATATGAAATCCCAGCTAGGTTCGTACAAGCCACATACAATGATGTTCTGGCTGAGTCCTTGAGGACCACAGTCTGAGACGAGCAAGCTGATCTTCCAGGAGCTGGCCGGTGGGAAAGCAAGTGCATGAAAAGAGAAGCCCTGTGATGAGGGTTCTGAGAATCTGGTTCAACTCCAGGCTAGACTTTGAACATGACATTAAGAAAGACGCCTCACCTACCTTAGGCATATCCTTGGCTGCTATAAATTGCTGTCAACTCACAACATCAATGGTGCTGTGTCAGCTTTACACCAGCTGCTGATCTACTCTTTTCCCTTTATGTTCCTTATGTAAAATGATGGTTTGTTTGCTTTTAGGAGTGCCTTGCTTGCTTTGTTTGTCCCCAGGCACATTTTGTCTATGAAGACCGTAATGTGCTTAAGGGAAGGAATTCCTCTTACTTTGCATTTGTACAAGACATGGTACAACAGAGACCTGATCTTGCCTGGGGCCTCTAGGCTCTGTAATACTGGTTGTTATTTAATAACAATTAAACTGTATCTGCCTTTAAAAAATGAGCGGTAACTCTTGTTTAGCTTGTTTATGTAGGGGGCTGTATGGAAGTAAGCCTGGAGTCTCCTCTTCCTCCTGCCCAGAAACCTGGAGGACGGCAGAGCACAGGATTTGTGGCCAAGCAGCAGTTTCTAGACAACCACATTTCTGTCTGCCACTGCAGACGAGCAGGATGTACCCTTCCCAAGGATATTAAATCATCTCAGGAATAACACACTTGATACCCAGCACACTTTGACGTAGAGGGTTTCAAAATTCACTTTAGCGGTGGTGGAACCAAGCCACAGGCATGTTAAATTACGTACCCCAAATCGTGCTGTGTTCTCCCTAATGGAGAATGCATCCCAGAGCTCTTTGTCAAATCACTGGGGTTTTTAGTGTCATGCAGTAGGAACCAGTCACATTCCCATGGTTTGGACATAGAATATTCAGCATCCCTCCTCAGCCGCGCAAATGAATTATTGACCCACATTTGGGAGCTCTCTGTGTCTGCACGAGCCCTGTACTACTGAGCACAGGTGTTGAGACGCAGCTACCGGAGTCACAGCGTTACCTAAAATTAGGACTAACTGCCTGCTGCTGGTGAGCGAGTCAGTGAAAAGAGTTCGGGTCCCACCTAGTGGTCAAAAGCTCAGCTGCAGACGTGCTTCTGGGATGGACTGCTTTTATTGCATGCCTCTCTCTCTCAGGAACAGTGAGGAAGGTGTGACACAACAAATTTTTTACTGTGTCACCACCACAGAGTTGGTCCCTCATTTAGTTTCTGACCAGTCTTTGACCCCCACCCTTTCTGAGGCATTACACCCCAGAAATTACAGATTTTCTCCTACCAGCCACTGCTTTGGTTTTGTTCCTTTCTCAGGGCTCAGGGCCAGGAAGCACCTACTGAGGAGAGGTGCTCCAGCCTGGTACCGCAGCTATGTGAGATGCCGACACTGCAGCTGGAAGAAGAGATTAGGAAGACCTAAGTGACAACTTTGTGTGCTTTGCACTGTCAGCATGAGATTTAGTGGTCTGTTATAAACAATCCAGCCTGTGAATTGCCCTCGTACTCCGTATAGTTTTTTTCTTCACTCAGTTTTCAGCCTTTGTGACTGGTATTTCTGTGGATTTTTAAAAAAAATAATCTCAACTGTTGTTTCGGGTTGGCACTTAGTTCATTTTCATTAGCTTAGGGTTTTTTTTTTTTTTTCCTTCTCTTTAAATTCTTGTTGTTTTCATCTACTGTTAGCTTACTCCACAGGCCCTAAATCATGATAATATTTCATCTAGCCAAAAGCGCTGCAAGCAGCTCCTGCAAATTTTTAGCATCCCACTATCTCACAGCAAGGGGGATTGCTGAAGAGAGGCTGAGGTGCTCAGGAAGCTCTCTATGCTGCCGTTGCTCTATGATTAACTCTTGTGAATTCAGGCTTATGCTAAAAACTGGTAACTATTAGCTAATGTTTGTAGAGATTATCAGTACAGAAAGTGAACAACTGTGAAAAATGACTATAGCAGAGCATGCTGGGCACTGTAACAAGCATCTTTAGCTGATGGCTGGAAGGTTTTGACCTGTGCAGAACTACAGTATTAGGAGGAAATTGTAGTCTAGGATAATGCAAATATAAGGGACCTGGCTGATGAGAATATTGGAGTACAAAGGCCAGTCTGTCTGTCCTTCAGAATCTCAAAGATAGATAGATAAATAGATAGATAGAGAGATAGATAAGAAGAGCGGGAGACAAGGTGAGTTGTCCTCTTTCAAGAAAGCAAGAAAGCAAGAGACCCTGGAAGCCCCCCCCAAAAAGGGTATCTGCAAAAAGGCAGGTCACAGAAAGCTACAAAAAGGCTGGAGGCGATGCAGCACAGTGGGGCCCAGATGTCAATGTGTCATTGGAGAGAGCAATAGTTGGCACTAGAAGCATTAGTCCTTCTCCCAGAGGACAGAACATGATACTACAGATGGAAACAACATGTTCTTTCTCATTGTCCTGTTCTGTATGCACCTGTATTCCTGTGACTGAAGGGTCAGAGTCCTTAGTAGATGTCCTGGTTTCAGTTAGGAAAGAGTTAATTTTCCTCCTAGTAGCTGGTAGGGTGCTATGTTTTGGATTAGGATGAGAAGAGCGCTGATAACATGCTGATGTTTTAATTGTTGCAGAGCAGTGTTTACACCAGGCCAAGGACTTTTCAGCTTCTCGCTCTGTCCTGCCAGCGAGCAGGCTGGGGGTGCAGCAGGAGCTGGGAGGGGACAGACCCAGGACAGCTGACCCAAACTGGCCAAAGGGGTATTCCATACCATCTGACGTCATGCTAAACAATATATAGGGGTGGCTGGCCGGGGTGGGGGGGCTGGCTGCTCGGGGATAGGCTGGGCATCGGTCAGCGGGTGGTGAGCAATTGCATTGCGCATCACTTGCGTCGTACACATTATTACTAGTAATACTATTATCATTATTATTATTATTGTTATTATTATTTTCCTGTCTTAATAAACTGTCTTTATCTCAACTCACAGGCTTTACTTTCCCGTTTCTCTCCCCCACCCCAGAGAGGGAGGGGGGAGGGTGAGCGAATGGCTGTGTGGTGTTTAGCTGCCAGCCAGGTTAAACCATGACAGTAGACTATCTGAGGTTTCAAGATGAAATTTCCAATACAGAGTGGCAGCTGTTACCATTTCTCTTCCCTTTCTTAAAGAATCATAGAATACTTCAGGTTGGAGGAGACCTCCAGAGGACTGTTCAGCCAACCTCCTGGTCACGGCAGAGCTATCTTTGAGGTTAGATGGATTTTGTTCAGGATCTTGCCTAATCAATCTCTGAATGACTACAAAATGGAGATCCAACATCCTCTCTGGGCATCTGTCCCAGTTGTGACCACCCTCACTGGATGAGGGTGTTTTTTTTCCTCATATCTAATTAGAATCTCTCTTGTTTGTGGTCTGTTACCTCTTGTCCTTTCCCTGTGCATCATAAGAATCTAGCTCCTTCTGTGTAACCAATTCTCTCAACACTTCTGATAGAATACACAGTAAGGTCTCCCTTTGACCTCTCTTCTCCAGGTTGGACAGACCCAGCTCTCTCAGCCTTTTCTAGTATGTCATGTACTAGAGCCTCAGACAGCTTCTGGTGGTCTCCCATTACTCTCATGCCAATGTGTCAATATCCTTCTTGTACTGGCGAGCCTAAAGCTGCACACAGAACTCCAAATGTGGTATCATATGTGCCAAATAGAGGGGGAGGATCACTTCCTTGGGCTTGTGTCACTGAATAAGCCCCAAGGAGAGGAATGTGACTCACTGAATAAACCTCTACAGTGGAAGAAAGCTTGATGGAGATGAGCAAGGGTGATGCATGCATGAAGGTCAGAGAATGCAGGGTGTGACTGACCACGGCTGTTGCAAGGAACCTAACTTTATCTAAACACAAAGGGGACTGGAGTGTGGCCTGTGTTTTAGATAAAAATCAACCAACAGTTGAGTGGTTTGTCTGATGACATAAATGTTTCTCCCAGAGTTCATTAAAAAAGTGTGGTTGGCTCCCTGAGTTTGTCAGGAGAGTGAATATGTGGCTCAGACTAACATGGAGTGTAAAAACTAAACAGCCAACAACTGCCTGTCTGAGACCCTCTGAGTGGCAGGTCTACTTTTCAGCATTGTAAGTGCTCCTCCCAGTGTCTATGAGCTTGGTAAGGGCATGATTTTTCCCATCAACCAGGTAATTAACAAAGATGTTAAGCATCATGTTAAATGAATTTCCAGGAATGTTTGTGCTATACTCTTCTTGGAGACCAGAGGCTATTTCCACGTGCATGGTCTTTTAACATTGCTTCATTTAAAGGCTTTCACTATTAAGCTTTCCCTATTATCTCTTTGCTCAGAAGGGTTGAGAAAAATGCTATCCAGAGCTGAAAAATTTCCCTCTCTTTTCTCACTACCACCAACCATGAGAATCCTACCTGAATTAGAAAAAATGCTTTTTGTTTTAACTCTACTAGCACAAAGTTTCCTTTGGCTGACATAAGCTTACCTGGAGGATTTGCAGTTGTAAAGTTCACGTCAAGATTCTTTTGGGGTGCTCATGGCCCAGCCTTGTCAAATAACCTGAAGAAGCTCACTTGTAAGAATAAAATTATGAATTCATATCATGCATATAGATCAAATACAAAAATTGTCTGGAGAGCAGGTGCCCAGAATCGCTTATGCTAAAGAGGAACATGACCATCACCCAGATTAAACAGTAATCTGGGAATTTCAAGGAGGTTCTTGAAACAAAGAAAAAGCATTTAAAGAAGTATGAAAATTTGTAACAGGAGGGGACAGACCTTGGACCACAAACATCAGCACTCAAAAGCTGGTTAGGCACTGACAGAAGTCACCCTGCTGGCATCTCGACTCCTGCTTAGGCCAGACAGAGCAGCCTTCCTGTTGGTTGCTGAGGAGCCTGCAGCCAGCTAGCAGAGCCACAGCACGGGTCCAGCCAGAGGGACCCACACCTGGAAGTGTATGGGAACTTGTGGGGTGTTTTCTTCCTACTGTGGGACTAGTGGGTTGTAGGATATGGTGCAGGTACCCAAGAGGTTGGAGCAACACATGTGCAAACAGGGGAACCTTTAGTCCCAGAAGGGTGGAGGGAGAATTGTTTTTCCTGTGAGGGAGGGATTTTTGCATATATCTGCATGACTGTGTGTGTACGTGTGCATGTGCACATACAATTAGGCCATCTTTAAATTAGTACGAGAAGGATATTTAGAAATAAGTAAGTAGTTACTGAGATTTTATGAGTGTCTAGTACTGTTTCTTACCTGTTGTTTCACCATTATTGACCCTGAATGTATAGTTCACTGACTGGTGGCTAAATGTGTGCCATTAAAAAATGTATAAACCCCTTTGACCCTGATCTTGATTTATATTATTTGAACTGAGCACTTCTTCCCTGAGACAACTGTCACAGCACAGATTAGCTCAGATGCACTGACCTTCTAGCAATGATCCCAGCCTTCTCTGATAGAAAGCACCCAGAGTTGCCAGGCCATGAATGTTAGTGTGTGGTTTATAAATGTGGCTATGCCCACTGCTGCTGGCCTTCTGTGGTTTCTCTGTCTCGAATGAAAGAGGAAAGTGAAAACCCCAAAACAATAACAGTAGAATAAAAATACAGTCAAGTAGCGATGGCAGAGGCTGGAGAGATGAGGAGGAAACTTCATCCAACAACTCATTTGACACCGATCAAAATATTTCATTTGCCTACATTCACATAAATTGATGTTTCAGTCAGCTCTCTCAGGCTTGTTGTGTAGTCCCTAGAGTGTCCGTCTGAAGCACAGGCTAAGAAAGATGCTTTACATTAGATGGCATGAATATCTCCTTCAGTATCTGCTTGTTTGAAGAACCGATGGTTGGTAGCTCTGCCCATATCTGGCTCTCCTATAACGAGGACTGGAATAGTACACAGCTGACAAGAAGAACTAATCTAATGAAGAAGGACTACTGTTTATAAGCTGTGGCATTGTCTGTCATTCCCTTTCAAATCTGTGGGCAGAACGCCAGTTAAAGCTGTAGAAAGTCACTTGCCTGCATAACTAATACATCCCCTGGACATCATGAGTACCTCCTGAAAATCTTCTCCAATACTTGTATTCCCCAAAGTGGGAGCAACAAAGAAAAGAGTTCTCATCATCTGTGATTGCAAATGAATTCAGATTTTATAAATGGCAATAAACAGGGAAAAAACAACGAACAAACAAACAAAAAAACCTTTCTGAACTAGGAAAACTTGTAGAGATCTGCTAGTCCAGAGAGGCTGATGAATGAAAGGACTAGTTGGCATACAAAATACGACATAAAGGCAGCTATTAAAATTCTCTTCCACCATGAAGTCAACAAAAACAGTGACTGGAAATGGTTCAAAAGCAAGTCAGAGATTTCTGAACAGACTTCCCCATGTATAGTAGGCTTAAATTTGCACAGTGTTTGCTGACGCAGCAGAGTTTCAGCTACAGTGACTCTGGATTCTGCATAGGTTGTAGGAATGGTCCTCAAGGCAAAGGGACAGGCTCTTACAATTAATTCTGAGTGAGCGTAGCTCCCCAGACACTAGGGAAAGGCTGGGGTGGTTTACTGCCAGGCTTGGCTGGATTGGTTTCTAATCTGCAACTTCCCGCCAGTACAACCAGGGGGTGGCTGAAAACTATGTCAAATGTGTTTGTGGTGGTTGCTGACTCTGCTAACCTTTCTACAAAGTGTATGCTTTACATGACAGTGTGCTGACTTCTGTGGAAAGCTGAGATTGCTGAAAGCAAAGTCCTCTCTTTTATTAACAACAAAAAAAAATACTGAAAAATAAAAGCAGTTATGACTGCCACAGTATCTGAGGAGCCTGTTACTTTGGGATCATATGGTTAAACTTTCCTCTTTTGGTGGATTTTTCATCTGGACTTTATTTGGTTGTAATACCACTTCCTTTTGTTCTCATTAGGGAAGCACTGAACAGCCACAGTTGAAATGACGGCTCCTAGCCCTAGGAGCCTGGCACAGGTACAGTGACTCAGTAGTGGCAGGGCTCTGTCAGGAAAAGGAGATGTCCCAAGGCATGGGAGAGAGGGGGTAGGAAGCTTTTTAGAGAATAATTGGAATCACTCACTGCTCTGCTCTGTCACACTCTGCTCCCAGCTCCCTGCTCCTCGCAGAGCAGTCACCCTGACTCCTGCTGTGCAGTGCAGCAGAGGGAGCCCCATCACCAGCAACTCCTGCACCCCACTTGGTGGCTACCACCCGGGGGCTGTGAGGGCTGGCTGCTCTGCATGGGGAGGGGAGCCAGGCACCCCACGTAGTCCCCAAGGACTCAGACAAGGCACTGCAGGTCTGACAACAGCAGCCAGGCACAGCCAAGAGTCCCAGACTGCCAGGCAGGGCCATGGTGACGAGACAGGTCCAAAGTCAAGCACAGCAGTCTGCCTGTGGATCTGGGGCAGGGTGTGGGTACGTGGCCAGGCACAGGCAGGGCTGTGATGCAGCTGCAGCCTAGCTCCGGCAAGGGCTGAGGACATGGCTCTTAGCTTAAACGCAGTTCCCAGGAGAAGTGGGGGCAGCCCCAGTGAGACATCTGCCAGCTTTGTCTCAGAGAGCTCTGTTCAAGGGCAGGCAGGAGCTTATCAGTGTTGGCCCAGAGTCCAGGCAGCCCAGTTTCACGGGGTGGAGGTGAATGCAGTGAGGGCCCTGACAGTTACTTTAAACCCTGCAGTCACAGACGCAGGAAGAACACTGCGTAATGGAGGGTGTGATTAGACTGCCTAGTCTAGGGAAGGCATGAAGTTACTTTTGCTTATACCCCGCCTTTTCTCAGTAATGGCTATGCAAACAGAAACTGGTGATGTTTTAGAGAGGCTGAGCTGAAAGTTCTGCAGAGGTCAGAGTCAATAGTTAAAGATGTCAAGCTACAGTTAAAGATGTCACGCTGAACTGAGAGCAAAGTATATAGTGGTTTAATGTAAGAAAGGCTGTATGGTCCCTACCAACAGAGCAATAAGAAGAGTTAACCTTGTCAGGTTTGTACAATAGGTTCTGGAGATGTTTTCACATCAAGTGCTCTTCAGAGGCAATAGCACAACAAGAGTGTATTTTCAAAGGTATCTAACGTTTGATCTTTGACAACACCATGCCTCTAGTGATACAATACTGATGTGCAATGCTCCTAAGTCACTGTATTCCCACAGAAAAAGATTTACAAGTCTGTTGAGAAGGAACTACCCCACTAGATTTTGTTTACAAATGCACATGCATAAAAATGCTTAAAGAGAATCTCCTTTCCCCAGGAGAAAGCTCCAACATACATCCTGTCTCTTATATTTACCAGGTCTGACGGAGTGGTTAGATCTGCAAAGGGTTTGGTTTTGCAAGAAAGCTTTCATAATGATCAGAAATTGTGTTAAGCTGATTAGCCTTCCTTTTGCTACCAGTGTCTCTACAGAAATGCTTCCTGCTGCTCTTCACCTCTCTTACTGGTTCCAGCTCCATCTGAGACTTGGCATCCATATCCACATTCCTACATGCTTGTATTACTCCCAAATAGCCTGTCCCTGCTTCCACGTTCCGTGTATTTCCTTTTTGTGTCTCAGCTTAGTCTGGAGCTCAGTTTTCATCCACATTGGCCTTCTGTCATGACTGTTCCACTTTCTGCACACTGTAACAAGCCTTTCATGGGCTCTGAGGAAGTTGTGTTTGATGATAAATCAGTTCTCTGGGGCTCCTTCTCCCTGCAGGGCAGTTTCATATACGATCCTGCCAAGCAGGAATCTGAACAGACCAAAATCTGCTTTTCTGAAGCCTCTGCAGTCACCAGAGCTGTGCTACAACACATTTTAGTGGTTGGATTTGGGTTTGCACAGTCAATCTGCACTGCTCGTTCACTAACCTGGTACATGTATGGGTCTGTGCTGGTATCAGTGTTGGTATCTACATCTGTATGTCAAGGGCTACACGTGGAACTGGGTGCTGCATTGGGAGGTGTGTGTTTTTGACTGAAAGGGAGGAACCCCTTTGCTTCATACCAAGGAATATGGTTTGGAGGAGGGAAAGGAGGGGAATGACAGCCCTGCAATTCATCACCAGAACTTTCACACATCATTGTACTATGAAGTGACATACACAAGGGAACTAGGTTTGTTGTGATGGGAATGTTAATGATATGAGGAAGATATCTGCCCACCTGGGAAGTCCTGGCCAGCTGTGTGCATGATCATCTGTACCAGCAGTTGGAGAAGGGCTGTGACCTTGGCACATCATAAGCCCAGGTGCCAACAGCTGGGAAGACTCAAATCTAGGGGCAGCTGTGTAGCAGACCAGGTGTCTGAGACCAGCTGCTGGAGGGATCCACCTTGTACACATATATGTTCCCACTGGTGGACTTCTGTTCTGCTCACCAGAGAGGGGAGCAGATGGAGGTCTATGGTGCTGTTTCTGTTCATGTGAGTGCTTTGAGAGTCTGTCTGTGAACAGTGTGGCCACCTCTGTATATATATATACAGATGTGGTGTAAGCATGTGCTCTGCATGCACATGCTTGCTGGGAATACATTTACAGCTTCACTGCTGGTTGGACCTGGGGGCATGGATCTGCAGCAACCTCACCTCTCAGGTTGTTGCTTCCAGCAGGACATGTTCTCTTCTAAAAGAAACAATTCTGCTGGTTGTAACTACCAGACATTACCGTAGAGTCTTTTGTTTCCATGCTTTTAAAATCTCTGCTGGGGAAATGACTTTCCTTAAAAGCAGATTGCACTCTGATTTTTACTTCATAACATGAATGTATTCCTAGCAGATTCTTAATTTTCAGAGACTTTTCTTCTCTACAGAATTAAGAGAAACTCTATGCATAAGGCTGGCTGTGGCTCTGTGTTAAAGGTGTACAAGCATGCAGATTTTAAACACAAATATACATATTGATATGAGTGCAGCATGAATGGAAATGTGTGCGTGAAGGCACCAGAAGAAACAGCAAAACAAGTGTTAAAAGAATGGCCTGTATTGACGGTGAATACCAATGATCCCAGGACACTGCTCCCTTTACTGTTCTTCGATAGACAATCCTGTTCAGTTTAACTCTACAGAGTGTGGGCTCCTCGCAAGCCTCTGCTCTTCTTATTATTCACTAGAATGAAAAGGGCCTTTCCTGAAACCCAAACCCTCTTTCCTCCTCCGTTCACAGCTCCCCTCTGCTGTCTTCCCTTAACTATGGCAAAGGGATCAATGGCTACAAAGATTAGGAAGTAATCTAGGACAGTAGCCAGAAAGAAAATGGAAGGCAAATCCAAATCCCAAGTTAGCAGGACCAAGCAATTACTATGGCATCATCCTTTTGCTTCAGTCTGGCTACGTCTGCCTCCATACACTTCAGGCAACTCTCTTGATCATTTTCTATTTCTTTATTTTGAGTTCCCAAGGCTATAGTCTGCCTTCCTGCTGTAGTAACAGGAAAATAAATAGTATTTGTGATGTGCCGTACAGACTGTAGAGTCTGCTGCAGACAAGTTGTCTATGCTACAGAGCATGGGTCTTTGTGGCTTGAGAGAAACAAGTTATTTCTCAGTTTTACTGCCTTAAACTATCTCTCTGGTTATCAACACAGGCTGCTGTTTTAATTGTTCTGATGCTTGGACACACCGGTTTCCACTCATACTTCCCTCATACCAGCCAATTTTCCTGTTGCAAGTCTCTGAAAGCTGACTGAGTTTACTGAGGAGTCAGAGGAATACCAGAACCAGAGCAAACAAGGAGACATTTTGGCTGGAAGTAGAGGACGGCAGAGAGAAAGAGGTACAGGGATTACATTTTCAGCAGAAGCAAGAGGTTACATTTGCTCAACCATTTTTTCAATAGTTTCTAACTTTCAGCAAATGTCTTTGTATTTATAGCTAGAAACACTCACTGCCCTGAGAGAAGAACACTGCTCTGGGGCACCTCGATATGGCAATTCCTTCTGTCTCACCCAGCTGTGCTACTTTATATAAACAGGTTCTGTTTGAAGAAGTTGGTGAGGAAGTCAACTACTCTGGGCATTTATGTTTGCAAAATATTATACCAACTAGCAGAATACATCCAGTAAAGTTTCTTTGCTTTTACTGAGGACTGACCACAGACCCTCCTTAAGTGTATTTCAGAGCAATAGAACATGCTTGCCAAGGCTGTATTTGCAGCTTCTTTCTGCTTGCAGTCCTTCACTTCCATTTCCCCATTTCATGCTGTTACACTGTTCCAAAGCTGTAACCAGGAAACTCCTCTGCCCACGTAGTTGACATTTCTAAGTGGATTAATGCGCAAATGCATATTTTCACTGGAATTGGCTGAAAAACAGAAGACAAATAAACGTAAGCAAATGACTGAAAGGTTTGCTAGTTTCATTATTATTTTCTACTGCTTGGCATTGGCAATAGATTGCTGACTCACTGCTTATTTTCTACTTTATCAGTCAGATTTAAACCTACATCATGTATGGATCTGAGTTATATCATCCCTGACAACCTGTTGACAACCTGGGAACACACGTATATACGCATGTCTGGGACACAAGCCAGCCCAGAACTACCAATGCACATTTCTGAAACTAGAGTTGATATGGTACACTCCTCTTTCTACCCCTCCTTTTCTATTCTTTTATTTAAATAACTTCATTTGTTCCGATCTCAGAGCAAGGGGGCAAGTATAGGGAAACATGCCTGATGGAAAGATCCTTCCACAACTTTCCAAAACCACAGAGTGCACATCTCGGTCCTGATCTTTTGGGAGGTACTGTGACATGACCAGCAATCGCTCACACAGTGGCTGTGTGTACCAGGCAACACAAGCCGGCATCCGCTTCTCTGTCAGGGGTAATTAACTTCCTGAGGTGGGGGGGTGGGTGATCCTGCCTGCTTCTTTGGCTTGCATTGCCGGAGAGTTTGAAGGTTAAAGCTGAACTTTGGTGGATCTGACACTCAGCCCCCCCATCTTTCTGGTTCAGTTGCGTCTCCTTTTTCACACTCCTACTCCAGCATTTTATCAGGAACCGCTTCTTGGCTCTGCACCCTCTGCCAGGACACAACCGTGGCACTGGCAAGCAGCTCCCTGCCAACACAGAAGACAGAAAACCAACAGCAGCACGACACGAACACTAGAATTATATCAGGCCGCGAAGTTTCTCTTTTATTAAAGTAAAAAAAACCAACAACAACATGCAAAGAGCAGGCGGGCCCTCTGCCGCTCCGCCCCACGCCTTCAGTTTCGATTCCTGAAGGCAAGAGGCTGCCTCGTCGCCTGCCTCCTTGTCTCCCGAGGCAGAGAGGCAACGATGAGCGACCCGGTGGTGTGCAGCTTCCTCACCAAGACCCTGTGTGCCCAGGGCGGCCGACTGGGGCTCACGGAGCTCCGGGAGCACATCGACCTGTCGGAGCAGCAGCTGGTGGAGACGCTGCAGGCAGCGGGGCCCCGGCGGTTCCTGCTGACTGGAGATGACGGCCTCCCCGCCGAGGTGCTGGCCGTGTCGGACGTGCGGGTCTGTGTCCTCAAGGAGTGCCAGGGCTGCGACCGCCTGCACCTCTGCAAGCTGCACCTCAGGGGCAAGTGCAACCTGGGCCCCAGGTGGGCACCCTTGGCCGGGGGGCGGCTGTGGGGCAGGGGGGCACCTCCGTCTGCTCTGTGGGTGTGTGGGTGTGTGGATGGGTGAAATGTTGTGCCAAGGGTGAGGCGAAAAGCAAAGCAGCCCTGAAAGACAGGTGCTGCTGGGGATGGGGCTTCATTTCCTGTCCGCAGCACCCCCTTTTCTGCCCTTGTTGGGGGATGCGAAGGGCAGGCCAAGCAGCCTTTCAGGGGATTTGTTTTCTTTCTTTTTCCTTCCCCGGGGCTAACCGAATCTGGTAGCTATTAGCTAAGTAAATAAACAAACAAAAAAGTCAGGAAAATGAAACACAAATGCAGAAATGAAAATGGAAAGCAGTTCAATGAGAATGAACTCGAAAGAAGAATTTCCTGTCGGAGGCTTCTGTTGCAGCTCTTGGTCCTGGGGTGTTATCACCGGCCTTCTGCCTCTACAAAGCAGTTCCTCACACGCTCAGATGGGAAGGAGTTGGAGAGGAAAGGCCCGGTGTGTATCCAGATGGTACAAGTGAAATACTAGGCTGCTAAAACTCTGTTACTCTTTGTTGCTTTGCTGACTTGGTAAGATAAGGCTACGTAGGATTTGCAGTTAGAAATATCTTCAGGTGCACATAGGCACCCCCACTGGAAGAACAGAAATATGCAATGATTTCCTTTGTCATGCTGGAGCACTCCTGGGCAGCCTCCTACCCTCTCAGTAGTGCTAAGCGTTTAAAATTGCCTTTGTGTGTATTAATAACTAATACAAGGAAGAATATGCCTTTCAGGTGTATTTAGGGGACGAAGGGATGTTGATTAAAATGAGGAGACAGAAAGAGGGCTACATGGACCACATGGATCAAGACAGGTTAATTTTTAATTGATTTTAATCAAGGTTCGTTTCCAGATCTTGCATCCTTTTTTGTTGGAAAGGAAAACATCTGTGCAAGTTACTGGGGTCTTCCTGTTCAGTGAAATCACGACTTTTAGTCAAACTAAGTCAGCTTTTAACTTGTGTCTGACCAGTAGCTTTTCATTGCTTTTTTTTTCTAAATGTGTTGCTAAACCACAGTTGATGAGTCATCATAGCATTTCTGGGCTGTTTCAACCTTTGACTTAGAAATGAATACTCAAGTGATATAGATTGTTGTGTGGCTGTTGGTGGCATCAAGTGGGTGCAGAATCTAGTATCCTTAGAAGATTGTTTCTCAGGACTGGCAATGGCATATTCCTGCCCTTCAGACCTTGCATTCTTATTTATTTGGTTACAAAGCAATGTGTCCTACAGTTGGGTGGTGAAATGTCTACATAAAATTGTGTAATGTAATTCAGCATGTCAGGTAAAATGTTATCACAATCTTCAGTAGTTAACTAGGGCCTAAAAGGAAAAACAGAACAGAGGTTTGAGTCTGACAGGGTAACAGGTACTTATTGGTTGAATATGTCTAGCCTTAAGGCTATATCAAATTATGTTTTTGAAGGGCAAGCTTTCAGGAAACTATTTTACTGCATTAAATTATTGCGTAGATATACCTTATTTCTCCTCATACCATTGATTTTGAAATATCTTTACAAATACATGCAAAAAATTAGAATCTCTCTTTCTTTGTAATTCATACTCACTAAACATGTTTATCTTGAGTTAGTAAGTGGTGCCAGCATTTCACTAGTGTCCTTTAAGCATTCCTTTATCCAAAACTCCAAGTTCATGAACTTCCATGGATGTTGTGGTTTGTTGTTGTTTTAAAACTTCCCACCCAGTAGAGATAACATTCTGTTGTGTTCAGTTTCATTATCTCTTTGTTTTGGGCTCTCGGACTGTTGCATCTTTCTTTACATGCCATCCCTAAGACAACATTTTACATGCACGAAATCGAGCTCATTGCAACTTCCCTCACTGCTGACGTATATCCTCTAAAATCAGCATTCCCTCCAGCTGTTCAGGTTGTGTGACTTGACTTGCCTCTTACTGGAGAGGAAGAAAGTGTGGGGCAGACAGACTTGGCTTTGTGTCTGTGCTTTCTTACAAGTGGTCTGGCCACATTTATGTTAAAAATGGGGATAATAACAGTACTGTATTTCAGAGTGATTATTCTGCTTCCTTCATACTCTTGCTAATTTATTATCTGCATGTTCACAGAAGCTTTTGCCGAAGTGCTTTTCTCTCCATGTTTTTTATCAAATTGTATGTTATCTAAGGCTCTTTAAACCAACTTGACTGAAAAAGTGAACATCTGATATTTCTGTCTATTTTCTTGCAGAGCTTGTAGGTACTCTCATGACATCAGCAGCGCTGAGAACAAAAAAGTCCTAAAGACCCATGAGTTGTCTGGCCTCAGTGAGGATGAACTGCGAGTCCTGCTTCTCCAAAATGACCCTTTCTTCCTTCCCGATGTGAGTTGTTCTGATTTTTTAAGCTTTTGTTTATTAGGAATAGGAAAGGGTAAGAAAGAAGGTGGGGGTCTGATCTCAATTTCAAGCTCTTAAGTTATACCAGAAATATTAAGATTAGTCTGAATGAACTATGAATGGGAATGGCTGTCTGTGAAAGCACCAGAAGAAATGCTAAAGAGCAAGGGTTGTAGAAATGCCATGTACTGATAACTAAAAAAACATAACAGCAATAAAACTGTTAAACACAGAGGAGCATCTTGCTTGCTTATATAGCAGAAGGCCTGCACTTGGTTTAGGCCTTGTCACATATGACTTGTCAGCAGAAGAGCTACCCTCTGACAGCAGGAAACGTACAGCAAGCTTCCATCTGGCCTGTTCTGTGTGCCATTCCTCTTCCTGTTAGCCCAACAGGATGCCCATAACGTTACTCAAAACAAGCAAACAAAAGACGTCAGCAACTTCATCAGAGATTTACAGATGGTGAAGTAAGCAAGATGGAGGTGAAAGATCACAGTCACCATACATGCATACAGGGTATAAAGGCCTAGCAAAAAACCACATTTGTTGGCTCTTAGCCAAGAGATAATGGAAACTGGGAAGCAAGCAACCCTTTTCTTGTCCAGCCTACATAGGCCTGCATGTTTTGATGCTCATGGGCATAGAAGAGTGAGAAACATCTGTGAGAAAATGACCAACTGACTGCAGTCAGTTTCATGTAAAATCTGCTCCTTCAAAAGTGCACTGAGGCTTTCCTACAAAAACTGAGGTTACTTTCCTACAAAGCAACCTGTGTTCAGTTTGTATGTAAGTAATTGATTTTGTTAAGTTTGGCCGAACAATGCAATCTCTGGTTTTGTGTGCATGTGCATATGGGTAGTACAATTTTCAAAGTACTGTTTCAAAGCCAAGAGTATCCTATTCTGGCTACAGCTGTTCCTGGTTAAGAAATTACTGGAGTACTGCCTGCTGCTCTTGTCTTTTGGAAGTTATAGTCTCCGCAGATCTGTTGGCATAACAGTTCTATTGTTTTCTTATTCCCTGCTGTGACAGTGATGGACTTTGACAAAATAGAGCATTTTTTGGTGTTTTAAAATATGTCATGCTGGCAGATTCAAGGAGCATAATGGTGATGAGCAAGGAGGATTAATAATCTTCATCCAGCTCAGCTGCATCTACAACCTAAGTGTTTCTTGTTTAGTTACTCCCAGTAATGAGCAGATAGTATCAGCCATCATTGATTGGTATTACTCTTACACTCTTATCTGTAGATCTGCCACTTCTGGAGGGCATCAATAATCGCTGCTAGTAGAGCACTGTAACTCCTGTTACTGAGTAAAATAGCTCAATCAGTGGAAAACATTGACTTAGGCCATTCTACAACCTGAGAGCTGAGGCAGGGGTATGAAAGCCTGCTTCACTTTTCTTGCTTAGAAATGCTAACTGCATGTGTGCCTGCTGACAAATGAAAACCCTCAAGCAAAAAGAATCTTTTTTCTTCTGTGGACTGAACTTGGGAGCAGGGTAAGAAAAAGCAACAGTACCCCAGAATCAGGATTTTCTTATACTTTCCCTCGCCTTCTCTCTGGCTCTCCTTTTTCTTTTTGCTGGCAAATGCAAGGGGCAGTGTGTTTTCTTGCTGCAGCTAAATAGTGTGTTCTCAGTTTAATTGAGGCACAGCTTTGTTCTGGTTTTGTGGTTTATTATGATGCTTTTTACAAGAAGACATCTTATCTGTCCCTTCTGATGCTGTGGGAACATGTGACAATACAGCATCAGACAGACATCTATGGTGGGGCCATGGCATGCTGTGCAGAATCCCCATCCGTGGTGAGGTTCAACACTCTTGCTGTTCTTCACAACTTTATAGTATTTTTCCAACAAACAAACAAACAAACAAAACACTAAAGCTATTGGCCTTTTACCCATACAAAACTGAATGTTTTGTATAGTACACCAAGGTTGACCGAGAACATTATGCATTTATGCATCTCCATAGGAGCATGGTCTTATAAATGGTACATATAGGTTGTATTGTTGAAGGCAGTCCATGTTTATGTTCACAGTATGCTCTCCTGTTGCTTGGCTGTCGCTAGTGGTAACCTACAAGCCTCTTCAGCCAAGGCCTACAGGTCTAAGCTGATGAAAGAACTGGAGCATCTTTCCTATGAGGAGAGGCTGAGAGAGCTAGGACTGTTCAGCCTGGAGGCTCAGGGGGATCTGAGCAATGTGTACAAATGTCTATAAATACCTGAAGGGAGACGGCAAAGAGGACAGAGCCAGGCCCTTCTCAGTGGTGCCCAGTGCCAGGGGACAAGAGGCAGTGGGCACAAATTGGCAGACAGGAGGTTCCCGCTGGACATCAGGAACCCTTCTGTGCTATGCGGGAGACTCCACAACCTCTCTGGGCAACCTATGCCAATGAACATCACCCACACAGTACAGAAGTGCTTCTTATCAGTTTTTCTGCCATAGAAGCTGAATGCCTGTAGATAACAAAGAAAAAAATCACTGAATCTACTGTGCTTCTCCATTTTGTGTTGTATCTGTTCTCCCTGTTTATAGGTCTGCCAATTTTACAACAGAAGGGATGGTGTCTGCAACCAGAAAAACAACTGCAGCAGGCTTCATATTTGCCGACACTATCTCCAAGGGAAATGTAAATTTTTTGTATGCAAGAGATCCCATAAGCTGTTGGATGAACACCCGCGGAGAGTGTTGGAAACTGCAGGCATTGATGCGAAGATAGTTTCAAACTTCCAAATTATATATGATCACAAGCATGTGGAGTTCAACAAGGAACAGAACAAGGAGAAAAGTAAGTTGTAAGAAGAAATGGGTTTAAATAAGATTTTGAGATTGACAGACGTAGAAGCTGTTCTTTCCTTACCTCACAGCTAAACCCCATCGTCACTTCCGTGTTTACAACTACAAGCGAGTAGAAACATCGAGGAAAAAGCAGGCGGATACAAACAGCGAAGAACAGAAGCTACCTTTAGAAACCACAATGGGCTCTGGGGTGCATGTACCACCTTCGAAAGGTGAATCTAAATAAATACCAATGGTTTTTCCTATTTCACCTCTTACAACATGGAACTTTTTTTTCCGATTCTGCTGTTGATCTGCATTTGGGAATGGAGTAAGTCGTGGCTAAGTCATGTGGGAGGGAGAGCTGCCTTCTTATTGTGTGTAATATTGCTATCGAGTGGCTGCTGATAGTTGTGACTAGCTGGAATTTTTAACTGTTACTGCTGATCTGTCAGCAGTGGAGTGCCCTGTAAAATGATCTGTGCTGAATGTAATCCTCAACACACAAATCGGGATCTTGCCAGCTAGCTGAGGTTCTGTTACAGCACTGCTATTCATTCAGTCTTCTCATGCAGATCCCAGTAGCGACGAACCTCCTCAGAGCCAACCCCAGTTGCCAGCAGGTGCCAGAGGTAAAGAAGAAGGTATGGATTTTTTCTACTCTCCAGTCCTGAGATCAAGGGTTCTCACCGGGATTTGGTTTCATACAGTCCTACAGCTCCCTGTGGTAGTGGGAGAGCAGCTTATGAGCTTACCATACCATATGCAGAAAGTGTCAGACAGCCTGCAGAGGAGTGTTGAGATTTCTGCCTGAGCATTGTGCAGCATAGCCATGTGTGTGTCCAGTCTGGGGAGCAATTGGGAACAGTTCTGGGCCCATTGCTTCCTTCCTGGGAGGGAGAGGGAGTTGTGTGTCTGTGATCTTTTCCTTGTCCCCAAGGAATGGATACAGCTTTAGCAGTAGAGCGGTTATATTGATACACATTCTAGTGTGTGAATAGGAACTCTTGCATCTCCTGCCCTCCTGGGCAGAAGGGCCTTGGCTTCAAAGGCCTAATTCAGAATACAGGGATAGTCAGATCCTGAAGTGCTTGGCTTGGCTATTACAGTCAACTCCTTGTTATGTGTGGGATCAAATGTCAAATGCAGTATCTTTCTCATGGGATTGTTTTCACAGGGTAAATAAAGGACTGATGTGTTCCTTCTTGTTAGGTAAAAAAGACGATTCCTCTGCGAACACTTTGAAGGACAAGAAGGAAGATAACAGTGACGAGATCTGCTTGTTCTATGTCTGGAAGTACTGCAAACATAACGGTAAGCCTTACAAGAAATAATAGTATTTTGGAGAGCAGTGTCTGAAGAGGCACTGTCCACTCAATGGCTCTGACTAGTGGAGGCACATGGCGTGTCAGCACCTCAGCATTGTCCATGGCCAGTTATACATTCTCACTGTTTCACTTTGTTTCCAAGTCAGTAATGAACTCTGTTAGAACTGCAGACATAATCACAGGAAATTCAAGTGGATACACATAAACCCTCCCTCCTTTTGATAACATGTTTTTGGTCTATTTCAGTCACGTTGATGAGGTCATGCCTTGGGCATGATTTTCTAAAACCCTTTAACTGTTAAATGTTATACTTTCTGTAGCTATTAGATCAATTTAACAACTGGCCTTATGCTGATGGTTGATCATATGTCATCCTTTATTCCTGTTGTGTCTTATGGATGTCTGATAATAGGCGTATTCTTGCCCCATTAAGTCCTTTAAAAAGTGACCTGTTACAACGATTTAAGAAAACACAGTAGTTGTACTATGTAAGCTAAATGTGATTCTTGCTGTGGCCAATAATAGGGATCTGGGGAAAATATAAGTATAAGCAGTTGTATTCAGACACAGTCCCAGAACAGTCTCCTAAGCCTTAAGTGATTTAGGCTTCCTTGGATAAGAGGGATGTAGCATTAAATTTTTCTTCTGGTCAACTTGTCTGGTCACTTTCTAAATTTCTACTCCCTTTCTGACTTCCTGGTCTTGGCCAAAGACCATTTAACTAAGTCAGACTGTGTTCACTTTTTGCTTAGGAAGTACGTACTTAGTTGCTTGAAGATCATTTGGTCTCAGATGCTTGTGTGTGTTTAGCATTTCTGTAGTGGGTTTGTGTTCTTGTAAAGATGCAGTTCTCCCCTCAGAAGCTCCTTTTCTGAATCAAATGAGTAAATTACTCTTTCCCACTTAAGGGCTTGATAATGCCTCTTCTTCACCATTACTTGGAAGAGAGGCAGTGCTTTAAAAATAAATGATGCCTTTTATGGGTACTTTATGAACCATAGAAATGAAATCTAGCCCAGAGAGACCAAGTGTGGTTTTTTTTTTCTATAGCTTTTCAAGTTAATTTAGAGATGGTGCTTTCAAGACAGGGTGTGTTCTACCCCTATCAACAGAAAGAAGGAAAAAAAGAAAAAAGAAGTGAGTTATTCTGTTTTCATAAACAGGGCTAGTTGTCATATATTTTGTGGTCAGAAACGTCAAGGGAAAGGAATGATAAAACTTTTTGGCCCTGTCTCTGCAGCAGATACCCCAGCCTGGTATCACGTTTCTCAGACTCTCTCTGCTTCTTTAAGACCAGGCTTGAGGGTGAAGGTTATGAACTTTTTGACTTGCATGGTGTGAATGGTGTGCCCAGGCTCAAAGCGACTATACTGTGACCACCAAACAGCTAAACCCAACCACTGGAGAGTTAGTGTGTTTAGCCATATGGTGTTTGGTTCAAAAGTTGTGAATAAGAGGTTTGGTCCGTACTCAGATGTGGAGTGCACATCAGCTACCCTAACAGGGAGGTATGGAGGTCAGACTGTGCCTGTATAGAGCAGCATGCATTCATGCAGAGACGTTAAGGTCTGAACTCAAACTCACAGACCTAAAAAAAGTCTTCCCCTTTCTGTGTAACACAGGTCCCACATATAAGGCAGCTGAAGTTGTTGCTTCCCATGTTCTGAGAAGCAAAGCAGCAATTCCAATGGTGTCTAACAGTCTTGTTAGCAGGACTGTGTGCTACATGTTCCAGGATGAATGTAGAGTCTCTCTTGCAGGATATCCTGTGGAGTATTGCAGTCCTTTATGCTGCCTCATTCGTTGGGCTGGGCCTAAAGAAAACACTTTAACAGTCCATCTTGTTAATGAGCTCAGAAGCTCTAAGGGACTGAGGGAAAGAGAAGCAACTATTTTGGAGTGCCTGTAAACTTGCCCCTTTACAGCTGAGAAACATGGTGATGTGACATATAAACACTAACTTCTTGTCTGTGGCTCTGCTTTCCCAGCTGCCAAAGTCGTGTCCCAGCAAAGAGACAGTTGTGTTTGTTTTTTTTTTTGAATACATTTGGCAGGATTTTCTAGATAATAATAAAGAAAAACACACCGCTATCGTTTCAACACATTTCTAATTTCAGTGGTCTGTCTTTATTGTTCATACCAAAGCCCAGGAGGTAAAGCCAAAGAATGCAAAAAGTGTTTGTTCCTTTTTTTTTTTTTCTTGTCTTGTTTTACTTTCTGTGATTGCAGAGCTCTTGACTAAGTCTGATCTCGTTACAGACAAATGCAGATCGATTCATTACCATTTGCCATATCGATGGCAAGTATTTAATGGGTTCACCTGGAATGACCTTTCCATGATGGAGGAAATTGAAAAGGCCTATTGTGACCCAAAAATGAACAGGTATATTCATAGTTGGACTGGTTGCTTAAAGTGCTGTGGTTGAGCCTATGAGGGAAAACTCTTGATTTCTTCTTAGAGATGTCTGACTTCCATAACTTCTGATTAGTCTGATTAGTCCTCAGAGTCTGGGAGGAATGTACAAAGATGAGGGTTTTTTTTTTCCTTTCTAAAGAGAAAAGTAAAAGTGACTGTATGGAAATATCACCCCATTTTCATCTTCTAAAGTATAACACGTCAGTATCTTGCATTTAAAACTCTGCAGAGTAATAAGAGTAAAGTGGAATTCAGTGCTTAGAGTGTTAGTATTTCAAGTAATAAATCATAACGTATTTTTACTAACTAAGTTAGGTCTCTTAACAGTAGTTCAGAGCTGGTCTGTATTATGAAATGCCCTCTCCCTTTCCCTCTCCCTTTCCCTCTGCTTTTTCCTCTCACTTTCCCAATGTATGCTAGGGTCATTAATTTTTCCTTTAACTCCTTTCTGAAATCCACACTGTAAGTCAGCTGGATTGGTAGGGGACCCCAAGTTTGCCCTTGATAAATTGACATTGTCATTTTGGCTCTTGCCTTTTAAGCCAGAAAATTATTTTGATTTGCTGCTTGACTAGGCTGCTGCGTGGTGCAAATCACAAGCAAGATTCCCAAGATGAGGCCGCCTCAAGTTAATTTTTCAAGACTGCAAAGAGTAAAATTCCATGTAGCTCCAGGCAGTGGGATTTGTAAAACTCACAGTTGTGATTGTGTTCTTTGTAACCACAGAAAAAGAACAAAGCTGATAAGCTGCAGGTGTTTTTGGCAAAGTCAGTAAAGTGCTTACCAGCTTTCATTTTTCTACTGAGAAAAATTGCTGTGTGCATTTGTTTACTGCAGAAATCTTTGCCTGTTGTGTGTGTAGCCCCAGAAAGTCTGTGAAGCTGGCAGCATGTAATATGGCTAGTGACTGAGATGATATTCGCTCTCTCACAGGCCATAGCTCACTTCTGAATGTTGGAAGCAGTTTTCAGAGCTGCCATGCATGCTGTGGAAAATACTCTTATTTCAGGCCTAATTAAGTTCAGACAGTCACATTATATTAAAGAAGATTGCACCAGATTAAACAGGGGATTAGATTATTAAAATCTGTACTTTTTACTGTAATAAACCTCTGAATTTGTCCTTACAGTACAGCAGATAAGAACATTAATTTCCAGACAATGACCTGCTCCTCTTCGTTGCTTCGACGCCTCTCTACACCATCATCTGTCACACAACCCATGTTTGTATTGACTACAAAGTGGATTTGGTATTGGCAGAATGACCAAGGCCAGTGGATTGAATATGGAGAACAGGCAAGTCAACATCCTGTACACCTTCCTCATCCTGTGCTTTGAATCACTCCTGAAGGAATGTGTGGAGCTTCTTCCCTCCACTTCCTTTTACACAAACGAGGTTAATTAAGTAAATACTTGTGCTTGAATTTTAGCATCAAATAAGGGAGGGAAGCTACAGATATTCCTAACAGATGTGGTAAAATGGTGACAGGCTGGAGGGGAAGGAACACGCCTCTTCTCCTTACAGTGAGATTCAGTACAAGCAATTATCTTTCCTTGTACCTGGATGATTTGTCAAATCTGCTTTCTTGACAAAGATCTTGATGGTGAATGCAAGAAGACAAAATACCCTTTTTTTCAGCTTACGTTGACTGTTTTTGATGATGCTTGCTGGTTTCTGTCATCAGATTCCCATTTGGAGTTGTCCATGTCTTCTACATACTATCCCTGAGATATGTACCTTTTAAAATTATTCAGGAAGTAGTCTTGCCTGTTTTAAGCATTGCCCTTTTGCCTCAGAGATGTAAGGATTGCTGTCTCAAGTCAAACATCACCTTTTTCCTTGGGTGGGCAAATCCTCTTTAATGAGAGAGTGATCTATCTGAAAAATTGCCATCTGATGCTATGGGGACAGACAGGTTCTTTAGGGATCCTGGGCAGAATGAAGATGCTACTAAGTTGTAGTTATAATTGAAGCTTTATTATTCCGCAGAATTTTGTAATTAATGTAGCACCAGGTTTTATGATCAGCATAGCACAGTATTTTATAATCAGCATATCTTACAGTTAGTTAGTGTTTATTCTAAGCATCTGAACCCTCTGCAGGCTGGGTCTGTCACAAATTAATTTGGACAAGCTAGAACTTAACAGGAATTAGGTTTTATTAACATTTTATGGTAAACCACAGAATTAGTTTCTGTGATATTTAGGGATTTAGTTAAAGATTTGAGAATGGCAAGGTTCACATGAGACTTACTGCAAGGTACAGGGGTTTCTTAAACTTAGTTGCATGCTTTAGGGACATTTTTCTTTTTGGTGAATTACTTACCCTTTTGTTTCATCGGCGTATTCAGCAGATGATCGTTGAATCTCAACAAGTCTGGCCTTTGGTGAATTACTCACTTTCCTCTTTTTGCAGCATATGCAGCAGGAGTCTGCCCTGAGAGACATGCCAGCTTAGGGGGAGTTTTGGTTCATAGCCCACTGCTATCCTGAAGAGCTCAAGGGGCTCTTTGCTTATGACCAGTATTTACAGGATCACAAGACGATTGACTCTTAGTACTTTTACGTCCTGGTTATGAGATAGACAAGGAAAATCTGGTATTTTCCACCAACTCTGACATTCTGGTATCTTCCAGAATGTCCATTTCTGGTACTTCATAGACTCAGCTATGATCCAGGCCATAAGGGTTTGAAACATGATCAAGGAGTTTTGTACTCACCTGTTTGTACTCACCTGTTACACCTGTTGCCCATTGACAATAGAGGAATGATGTAATGTTAGTTAATCTTGAACCACAGCTGAGTTTGGGGGAAGAGCTACTCCACCAAAGGGTCAAATCCTAACACTTGGCATGCAATATAACAATCACAATCTACACTTGGAATACTTGGATTATGAGTCACTCGGTCCTTGAAGGAAGCATACCATGGTGGAGGCATCCCTGGCTGCTGGGGAATCATGGGTTTTGGCATCCAGCAGCAGCTCCAGTCCACGTCCCACTTAGGACCTGTAGCTGCTTGACTTTACAGGCAGTGCTTCATGTGCTCTTACACTTCCCTGGGCTGTAACAGGGTCACCACATCCTGTTTGGCCAAGTGCCTGGGATCTCGGAGACTGGCGGGGAGGGAAATAGTTGGCCTGATGCCCAGAGCCTTCAAGACCAGAAGGGAGGGAAGAAGTCAGCCTGGCACCCCAGGACCTTCAAGGCTAGTGAGGAGGGAGAAAAGGGGGGCTGATATATGACCAGCTCACTTACAGATAATGGCTGCTTACTCTACAAAATGGCATTAGTTATGATAACCATATTACCAAGGGTCAGGAGTAGGGGGCACTGGTCAGAGAAATGCAGGAAAATAAATAAATAAGGCATCTCTCCGTCTTCTCAGGAAGATCAGTTTTCCCTACCTGGTTCACAGTGTAGCTGCACAAACGGTTTTCTTGGCTGAACACAGAGTTGATCCAGGGACAGGGAAAGGTAGGTAGGGGAAGATGATAAATATAGTGGCTCTGGTAAAGTTGGGCCTTGATTTCAATCAGCAGCTTAGATAGAAAGTGTCTCCGTCAGCATACTCTGATGTTTTACATTGGTTTGTACACTAGAGAACTATATTTGTTACAGAGATTTATATGGGATACTTGTATGTCCAGTATTATGTATGTCCACATATTTAGGAGTGTTTGGTACTCACAATAGGCCACAACGGTTCTGGCTAGATCCCTGTTCATCCTTTTCATTGCTTCCTCTTTCCTTCTACCCAAACTAGTTATCTAAGGTTTAGTCTTGACTGTGTATAATCATTACTCTTCTCTCTCTCTTGTGTTTTTGTTTGTTCGATTTTTTCTTAAAGGGAGAAGGTGATGTTGTGAACTCGCCATCTTCTGACATACTTGAGAATTTGTATCTGGCAGATCCAGATGCCATCGTACCTTTCCAGGCTGGCTTGTATGGTTACCAGCTCAATTTTAAAGGTACTCATTTTAAAGGTTCTCATTTACAACTATGCAGGGTTTTACAGAGGTTAATTTGCAAACTATCCCAGCTTTTCAAGGCTATGCCTTTACTAATGTTACCAGATTTACTCACTGGAAATGAGGTGGTGACAGAAGTGAGGAAATTCCTTACAGAAGTACCCTTCCCCCTTACTCCTTGATGCTCTCTAGACTCACATAGGAGCAGAAATCAAAAGATCGAAGTCTTCACATAAAGTCATGGTAAACCTGAAGTGAGGTAATCTCCCCTTCTGTGCTGCTGGAGCAACTTTTGAAAAGCACGAATGACGTATAGGAGCAAGTAAGATAGGCAAAGGCTGAATAAGAGTTACAGGGAAGGACAAGAAGCTTACGTAGTCTTTGCGCAACTATTCTTCAGCAGATAGCATTGACAATGAATATGCCATTTTTCATTAATGAATGATTATCATTAATTAATGACCCTATCTGCTAGACTTATTCATTACATTTTTTCATTTTCCTTTCTCTTTTTCCCTCTAGAAATGACCCAGACAAACATTTCTTCTAAAACTAGAAGACGGGTCTGTAGGCGACCAAAGTTTGTGTCTTATGAAGAAGTGCAGAAGATAAAGCAAAGGTAAATGATGCCCTTAAGCTGTTTCATATTTGAGAAGTATTTATAAGGCAAAATTGCTGCCAGTGTAGATAGTAGTTGTGCAAAGAATTCAGCTGTTGCTAGAAGAAAACATATCCACTTGCTATATGATGAGCTGCCTGCTCGGTGCATTGCCTCATTTCTGGGATACATGTTACTCCAGGTACCACATCCACAGGATTGGTGATGGACATTCATGTCTTAAATTGGCACATGAAAGAGGACTGTGACAACTGAATGGCAGCTTACAAAATGAGTCTGTTTCCCAATTTCTCTGTGGTTTATTTTGTTTATTTTTAAATGTAGGAATTGCCCAAAGGGGATGCTGCCAAATTGAATAGTCAGAGCAGAACTAGAAATGATAACACTTTCGCACTTTCTTTCCCTTTGCTAGCAGTCAGAGGGATTCGTCTATTCCAAATCAAGCCTGTCCTCCCCACTGGGATTCATTTGCCTTGCCTGACTCAAAATACAAGGTATCTTATTTTTTAGTTTGTTTGTTTTAATTACTCACTCTAATGATATTAAAAAGTAGTCTTACTGGAAGAGAAACACAGACTGTTGAAGTCCTACAGTATACTAAAAAAATGCTTCTCGGTGTTATATTTGTCCTTTTATATACTGTTTTTGACCCTGATTAAGGAACAGTGCATCATGTTGAGCACAAGAGGTTTTACTCATTGACTGTTACAAAATCTTGTGTGATATTGATCAAATTGTATTGGCACAGACATACTGATAGCTAAGGGCAGGACAGAAGTAATACATTTTCAGACTGAGAATTCCTTCTGGCTATTTTCAATTGACATAGAGCTCCATTGCTATTCTCACTCCTTGTACTTGATTTTCCCTAGTGTTAATACATTGGGAAAGGCATGAGAACCAGAATTATCATGTCTCTTAGCTTCCATGGGCTGGTTTCTGTTACTCTGCTTTGTCCTGAATGTTTAATTTTACACTGACTACCTTCTGTTGGATTGTGCCTTACTGAATGTAATACTAGTATCTGTCTGTGTGTGTGTATAGCAAATTCATCTAAATACAGTTCTGCTAAAAAAATCAATAGGTAAAGTTTAAGTTAATTGCTTGGTACATTAACTCCCTTCACATCGTTGTTTTTCACAATTAGTAGAAAAACAAACAGGCAAACAACAACAAAACCACTAATTTTTTCAGACTGTAAAAGTTTCAGGTGTCTAGCACCTGATGGTTGAACTAGTAAGAGTTTGTGTGGGAACCTAGCAGCCAGACCTTTTGAAGAACTGGACCTGTGATACTCTGAGCTCTGTCACAATAACAAAGACAGCTCATTGGCTCTTCCCTTGGCTTTTTAGCAGCTTATCTGAATAAAGCTTGATTTTCAACGTAGGCTTGATTTTTTTCAAAAGAATGACGGGAAGACAGGTAGCTCAGTTCCTGTTAGGTCTATGAGTTGTATGCACTTAGTGCTTCCCTTATTTACTCTGAAAGTTTCAGTCTGAAAATTTCAGTTGAGTCCATTCATTTTGATGTTTCTGGAGTCACTGAAGTGTGTGTGAGAGGCTTTGGAATGTGACATGCAGATCCATGGTATCTCTGGTGGAACTTTTGCGGATGTGTGAAATTAAAGATCATCTTGTTTTCTAGAGCTCAGTTTGCTTGTTGAGTTGGGACCTAAGAAAACTGTCTCTTAATTTACAAACTAAATGCCTTTCATATGAAAGGAAACGTTAATTCTGTACCTAAAAAATGACAGAGCCCACAGTACGTTTTGGTACTAAAAATGAAAACCTGGGCTAGATTAAATAATTCTGTGTGGCCCTAAGCATGTTTTTTGCAGTAGGTAATATTGGGACTGGCTGGGATTCTGCATGCATGTGGTGACCATCGTAACATCTGACAATTATGACCTGATGAATTCCCTTCTCTTCAGATACTGATAAATAATTCTGGCAAACCTTGCTGCACTGGAAGTGACCCGTTATAAAAAGGAACACCTATGAGATAGGGAGAGAGTCTTTCTTGCTTAAGAAGAGCAGCTCTGTTTTGGTAACATTGCTTGTTCTTTGAGTGTTGCAGTGTCTTAATCTGTAAATCATTTAGTCATAGTGCTATAGAAAGTAGAGTATATGAAAAGCATGTTAGATGTTGGTAACAAACACCAATTGGAAAATTGGTGTGAATCTCTTTGCTGTTTAACAGACAAAGTTAGTAGCTGATAAACCTTTTAAAGGCGAAAAAGGAATTGATATTTTCTCTGGGACTTCATGTTGGGTTTTGAATTGTATCTTTAATGTAGAACTGAGAAATGTGTGTGATGAAGGTGGTATGTTTTTGTGTCAGTGGATTAGTCTTCATGTGGCAGCTATGTTTCAGAATCCTGACAATGTGTGCTGAAGACTGGTGTGCTGAAGACTACTGTGCTGTATCAAGGACGGAAGCTGATGTGTCATAATGGGTTAGCAAATGGTTGTCCTTGCTAGGATTTTCCTTTTTAAGTCTGAAGACGAAAAGAGCTAAAGAAGTTTTGTTATTACTAAGCACCAACCTGCAACAGCAAGGTGGTGTTACCCTTTGTTAGTAGGGGTTGCATCTTTGGGGAAATAAAGACTATCCCAAAAGAGAGTTTATGCAAAGTAGAACTGTCTTCGTTGATTGGAAGCCATCACATCATAAAATAATTGAAGTACCCATCTTACAGTTTTAGGCATTGTACCATGTAGCTGACATTCTGTTGTACCTAGAAAGTTTACACTTCCTTAGCAAAAGATTGAACATAGCAAAAGCGTATTTTATAGTCCAAGTAAGAATCGTTTATGTATCAATAAAGGATGTAGTACTACAATATGTTGACATAATTTTCATCTTGTAGGTGACAGTGAGCTGTGGTGTCAGAAAGCATGCAGATAATAAATACTAGCTGGTCCAAATTGTTTTGTGTTGCATTGTGAAGAGGCTTTGCAAAATATTCTTGTATTAGGGCATGGGAAAAGTTCTTCAACTGTGTAAAAACTTTTTAATAAATACAAAGAAGTAATTCTTCCTTGTGCAGCTGACTTTATTCTTGATCCTTATAAGACTCTCATAAAATAAGCCTCTTCTTCATTAAGTATTTAATGCATGGGTTAGACGTGATATCTAGAAAAACACTCCTTTATCTATATGCACCTGTAAAATTTAATCCCTGTTTTATCTCCTCTACAAATTTATCCTTCTAAAATGTGCAGCTTTCAACTGATAGGCTGAAGTATTGATTTCATATTACCTCCCTGAATGACCACAGCTTTCCTTCTTAAAACACGCCTTCGATAGGTGGGTTGCTGGGTCTCTCACTTTAAGTCCTCTTGATTCCTCAGTTGACTTCGGCAGCAGTAAAGTGAAAAGCGTTACTGCATGAATAAAGTAAAATGTCTTACTGCATGACATCAGTCTGCCAGCATTAGGCATTTTCATTCTAGTTTACAGAATATAAGTGCCCATTCTAGAAGATTAGAGAAAATTGGGAAAATTATTCACGATGTAAGCAGAAGAGCACAAATCATGTTTAAATTGTTTTACATTAACTTTTCTCTGGGAAAAATGTGCATTTCTTCACGGATTTTTAAACACAAAATGTGGATTAATAGACTTTGTTTTCTTTAGGAAAGGAAGAAATGTATTTGTTTACGTGGGTATTTAGTGTAACATTCCTATTAGAATCTTAATTGCTCTCATGTTTAGAAATGTAGCTTTTTTTTTTTTTCCTTAAATCTATATTTAAATGCAACTTTCCAAGTTTTAGCTTTGGAAAGTTAAGGAGGTTTGATGCTTGGAGACTGCATGTGTGTTACAAATGATAATTGTTATCTAATACTTTTGTTCTTAATCAACTTTGTTCATAAAACTAATATTATCTGAAATTATCAGTCAAGTTTGCTTTTTGAGATTACTCTTTCATTGGGATTTATAGCTACCAGTGTCAACTCTTACTTGGAGATGACAAAAATTTAATTGACCTCTTCCTCACTTTCAGTGTCCTTCCTGAAGAGAGGTGAGGTGTCCTTGCAGAGCAGGAGTGACATACTGATTTACATATTTATTGTTTGTCCTAATTATTCACAACAATTTAAATCATTAAATCAACTTCCTTACGTATAGTTTGAGGGCCATTCTGAATGTTTGTCTGCCGTAATCAGGCTTCTCTGTGTTATGAGCTAACTGAAGCCTCATGCCTTCTGCTTTGGTTTATATTTTATAGGCAGTGGAGATCAGTAACATATCCTCTGAATACAAAGAAATAAAGAAGCAGTTTGAGCAGACTATGAAAACCTACAACATCGTTAGAGTACAAAGGATTCAGAATCCATCACTCTGGAAAGTATTTCAGTGGTTAGTATTTGTTTTGTCATCCTTAAGGGCAGGGGGTCTGCAAGAACTGCTGTCCTAAATCTACTTCCTGGGAAGTGAAAGAGGTTGCCACCTGTGCTTTAACTTGACTGGTATTTCCTTCTTAGGGGCAGACTGAGGAGTGAAATTAAGTGACTAAGTGCTATCAGTCTAAGATGGACCAGAGAAAGCCATATTCCTAGGGAGAGCTTCCGTTTGCATGACTCCTTCGAAGGTGAAGGAGGGGGTGACAGAAAGACATGAATGACACAAAACTGTGATGAGGATATTGACAGTGGCATGGAATTGTATATTGTCAGAGGGGTTGAACAGAAACTGCCTGTTGCACGTGCATTCTGTCTGTTACAAATGTTTATCCATTATAGTATACAAAGTACTTGTTAAAAACACTTGTTTGTGCCAAAGAGGCAGTGGGAACAAACTGGCAGACAGGAGGTTCCCTCTGAACATCAGGAACCCCTCTGTGCTCTGTGGGTGACGGAGCACTGGCACAGGTTGCCCAGAGAAGTTGTGGAGTCTCCTCAGAAACACAGAATCATCTAGGTTGGAAGAGACCTCCAAGATCACATAGTCCAACCTCTGACCTAACACTAACAAGTCCTCCACTAAACCAGATCACTAAGTTCTACATATAAATGTCTTCTAAAGACCTCCAGGGACTCAACCACTTCCCTGGGCAGCCCATTCTAGTGCCTAACAACCCTTTCAGTAAAGAAGTTCTTCCTAACATCCAATCTAAACCTCCCCTGGCGCAACTTTAGCCCATTCCCCCTCGTCACCAGGCACGTGGGAGAACAGACCAATCCCCACCTCGCTACAGCCTCCTTTAAGGTACCTGTAGAGTGCGATAAGGTCGCCCCTGAGCCTCCTCTTCTCCAGGCTGAACAACCCCAGCTCCCTCAGCCACTCCTCGGAAGACTTGTTCTCCAGAACCCTCACCAGCTTTGTTGCCCTTCTCTGGACACATTCAAGCACCTCCATGTCCTTCTTGTAGCGAGGGGCCCAAAACTAAACACTACTCAAGGTGCAGCCTCACCAGAGCCGAGTACAGGAGGACAATCACTTCCCTAGCCCTGCTGGCCACACTGCTTCTTATACAAGCCAGGATGCTGTTGGCCTTCTTGGCCACCTGAGCACAGTGCTGGCTCATATTCAGCCGACTATCAACCAATACTCCCAGGTCCTTCTCTGCCAGGCAGCTTTCTAACCACTCATCTCCCAGCCTGTAGCGCTGCTTGGAGTTGTTGTGCCCCAGGTGCAGGACCCGGCACTTGGCCTTGTTGAACTTCATACAGTTGGCCTCAGCCCATCGGTCCAGCCTATGCAGATCCTCCTGCAAAGCCTTCCTACCCTCGAGCAGATCGACACATGCACCTAACTTGTTGTCTGCAAACTTACTGAGGGTGCACTCGATCCACTCATCCAGATCATCAATAAAGATATTGAAGAGAACTGGCCCCAGTACTGAGCCCTGGGGGACGCCACTAGTGACCGGCCTCCAACTGGATTTAACTCCATTCACGACGACTCTTTGGGTCTGGCTACCCAGCCAGTTTTTAACCCAACAAAGCGTACGCCAGTCCAAGCCAAGAGCAGCCAGTTTCTTGAGGAGAATGCTGTGGGAAACGGTGTCCAAGGCCTTACCGCAGTCAAGGTAGACCACATCCACAGCCTTTCCCTCATCCACTGAGCATGTCACTTTGTCGTAGAAGGAGATCAGGTTCGTCAAGCAGGACCTGCCTCTCATAAACTCATGCTGACTGGGCCTGATCGCCTGGTTGCCCTGCAAGTGCCACGTGATGACATTCAAGATAATCTGCTCCATGAGCTTCCCTGGCACTGAAGTCACACTAACAGGCCTATAGTTCCCCGGGTCTACCCTCCGGCCCTTCTTGTAGATGTGCGTCACGTTTGCTAGGCACCAGTCCATGGGGACCTCCCCTGATAGCCAGGACTGCTGATAAATCATGGGAAGTGGCTTGGTCAGCTCTTCTACCAGTTCTCTCAGTACCCTCGGGTGGATCCCATCTGGCCCCATCGACTTGCATACATCCAAGTGCTGTAGCAGGTCTCCAACCATTTCCTCGTGGATTATGAGGGCCACATTCTGCTCCCCATCCCCTTCCACCAGCTCAGGGTACTGGATATCCAGAGAACAACTGGTCTTGCTGCTAAAGACTGACAAAGAAGGCATTAAGCACCTCAGCCTTTTCCTCATCTCTTGTCACTAAGTCTCCCCCTGCATCCATAATACGTGTTTATGTATTTATAAAAACATTTTCTGTTATCCTTAACAGCAGTAGCCAGATTGAGCTCCAGATGAGCTTTGGCCTTTCTAATTTTGTCCCTGCACAGCCTTGCAACATCCTTATAGTCCTCCTGAGTGGCCTGCCCTCTTTTCCAAAGGTCATAAACCCTCTTTTTTTTCCCTAAGGTGTAGCCACAGCTCTCTGTTCAGCCAGGCCGGTCTTCTTCCGCGCCGGCTTGTCTTTGGGGATGTGGGGACAGACTGCTCCTGAGCCATTAAGATTTCCTTCTTGAAGAGTGCCCAGCCTTCCTGGACTCCTCTGCCCTTCAGAACTGCCTCCCAAAGGACTCTGCCAACCAGTGTCCTGAACAGCTCAAAGTCTGCCCTCCGGAAGTCCAAGACAGCAGTTTTACTGATCCCCCTCCTGACTTTGCCAAGAATAGAGAACTCTACCTTTTTGTGGTCACTCTGCCCAAGATAGCTCCCGATCACCACATCTCCCTCCAGTCCTTCACTGTTTGTGAACAGAAGGTCTGGCGGGGCACCTCCCCTGGTAGGCTCACTAACCAGCTGCGCCAGGAAACTATCTTCCAGATCCTCCTTGCAGATCTTCAAAAACCACCAGGACGTGGTCCTGGGCAGCCTGTTCTGGGTGGCCCTGCTGGAGCAGGGGTTGGGCCAGACGGCATCACCCTTCTGTGTGACTCTGTGTGAAAAAAGAAGTGGGCAAGGGTAAGGGTGCTTAGGCCCCTTTTTTTCCAGTCAGATTTTTTTAAGGCTTCTTCAAGAGTTTGAGTACCTCTTCTTAATGAAGTCAGTGTTCAGTGAGAATGGTGCATCCTTACGCTTTAAGATTATGATCTCTGTTTTCCAAAGCTCTTTTCTGGTTTTCAACATCTGCATCAGTGATCTCAAACTCTTGGTACTTGTGCCAAGACACATACCTGCAGATTGGAGCTGGCAGCAGGGACAGTGACCACGTTCAAGTGCATTTAGTAGCAGATTAAGTTGTTGCATAGAACAGTTGTCTAGTTTAAAACAAAAGCACGGATACATAATACAAGTATTCTAGGACCATTTCATTACCATTCTCAATGGTAATGAAGATGAAAAATACTTCTCAAATAAGTACTTTGACCTGTGAAGTAATTGAACCCAGGAAGTTATTGGCTAGTAATTCAATAAAACACTTCTATCTAGCAAAACTTAGGCACCTGAAAACATGTAATTTTATGTACTTTTAATCCTCCTCTGATGAGACATTTAAACTAACCAGGCAGAGTTCGACATAGTTATGAAGTTCTCTATCAACGAATTGTAGTCCATTGTTCTTATCACTTCACTAAGGCAGTTTTCAAGTTGGAAGTATTCTCCCCTCTACCTTGGTCTGTTAACTTTGTAGCTGATAACTTCCTGAAGAACGTTACTTTGTTGTCCACTTCAGCAGCTTCTGAAAATCTGTGGAAGGTCATGATGCTGTGCAGTAGTGATGGGAGATACTAGTTAAGTCTCCCATTGTGATTCCTCTTTTGGTACTGCTCATAGCTCGCCATCTGATGCTGGCCTTAAATTAATAAGGTCTTCAGTGGTGAAGGGAGGGTCAGTTTATCTCTTTCTGGTTCTTGTCTCCTCAGCAGAATTGCACGGGCAGGAGCTCAGGGTGGTGGAGGGTTATGATGGAAGGGCTGATACAGGGAATGTCAGGTGCATGCTGAAAGCTTGTCTCAGCACAGCCTTGTCCTCCTGCAGGATGATTGGCCCCATGTGCAAGGCAGTTTCAGTCTGCTGGAGGAGCAAAGAACAAGCTGCCTCTAGGCTTTATTTACTGCTGAAGCATGGAGGCTCTGGGGTTAGTACAACGTCCGCTCTGCAGCGTTTGTGTGTGTATGTGGGAAGGGACAGGAGACATTGAAGCAGAACTAGTATGACCCTGCACAGGAGCAAAAGCTGTGGGGACTGTAGTAGTGTCAATGCTTGCTTAATTCTGGCTTTTGTCAATGAATTGATCTAGAATTGCTGGGCACTGGTATTTGTAGATCATTCATCTTGCAATTTTTCATCATACTGCTAGTCTGTCTCATCTTCCAAGCTGAGGGAGGAGAAAGCAGACAGGAAATCTCATCCAGCTGATATTTACATGTACATCACGTACTTTTAATTATTTTTTAAACCCTTTCTCAGTTTTCTTCCATGGCTCATGCTCTCCCATACTGCCTTTTTCTGTTAGGAAAAAGGAGCAAATGAAGAAGGAAGCTGGAAAGAAGGAAGTAAACGAAAGGCTCCTGTTCCATGGAACCAAGGGTGCCCGCCTGGAAGATATCTGCATAAACAACTTTGACTGGAGAACTTGTGGAAGCAATGGAGCCAACTATGGAAAGGGTATGTAGGAAATGACTGAGTGTCAGACCTTAGAACCCCCTGATTTTGAAGTCTTTAAAGATGAAGACCCCCCCCCCCCCCCCAAAAAAAAAAAAAAAGTAGGAATTGGTGTTAGCATCTTCCTTCTCTCTGGGGAGGACAAGAATTTGCTTTGTGCAGGGGTATGCTTTTTCACAAGGTGTTGAGGGAATTTGAAAAAGCCCCTGTAGCTGGAGGTGGGATCTTCTAAACATTCAAGGTCATGATTTAGACTTGCCAGAGAAATAGCTGATACTCATGGCAGGGAACAAGAAGGTGTGCATTCCCTCAGCATGATCATGGAAGGTCTTTGTGTTTTCTTGTCTATCCCTCTAATAACAACACACATACCTGTAGTGTTTTTATGCCATGTTTGGTTTTTCTTTATAATTATTCCTATAATAGCAAATTCCAAATAGAAGTTCTGAGGTGAAACCCTTTCTCTTGTAAAATAAATAAGTAAATGCATTCTACAGTATTGTGTAAACTGAGTAAGAGGAGACCTGAAAGTTGGGTCAAATGCCTCCTGAAAAAGGTGATGCTCTGTTTTCACTGTCATTTTATACAAATCCCTTATAACCATATGTTTTTTTACCTTTTTTCTAGGAAGTTACTTTGCTAGAGATGCTTCATATTCCCATGAATACTGTCAGTCTACAGTGAAACCAAATGTCATGTTCATGGCTCGTGTATTGGTTGGAGATTACGTTCAAGGCAGGGCAGACTATGTTCGCCCCCCAACAAGGTCTGCTGACGGACTTTGGTCTTATGACAGTTGTGTGGACAACGAGTTAAATCCCTCCATTTTTGTTATTTTTGAAAAATATCAAATTTACCCAGAGTATCTGATAGAATATAAGGAGGCAGAAAAAAAATGTATTATATCTTGAAGTGATCAGAGCTGTTTGTATCCCTCATGTTATCTTCCAAATTGCAGGTGTTCTCATATTTCTTTTTAATACAACATTTTTGAATGTTAATCCAAAGAATTTTTGTGTTGAGGAGGACTGGCAAAACAGATGTTATATCTGTTGAGACTAATTTCCTTGTCTTCTCCCTTTCTCTCCCAAATGAAGCAAAGATATTTGGATAACCATAGCAGAAAAATCAGAATCATGGGACAGGAAATTGAATGCTACAACTTCTGTGGATAAATAATTGTAAACACATTTTCTTGGAAATAGAGTAGAGAGAATTTCTCTTTATAAACAGGTTTGGTTAAGACAATAATTAATGGTATGGTAGTTTTTAAGCTTTCTGGTTTTTAGCAGTTCTCAAGATTCTAACAGCATTTTGCAATGCTGAAGGCTTTGTAGAGACTTGAAAATTCTTTTCAGTGCAGAGTATGACTGTACTCAATCCTCTTGTCTATCATGAATCTAAACAAATCAGTGTATATAAGAATGACTTGACTTAGTTTTCAAAGTGCTGTTTGTTAATACCAGTACTAGTTTCAAGTTTAAAATGGTAAAACAAAGAATGAAAAGTTTAGTTTAATTTCATGTTGTAAATTCTCAACTGGAGAAGTTTCGTCTGTACAACGGCAGCTGCTGTTTTGATCAGGAAATTGCTGGATCAAATTCTTTTTGCAGATTTGCAGTAACTTGCTCTGTGACCTATACAGAAATGCATTTGGAGTGAAACTATGAGAATCACGACCTGTGAATAAGCTAAACTAAAATTTGGTGGTTTGGCTGCAGCTAATGGTTGTACGTACATAAAGGCTGTGTGACAGTCAGCTAGGCTTTCAAGTGAATGTGGCCATGTACTTTCTCACTGTGAACACTTGCTTAGCAAATGCTGTAGGACCAGAGAAATATCTTAAGAAACGTTGATCTTTTCAGTCCTACTTGTGTATGTAAATTTTCGTTTTTCCCAAAATAAAAAATAACCGGAAGAGACCAGTTATTTTATCTTGAGGCCAGTGGTAGAACTACTGGCCTAAGGCATTTCGTATATGTGTTTTGTTGCACACAGTGCATTCATTTGAGAATTCACTGTCAAGTGTAGTTCCTCTTAGTACTTCGAGCACAGTGATCCTGGATACTGATTAATTTGGTCCATTTTTTGGTATTTTTTTTTTGGTCTTTGTCAGTGAGGTACAACCATACTAACAAACAGTGGTTAAACCCTTTTAATTAAGTTAGATGTTTTTTCTCATCCCAAAAGGATAATGTCATATAGAGATTCTACTGAATTTTACTAATGAATTCGTAAGTAAATTGAAGAAAGTAGAAAGATATTCTTCTGCAGAAAGATATTCTGGCAGTGTAGCTATTGAGACAGAAACTGTTGCTGAGGCTAAAGAAAGACTAATGGTAATTTAAGACAAGCTTTACAATAACATGAATAGCTTCCTAGTAATTTGCATCTTGAACACTAGTCTGTCAATCCCGTGTACTACTCAAATTCTCAAAGTTACCCAGAGAATGGGAAAATACATAAAACTAGTATATCTTATTAGAATGACTGTTTTAGAACTAAATGAAAACATATCAATAATGCACTAAATGGGAAGGTTTTACCTATATTCAAATTCTCTCACTTTTGGTTTGCCTGTAGAGTTCCTAAATCACTGGGTTTTGGCATGTTTGCAAATAAAATGTGTTTTCAGTCACTTTTCATCTTGTTAATGTGCAGTTTGTCTCTATTTGTAAAAGGATGGCAAAACTCAACACATCTAGTAAACTAGCTACTTAATACATATGCTTACTGTCTTCCTTTCATCCGTGTTTCTAAACTGGGCAACTGTGTGGATGTAGTTTTGCATTTTAGTGTAGATGCTCAGCACCAAGAAGCCACTTGCTCACTCTCCCCAGGTGGGATGGGGGAGAGAATTGTAAAGGTAGAAGTTCAAGAACTCATGGGCTGAGATAAGGACAATTTACTAGGTAAAGCAAAAGCTGCACGCGAAGCAAAGCAAAACAAGGAATTCATTCTCTACTTCCCACCGGCAAGCAAGAGTTCAGCCACTTCCAGGGAAGCAGGGCTCACCACACAGAGCAGTTCCTTGGAAAGAGAAACACCATCACCCCAAACATCCCCCCCCTTCCTCCTTGTCTATCCCAGTTTTAGTTGCTGAGCATGATCCCATATGTTGTGGAATATCTTTTTGTTCAGACTGCGTCACCTCTCCTGGCTGTGCCCCCTCCCAGTTCCTTGTGCACACCCAGCCTCCTTGCTGGCAGGGCAGCATGAGAAGTAGAAAAGTCCTTGGCTCTTTAAAATTAAAAACATTGGTGTGTTATCACCACTATTTTCATTAAAAAATCCTAAACATAGCATCATGCAAGCCTCTGCAAAGAAAATTAACTCTATCCCAGCCAAAACCACAATAACTGAGTATATTTATGTAAATTAACTTTGTAGCTAAGATGTCCGTGATATTAAGTACTATGGTAGTTTGGTTAGACTCCATGTAATTAACAGCTGCTAAGTCAAAACAAAAAACAAACAAACAAACAAAAAACAACCAATAAGGCAAAATAGTAGCAGAACTATTTTTAAAATGTGGGAAAAATGTTCAGGTATTGACTTATTCTAAGGATGTATTGGAATACCTAGATGAGTAACTTTCAAAGAATTGAACTAAACACTTGCAAGACACAGCGCTGCACTTCCCTCCCTCTCTCCACAACCTGCCGTAATCTGCAAGACAGGCAAGTATATGTAGAATGAAGTGAAATGCTGACAAATAAACAAGTCAGTCCAAACTACAAAATCTGGAAGGACAAGGGAAGAAATTGGAACTCCAGTGCTGTGCTTCACATTGTCAAATTGCACTTCCATAGTGTGGCAGGAAATGGGAAACATGCTGGGTAGGGCTAAAATTCTCTGGTGCACACGATACTGGCTATTTAATCAAAGGGGGTGGGGGGTCATACTGTAGATGGGAGCTGCTCTGAGGAAAGAAGATAAAAACTTCCTTGTAGGTAACTGAGCTGAAGAGAGAAGAAAGCTACAAGAACAGGCACCCAGTAATCCTTTGCCCTTTGAGCTTGTTAAAAGACCTAGTGTGGAAGAAGACAGGAATAATGTTTTATGAAACATCAGGCAGCCACAGTGCTGAATTATGTTACCAGTTGTTGCTGCAACAAGCAAGCTTCAAGGTAAGACCAAATCAAAGTGTATTCATGATAAAGTACATAATTTTGGAAACAATTATTTTCATTACTAGTGACTCTGAACAGAAGCCACGTTTGCTTATTTCTGGCAATCCTAGCATTGCCTATTAAGCCTGCCATTTGTGGGCTGTGTTCTTCATAGCATCCTAGAATGGCTTCAGTTGGAAGGGGCCCTAAAGACCATCCAGTTCCAAGCCCTTGCCATTGGCAGGGACATCTCCCATCAGATCAGGCTGCCCAAAGTCCCATCCAACCTGGCATTGAACACCTCCAGGGATGGGGCATCCACAGCTTCTCTGGGCAACCTGTGCCAGTGTCTCACCACCCTCCAAGTAACGAATGTCCTCCTTATATCTAATCTAAACCTCCCCTCTTTTAGTTTAAAGCTATTACTCCTTGTCCTATCACTCCACTCCCTGATAAAGAGTCCCTCTCCAGCTTTCCTGTAGGTGCTGGAAGGCTCCTATAAGGTCTTTTAGGAGTCAGCACGATCCTTAGTTAAGTTCTTCCTCTGGTTCTCCTATTATTCGCTATGTGTTTTGTTATTTATTTTCTAAAATGGTAATTGAAAATGGTTCAGCACAGCATGGTGAAGCAAGACAGATTGAACAGAAAGACTGGTTGGATCATTTCAAATAAGAAGGGGATGACACGGCTGAAAAACAGAAATGCTCACTTATAGCAAGATGTGTAGAACTAGCTGAATGAAAGAGCTTCTAGTCACATTCATGGAAGAAAAGAGAATGCATCCTACTACAGGTTTACAAACTCAAGTCAAACAACTCATTTAAAAGCTTCATTCATACAGGCAAAGACGTCATATACTTGCTGCTCAACTGAGGACATCTTTGAATTTATTAATGTAAAGCAGACAGAATTCTAAATCACATTATATCAGGAGTACTAAAAATATCACTCTTAGATTTATGTAGCAATGCATCACTTACACTACACACTTCATAAACAGCCAGCAGATTTCTCAGACTTTCGTTGCATAGTAAGATTTATTACATCCCTTGAGTAAAAATTTATCTGTCTAAAGTCATTGCTTGACATGCCGTGATTAAAAATTAACAGTAAAAAAAAATGCACTAACTTTATCACTGAGTGAGCCAATCACAGCCATGGCTGGACAGATAAGGTAGTGACATACCTGAAGAGCAGTGAACTATGACTGTCCACAGGATTCAAAAGGCTGCAAGCAAGGACCGAAATACCTTATATGGTTTCACAAATTATCATTTTTTTAAAACTAAGCTATTTTTTCCTCAAGTGATGGTTGGGGGAAGAAGGCAGGCAGCAAGGCACTTGCATATCTTAAGCCTCTATTATGTAGGAACTCCAGGGCAAACGTAGGGCCAGCTATGCAAGTGCTTTAGGTCAGAAGGATTGTGTGTGAAAAGGGGCTACTGTGGGACATGTGGAAGAGCCCAAGCTGGATAGGAAGGAGGAGCAGACATGTCCTGGAGTGCTTGTAGATACCAAAGCCAGAGCTTGGAAAATTAAAGGGTGTGGCATTTCTACTCAGGAACAAGAACAGAAGGCATTAGATTTGGTTTGAAAAACTATCTTCTCTCCATTAGGGATTTCTGGATTACTGTTGCAAGACAAGCTTTTAACTCTGCTACACTGCAGGAATTGAGAGGCACAAGAAATTCATGGAGCTTTATGTCTCCTATCATGACTTATTTGCAGCACCAAAGCTCATCACATCACTTGCGCCAGGACAAAGCTTTGTGACAGTTCCCATTAGCTCTCTTTCTGGGGGAGTTCCTTTGCAGTCTTCACCCGCACTGAGATGCCCCAGTGTTCCTGTAAAGCTCATGAACATTGGCTTTAAACCTTACATTGCTAAACAAAGTGTCCCATGCTGTTGAGACGACAGTAAGGCCTGAGTTATCAGAAACTAAGCACAAAGATTCCAGCCCAAATTACCATTCAGAGACAGCACTGTTTTAGCTGAAATCCAGGCTTTTTCATTTTTTCCTGAAAGATTTAAAGGTGCCAAGCAATCACCCACATCAAAATAGTCCTAACCAGCAGTCAGCCATTGTTCCTCTTGTCTGGCTCTTTCACATTTTAATTTCAAGAAGTTCTGGGATTCTATCTTGAAATCTAACATTTTGTAAGAGACAGTTTAAAAAAAAGCACCTGGAAAAAGATCCTGAGTGCAGACAGATCTGTAATGCCAGGGTAACTCATGCCTTAATGGACTGGAAGCTTGATATGGAACTCCATTTATGCCTGTATTGGCTCTGGCCCTACACTTGCCCATCTGCGATGCTGAGAAGGTCTCTTTGAATTACCTGAAATGTTTACTCACTATTTAACATATTAATGAAGTAATAAACCAGGCCAATGAATGACTGAAATCCAGGCACTGTTTCTGTACTGAATATTATCAGGGTCGAGGAAACTTTCAAGGAAATATACCAGAAAAGTAGTGCCTCAGGATGCTACAGATAGCTGTGTATTATCAGCAGGTATTCTTATTTCCTTGTAGAATCATCCAAGATATAACATGAAATGCAACAGCTTTATATCTTTTAAGGAAATTGTCATCAGATCTCTAGCTCCTAGGGTGCTCTTACTCACTGTGATTCTCTAGCATGGGCTACAGCATAGCACTCTTCCACTCCCTGCACCCAGACTTTGATTGCTAAGCACATTGCTATCTCAAGCACAGAGGACAGATTTAAGCCATTGAATGAACTGCTGCTGCCTTCCTCATAAGTCGCTCTGTCATTGGTGAATTTGGTCTCATCACGTCGCGTTCCCTCAGGAGGCATCTGAGAAAGGAGAATAGGTAGCAGATAAATGGGATGAAGGTCATGAGTACAACATCATTTTTTCCTGTAAGATCATCTGCAGTGTCCTTATAAGAGATAGAAAAGAATACCTAAAGACCTGCTCTTGAGGTGCAGATTTCCTTTATTGGAAACATTTAGCCTTGGCAGTAAGTTTAGGCAGAACAGCGTGCTTCTTAGCACTGACAAGAGACTGAAAATGAGCACTCAGGGTGCACAAAAGAATTATTTTGATTTAATATTTATGTTTCAAAGAAACTTCAGGAGGGGAACAGGCAAGGCTTTACACCGTCCTGAGGATCCATTCTTTTAAGTGCACAGGCAGGCCCAGTTGATGACTTTCAACAGAACTCCATACAGGTCAATGAGCAACATCTGTGATTTCTGCCCAGCAAGACACATATAATTTGTACTGAGGCAAGCTCACATCAGGCTCTGTTAATCACATTTCCCAGTAAAACTGATGTTATTATTAGGATGGACTTGACTTTCAGCAGTTTGCTGAAGTTTAGGAGTCCATTAAGTACACAGACCAGCAGGCAAGAGGCCACTGTTTAAGACAGAAACCCTCTGAAAATCAACTGCCCTTAAAAAAATATAGATAAATCATCCAGACTGTAAGAATGCACATTTGGAACCGAAAGCAATTGCACTTTTTATCTTGATAAATGTAGCAACATTTAACTATGAATGCTTGTGTGTAATTACAGCACTAATTGAGTATACTTGCTACTACTCTTGATTTTTGAAAACTATTATTTCCATAAAAAAATCAGGAAAAATACTCACTTAGCAAGGTTTTGTTTGGCTTTTGATTTACAGTTTAAAGCAGCATGAATCAATAACTGGTTGAAAACATCTCTCTGAAAACAGAAAAGAAGTTAGCAAAATACAAATTAATAAGTAATTTAGACTTACATGAACATCATTACAATGGTTACAATGTCTTGTTTACCAAAAGCCCCCGAGGAAAACATTTTCTCGTTGACATGTTTGAATAGCTAACACTGTTAGTAAGTGTTTGTAAACAGGATTCAGTCACAAGCACAATTTTTCATTTTATAAGAATGAAGTGTTATTAGTAATGTAAGCATCAAAGGGAGGCTACTGGAAGAGGATTAAGTTGCATCAAAACATGTTTTATTGACCTCCTTTACCTGAGCATTACTGCCTCCTAGTTGGATTAGCTGGTAACGGATTGGATACAGCAGGTCTACTGCTTTGTCACAATTTCCTTTTTCAAACTCCATAAAAGCCTGGCACAGTGGTAACCCCAAACTAGGAGCCAGGGAAAGTTCATGGTCTTCACAAGGTGCTCTGTAGAATGAGAAAGTGGTGAACTTGCATAAATCAAATGATAAACATGCATATTTCAGTGCAAGTCTGTCACTGCCTGCAGACAGAATTATTCTTTTTACCCTGCAAAGCCTGATATTTCAGGTACAGTACTTGGATAATATTTTTTTTGTGTGGTTATGTTACCTTCACCTCTGTTACTCATTAACCAGTTTTCATTCCTCTGCACATATTTGCAAGTCACAAGCCCAATGCCTCCTGCCTTTGCAATAAATAGTTTGGGTTAAGAAAAAGGCAGAACATTCTACGCTAGTTTCTCTTCTGATCTTCTCACCAGAACATCCTATTGCTAGTTCTTTGACTGTCCTTGTCATTGCCAAAACTGGCAATCAGTCTCTTGCAGAGAGCTCCAAATATAAATCTTTCAAAACAACTTGCCACGCATCACAGTGCCTCACCATCGCTGTAATATACACTGCATTCCCAGTGACAGCTCTCAAAGTCTGCTCTCTTATTTTAACCACAATAGACTGTTTTTAGATGCAAAAACAGCAAGGGATTTTAGATAGCACTTGTTTTTCTTTTTTTTTTTTCTTTTAAATGCTTGTAACCTAACCCATCTAAGAGTGAAAGAGACATAAAGCATGACAATAAGCCTGCAGAAGTATACATTTTAGTAGACATACTTCCCAATATTAAAAAATGTAAAAATATAAGTAGCCAAATTGTAGCCGTTTGGTCTATAGGCAATATCTGCAATGGGACAATGTGGAATTGTTTTTCCACTGCTACAGAAGGAGCTGACAGTTATCACACCTTGACACTTGGAGGCAGTGCCATTTAGGTGCCAAAAGCTTGGTTGGGAGTACCAGAAGGTGAAGAGAGCTTTTTGACCCCAGCAATACAAATTCATTTCTGAGAATACAGAGCACAGGTCAATGCTATGAATTCCATTGGTTGCTTAGAATAGATTTTTCTCTAAATTTTCAAATTAAGTCTTTAACATTGAGGAACCAGCCTAGTAACTTTAGTCACTGGTTTCTGTTTAAAGTGCTTGCAATGACAGCTGAAAGCCACACTATTGCCTTAAACTTACCAAGCCAAAAATCTGATGATACAAAACGTACACATTGCTGTAAACAGAAAGCTATGCAACACCAAAGTAAATGCCCCATTGCTACAATTAACTCCTTAGGTAAATAAATAAATAAATAAATAAAGTGTGTATCTGTATGCTTTCTCTATAAACAATCAAAATGTCTTTAAAGATCTACTTTTCAAAGCACTAAGCTTTGCCCTAAATATTCTCTTCGAGTCACTATTATAAATCTCCCTTATTGTCCTCTAGGTCAATGCTGATTTTTATGTATACAGTGTTGCCCTATGTGTTTATCATTCCTTAAAATGCATCTTCCTCTGGAAAGTTAAAAGTGTATAACAGATCTGTATTTTAAAGAAGTGGTCTGAGATAGCTGAAAATGATGAAACAATCCTTCATTTAAACGATTCTTCCAGCTCTCAGAGAAAATGCACAGACATCAAAGACTGGTTTTTACTTCCTCTTGCAATTGATCTGAAGTATTGATTCATGAAGAACAATATATGCCCCTGCATTAACTAACATTTCTATCCACGAAAATAAACATGGGATACCAACCACCAGAGAGCGCCATGGAATTCTTTTTTTTTTTTTTAAAAAAAGGTAATTCTTGTCAACTTTAAAGCCCCAAATGAATTTTGTCTGCGTCAGTTTTATGACTGCTTTTTAAACAAATAAATAAATAAATAAGCCACAAGTAAAACACATCTTAGATATCATTTATATGCATGAATACAATATATTCATGATGCACAAATTAATCCACTAATCCAAACCATTAAAATAATTTCTTCATCTCACAGTCAGTTTTCTGAAATGACAAAATTAAGCTTCATAATGCTTCAAATTATAGCGAAAAATGTGCAGCTCTATTACTACAAAAGGCTGAATACAGGCAAAGAGAAACGCTAGGTGGAGAGATAAGTAGTGTGTATTCATTACAGCTTTCCTGAAGTGGTGTGTGTAGTTTTACACACTTTACATATACTTACATATCAATATAATTATATGAAAGATATTCACTGTCTCCTACTTCAGTCAAATCAGACACGCTTAGGCTTGATTTGACAGATTCTTGTTTTCATAACTACTCTTAAAAATTACATTTATTTTTGGTTAAGAGGTATTATAGTCAGAAACAAATAGTGAGAATTTCAGATTCTTCTTCCTCCTTCTTTTCTAAGGGAAGGGAAGCAATAGATGCTGAAGCAGGGGAAAAACAAGTTATATGGGGGAAGAATATAGAACTGAATGAAATTTTTAACTGGCAATTTAACTGGCAATGGTTGCCATACCAGCAATCATGGGCTTGGAGCAGGGTAAGCTGAAATTCCTAAGATGTTATAGCCAGAAAGCAGGAGTGGAAAGGTGGTAGTGTAACTCAAGGAAGTGAAGCCGGGCAAACAGGGATGTTATTTGACTGCAATTTGTGACTTTACCAGCCTACCAAGCCCATAGGTCAGGTTTGTGTTCTCAGACACAATCTCTCCAGATATCAGCAGCTTTCTATTCACTTTCAGTTGTTCAGCATTCATAAATTGAAAACCATTACTTGCACTTATGTGAGAGATTTCATTAAGAGTAACTAGATATAAATTTGTATTGGGTTAAGTATTAATCTTTTTTCTCCCCCATGTTTGCCGCAGAATCTAATCAGGTGGTCTATTGTTTACAACTTTGTAAATTACTATATTTTGTACTTAAAACTATACCATTTAAACCAGTAAGTTGTTTTTAGGATCTATCACCTGCGTTTACATAATCTATAGATCAACCCCTTCAAAAGAATTACAATCATTTACAGTTATTCAATACACAAGAGAACATAAAGAAAAAACATTGTTTAGTTGGAATACTTCGATATTCAAATTTTGCACATAATTCAAAGCAAAATACTCTCTAGAACTGCTTTAGCAATATTTAAAAATTGCTTTCCTACAGAGATACTTCACAATGCACCAAATAGTAGCTATTAGAATATTGCTACCAACTAACAGTCCATGATTAAAGAACTTTTTAAAGCAGAGCAGAAGTAACAACCACAGAGAGCTAACATATATTGTGCAATGTCCTCATTACTATACGGGTGAAATACTTTACTTATTGTATGTAACATAGCTTAGTATGAACTCATCAAAAGAAAATACAAAGCAAATGTGCTTAGTGCTCATGACTTCAAATGTAAGCGATTCTTGCTTAACAAAACAGAAGCCCCTCTAGACAGTACTCATAAAAATAATTATAGGGATCTTCTAATTGTACATCAGCTGATAGTGGGACAACCAGACTTGTCCCACTAACACTCTAAGGCAGAGAAGAGTATGTTGTAACACTTCTGTGAGCCACAGGCATTACCACCCTAAAGTTCAGAGGACAAAATACTTTTGCAGTATAACATTTTAATTCATTTACTTACTTGGCAAGTTCTTGAAGAGTTGTTAAAAGCTCATTAGTAGTTTTGTGGTCTTTGGCTCCAAGGGAGGACATCAAGATGTGTACATCGTTAAACAGAAGAATGTGATCTTTGGTGTGTTTCTTTGTAATCTTGAGAACATTGTCCCACCTGTCTCCAAGCTTTATACCTATGAGTAAAAGATTTTTTTTTCAATAAAAATACCACATGCGAAAGCATCACTTTGTAATCAGCATCACACAGCACAGATAGCACTGCTACTAAACTCAGGAAAACAGACCCTGGTGTGGCAAAATTATATTATAGAGTAATGCTTAGTTACAGTCTGTCGTATCTGGGCAAAGGATTTATTGACTGTCAGTAATTTATTGCCAGTATTCTAGACTGCATTAAACAAGGTTCTGGCTTTAATACAAGATTGCTTGTGTCTTCTGGGAGATGATGTTCATAGTGAATTGCCTGTAGCAATCAAATTATACAGAGAGATAAGATGGATTCCATAAACAAACCCAATGCACCATTAGTGTTTCAGTAAAACATTATGAAACCCTGCACCCTCCAACACCATCCTTCAGGAACTCCAGTGTGCAAATTACAGCTTTAAAAAGTTGAGAAGAAATGACACAGAGTTATGCGAGTACCCAAAGCCAGAGGCTAATAGATGTGTACTAGCTATATCAATCAATATCAGAATATAAAGTATTTCATTTGAAATTTACTTAAAGGAAGCTCTATAGCGTTTTAGAGACTAATGTACTCAATTATTCAGCCTCAGATCTCCAGGGACAATATAAGTTAAATTTTCCAGAAAAGAAATATGTGACCTCTGCTAGCTTGAGCTGAATGAAATACTGTGCTGGCATGGGAAAAAAAATATCTTGGAAAGAAAAAAGGTTATGCACATGATGTAGATTAACACTGGTAGGCAGCCAAGCACCACCCGGCAGCTGGCTCTCTTGCCTTCCCCTCAGTGGGATGGGGAGAAGAACAGAAAGGCAGAAGTGAGAAAACTTGTGGGATGAGAAAGACAGGTTAATAGGTAAAACAAACGCTGTGCACACAAGCAAAGCAAAATAAGGAATTAATTCACTACTTCTAATCAGCAGACAGATGTTTACCCATTTCAAGGAAAGCTAGGCCTTGTTATGTTTAACAGTTAACTGGGAAGACAAACACCGTAACTCCAAATGTCCCCTCTTCCTTCTTCTTTCCCAAGCTTTTATTGCTTAGCATAGTGCCTTAGGATATGGGATATTCTTTTGGTCGATTAGGGTCAGCTGTCCTGGCTATGCTCCCTCCCAAATTCTTGTGCAACCCCAAGCCTACTTGCTGGCAGAGCAACATGAGAAACGGAAAAGGCCTTCATGCTGTGTAAGCACTGTTCAGTAATAGATCAAATATCTGTGAGCTATCAACACTGCTTTGATCACAGATCCAAAATATAGGACCATATGAGTTACTATAAAGAAAATTAACTCTATCCCAATTAAAGCAGAACAGCAAAATATTATAAATTTCGCATTGAGGCTTTTCTCAAGAAAAGAATTTTAAGATTTCTTCTGTAACACTGACCAAGCTTGCTCTGTAAGTATCTTTAAAAACTTCTCCAACATGCCAGGATGTGTATTGTGGGGTGAGGGTAGGGAGGGGAAGTCAAAAAGAAAACTGTTCCTCTTGCAGATTAAGAAAGAACAGTTGGATATCCTACCTTCCAGACGAAGTCTGTACAGCATTGAACAGTTATCTACTATATCCAGCATGCTTCCACTTGACAGGCACTGAGGAGCAATCTGTAATCACAGGTATTCATAAACTGCCCAACTGATGTGCTAGCAGGAACTTACTCAGATAATCAAACTTATATTCAAAGTACAGAATTAATTTTATCTTTTTATTCATCCAAAAATACCTGTCTGACAATAGCCCTAGTTGCATCTTTTCTGAATGTGGTAATTTGCAGTGACAAACACACAAATTGCTTCATTTGTGCTGTTTTACATGTTATGGAGTTAAACTCAGTAAGCACGGAAGGTCATCAAGGTGTTTTTTTTTTGTTTGTTTGCTTCCAGTATAGTGCCATAAATAGTACTTCATTTTGCCAGATTTAGTAGACCGGAATCTGCACAGCAGCTTTCTTAATGACATTATTTTTACAAACCTTACAAAGATGTTATCCTACCAAATTTGATACCACTTATTTACTAAGATTGTTTTGAAATTTATGCAGTAAAGAACCATAACATATTAAGTAGAAATAAAAAGACATGTTTTTGTTGACTTAGTAGCTAACATGCAAAAATCACTTCTTTATAAAGGTAACTTGACTATACAAGAAAATCATTTCACATCCTTTTAAAAAGTTTTTTTTTCAGGGGCATTTAGACCTACACATCATGAATAAGAGATGTGGACACCTGGAAAACAGTACCAACAGTGCCATTACAGCTCCTCCAAGCAAAAGTGTAAGAAAGGCTTGAACTGTACAATATTTGAGTATTTGGGGCATTTCACTAGTCGACAAACAGCCTTCCAAACAACAGATATAAATAATATATATGTATGGCAATTGCAATAGGTTTCAACTTCATGCAGAAGGAATAAAGTATGTATTGTGGTCTTAAGCATGTTCTCCAGTAAAGATTAAGTCCCCTACTCACATGATTGTCATAAATTGTCAAAGCAGCCTCATATTCCCCCTATAAAAGCAAACAAGGACCGTATGATTAACATTCCAGGTAGAGAAAACAAGAGTGATGGGTAGTAACCAAACATATAAATACAATAGGTGCCATATTACTTCACTGCCTCATGACTTGTTTAAAAGAAAAAAAAAAAGTCAATGAATTCCTTGAGGCCTGAAAAGAAAGAACAGAGCCTAAGATAAACTAGGCTTTACTAGGTAAAATAACCAGTATGCTTAGGTTTCATTTGATAATGAGAACTAATCCTGCTGTAGGTTACACATGAGGGAGAAAGACAAGGTGTTACCTCTTTCTAATCTTCCTTTCAGGTTTCTTTGCAAAAATTACTGCATCATAAAGTTATGCAAAGAGGTAGGAATAAAACTGATGTTAAGCAGGCTATACAAAAGCTGTATAATAGTGTTAATAGTGCTGAACATAAGCAAGTTATCTTGTTTTCTGACCAACGTATGGCACTTTTTCCATGACGTCACATTTGTCTCCCGAATGAATTGAGACCCACAAGTACAAAGAATTATCAAGTCCAAGGAAATTCTGCATTGCAGCCTGATAGGTTGGGTAAGTTGCAAATTAAAGGGTTTCAATAAATTTGATCTCTCTATAAGAACAAGAATTAGTAACATTAATAATGAATAACATTAAATATTAGTAACATTGACTAATAACATAAGCCACCAAATTTAGAGCTGTCATACTGCCTCTTTTCTAGAGTCAGCAAATTTTGAGGTCAACAATTTAGTACTGAATTTGAAGAGAATTTTATTTTTAGACAAAGTTTTTGTCTAAAAATTAGAGATCCAGGTTCATCTTTCTATAAAATAATTGTGCCAAATGTAATTAGTGACATTATTTTATCTTTGAACATGTAATAATCTCGCAGCAATTTTTCAACATTCCAACGAAGATACTAGATCTTTGTTCAATGTAATTACAAAAAAAATTATTCTCAAAATAATTGTACTAACGAACTATCTTGTAAAAATGTCATTGTGCCATTTTACAAAAAAAACAACCCTCTAAACAGCTGAAAAAAAATTATAAATGCTAGGACTGCCTTTTAAATAGTATTAGATCAATTATCTACCTGGACCATAAAACATCTGTATGAAAATGTCTCATACCTTTTCAATGAAGTATAAAGCCCAGTGCCAGTAATTATGACAAGCAAGTATATCACTGTTCTGGAAAAAATAAAATAAAATAAAAATGTTATATACAAAATAACTTTAAATTTAAATGTATCTTGACAGATTTCTGTTTTCTTCTTCATCAAAAGTCAGTACATCAAGTGAGAGAAGAGACAAGAATTTTAAATCAGCTTGCCTACTTTAAATTTCTCAGTATGCATATGCTTCTTGAAATTCAAGGTGACATCTCAAAACCAAAGTTTTTCCCAAGTCATTTTCCAGAGGAGAATTGCACTTGGATGTCTCAGAAGAATTCACATCTTTCTCTTAGGAAAAAAGCATCTATAACAAGAGTAAGATTTGTCTAATCTAAAATTTAAGTGTCTTATTTAAAGTAACATGGCTAGGTAGTAGAGAGAGATACCCACCTTAGGAGGGCCATTCAGCCCACCCATCTAGATACCCATTTCAGACAGAGTAATCACTCCTTAAACTTATGTCCTACTACTGACTATGGAAGATACACTAGATACCAAACACACAGGCATACCAAACCATTAGATAACTAAATATCATAACTGAATATCATAAATATTCTCTGAACTGTACCAACTTTGCGCTCTACTTCTCAACTGGTACCAGAATTTTAAATATTCTTTCATAGCCTACACTTCAAAACAATGTAATTGCAGTTCACTTTTGTGAGTGCACTGAGAACAGACAGACAGGAATATAATTCCATAATCCTTTGGTGAAAATTAAGATACCAGAAAAGTTGTTCTCTCTATTCCAATTCTCTCTCAACGCTATAGTTAAATTTAATCTTCTCACAGGTGGAAAAATCTTCATTGTAATGATGAAACCTGCTTCACTTTCAGGAAGTACAAAGGTTCCCAGTGAACTTTCTGGTGCTAAGATAAATCCTCTAGTAATCTTTACTTGTTTAATATTATATTACAAAACCAATATGAGCAACTAAAGTAGTTAAGTGGTTGGCATAAACCTGATAATATCATGTTTACTACCATACCACCATACCAAATGCCATATAAACAAGAACATGGGATTACCTCACTGAATAAAACAAAACCTTTCTTCTACTGCTGATTTTGAGTTCTGAATGAGATTAAATTGCTAAGGCAGAAGTGGGCTTGCAGACTGCTAAAATAAATAAAAGCAGACTATGAGAACTCTTTGCTCTGGAGAAAAACCTTTCCCATTTAATAACCAACAGTACTGGCACAGAGGCCTCCTCTGGTAACACAATTTGCCCCTTTTGATTTTGTGCTGAAACATCCAAAAAAAAAAGGCATCTTCTTTATTGTGTGGAGAGGAACGATAAAAAATAAACTACCATGTAAAGAAAACCTTACAAATTCTTCATGACTCTTACTGGAAAGAAAGATGAATTAAAAAGAAAAGAAATTATGAATTAAAAAGAAAGAAAGATGAATTAAAAGCACCAAAAGTAGTGATGATATAGATATAGTGATAATATAGATATAGATAATATAGAGATAAAAGATCCTGGTCATTAAAAGAAGTACTAATTGTCAATTCACCAGGCCAAACATAAGCCCTTAGAAAGCCCTGCTTTTTTTTCTACGATTACATTTTAACTGGGTTCACGATCAAAAGATGGGTTCATGAAGGCTAAGATGAAAAATATTGCATAAAAGAAGTGATTATATACATTATCATTATGACAATGTCAGTCAATAAGTCTTAACTGTACTGGAGTGGGCATGAGGGTATTCTAGACAATTCCACTTACTGATCTGGCACTTTGTTTTATTTGGATAAAGGGTAGAAATCTCAGAGGCATGGAACTATTTTAAGAAACAGAGTTCAAACAGGTTCAAAAAGTCAGGGACTGATTTCAGAAATGGTTGTTGGTAGTTTTAAAGGTATCACCCAAACTGTCAGTCCCATGTATCACTGTTTCATTAACTAATATGTCAAATGACAGAATGCTTTCTAAGACATCAAAGATATGAACCTGAAGAGAAGGTTGACTTCATATCCAAGCTTGACATCTCAATGATTTAACTTAAAAAAAAAAAAAAAAGCAAAACCATCCTTCTAGCCTCGCTGTCCAGCACTGTTCTTTGGGTGACATGGAACAGTGAGCTGAGATGACTCTAAAACAAACTCTTGGGGGTTCTGTCAACTTCAAACTCCACAACCTTATGCTCTGAATATTATTATCTGCTCTTCACTTAATCATTAGGAAAAGACATGCTGTTCAACACAAATAAAAATTAAGCTCCACTTACAGCAAAGGACTACATGACAACTGTTCAATATACCGCTGAGAGATACTCAAATAAGTTGGATGTATGAGTAACTTGAGTAGACTAGAAAAGAGACAAAAGCATAATTTATCTTTTCTTTACAGCTGACCTAGCATCCTTCCCTATCTAGAAGTAAACAAAAACAAACAAACAAAAAATAATCAAAAAACTCATTAAATACATGAGCTTTTTGAAATGTTGCTTTGCCTGTGTTATCTCACAGCTGGTTCCCCTGCGGAAGTTTACCTAGATTCCTCAACTGACGCATGTTGTTCAGTCTCAGTCTAAGCAAAAAGTTTATGAAAATAACGCTGGTCATTTTACTTCTATAAACATGCGAGTATAAATAAATCAGTTTTCATATCTAATATTTCATCTTCCAGCAACGGCCACGACTTTATGAGATATAAAATATCTAGCCAGTTCCATCTGCTTAGGAAAAAGAAACTATGGCATGTGTGTGTACAAACTACATACTTGTTGAAAAGCAGTATTTTTTTCAATATTTCTAGCTAAAATAAGTCAGTGTGAGAGGACAGACTTTTTGTGAAACATGGCCAACCAATGTGTTTGGCATTTGTGTAATCTCAGCAGTCCTAGTTATGATGGCTTAAAGTGGTGCAAAGTATGTGTCGTTCATAATATACAATTTTTTTATGCTTCAAAATTGGCACAGATAACAGCACCACAAGTGATTTTTCTCGTAATCTGGGAAATTTACATTGCTTGTAACATGTATGGGGACAGGAATAAACTAGATGAAGAAACACAGAACTTGACTGGAGGAGATAAAGAAGACCTAGGAGTTTTTTTCAGAGATGCTATGAGAAAGTTTACCTTCCAGTTGGCTTCCGTCTCCTTCATAAATGCTAACCCTTTCTTCACCTCTGCTTTCATTTCATTTATGTGAGCTATAGTATGAACAGACCAGGCATCTGTCTGATCTATAGCCAAAGCCTGTGAGTGAAAAAGGGAAAATGTGATGAACCTTACAAACTTGCAAATAAACATATTTATTATTGCTGATATAGAAGCAAGCGACTCGTATTTATTAGCTGCACGTTAAGTACATCCCTGCACTTTTCCTACTAACCATAGCTTGGAAGACTGATTTGGACAGAAAGGAAGAAAATGTTTATTGGCTGACTTCACTTCCTGACTTCTACTGCACAGAGATGAACATGCAGAACAGCTTCAGAATGCAGGCTTTAATGAAGATTATCAAATGATGTTTTATTTAAAAGGCATATATCAATATGAGCCATAAAAGAATTGCATACACAGGCATAATATAGACCATAGCATAGGTAACCATTCTTGCAGGTAATCATTCCTTCTTTAAGAACATGTCCAGCTCTGACTATTGAGCAATTTACTCTTTCTCACTCCATTTTCCAGTAAGTTTTAGCCATTTTGTAAGGTTAGTCTTTCTTGTCATTTTCAGCCACTTGATGTAACAGAACCTTGGCAAAAACACCCATTAAAGATGAATTGTATCTGAGACTCCTGGAGGACAGGGATAATCCTGAGGACTGCAGAAAATCAGGTATAACTACTGTCTTCATAAAAAGGGAACACACCAAGTAATTTTGATCCCCAGGAACATTGTAGGCTTAATTGCTCAATAATCCATGAATATGCATCTGGAAAAAAAATGGAGGAGGAACCCAAACAGGGTGGATTGTCAAGAGCAAACTACATCAAGCCAATCTAACATTCTTTAATAGGAGTAAACAGACAATTATACATGGGGGAAACAGAAAATGGGATATACATGGATTTTAGACAGCTGTTTTGATACCATCTCACATGGCACGGTTATAAGGAAATGAAGGAAATACAGTTAAGATGAAATTGCCATGGTATGGCATAGATATAGGAATCTTTCTAAGGAATATTAATCAACAGTTCCTTGTGAAATTGTGAGAATTTCCATGCTAAACTTTATCTCTTTGCTACTTCTCTTAACAACTGGGATGACGAAGTCAGTTTATAGTATCTGCACAAAACATCACCCAGAGATAAGGAGCATGACTAAGAATTCTAAAACGTTTTACCATCAATAACAGGCCGTTTACCTCAAGGGCAAGCTTCTCAGCACGATCAAAAAGGTTTGTTTCCATGAGTCCAAAAGAATAGTAGCCCTTAACGTAGCTAAGCAAAAGAGAAACGAATAATGCTTCATCCAGTTAGAACTAGATTTAAGATAGGATTGAAAAACATACCAGAACATACATTTAACTCAAAACAGTCCTTACAATGCACTTTATATTGAACCATGCAAAGAGCTCAGATCCCATCTATTTTAAATGTGTCTCTTTAACAAAAGACCAACTCTTCTTCGTGCCCAACATGTATACTAAAAACGTGTAATCTATTTATTGTGTTAGCCAGAGCATCACATGGAACTGAGAACACTGCATTTTTGATTCTGAATTGTAGAGTATGTAGACAATATTTAGACTCAATGTCTACTTTTCTGTAGGTAGTCTAAACCACCATTAGCATTTTTCAAATTCAACACATTCTGAAGCAAACTGAGTTTTACCAACAGGGGAAAAAAAAAGCACCCACAAGTGACTTAAGATTTACAGTTAGAAACGGTGAGTGGGAATGTGTCAAAACACTTTCTGGTTTGTATAAAGTGGCTATTCTGGCTCTCCCAATCCAACAGGCTGGAGATGGAAAAAACTCACTGCCAGGCTGCTGCTGCTGGTGGTAAGCCACACTCCTAATTGTAGGATTCAAAGGGTTCAAGCTTGCAGAATACAGAACAATAAGCTAGCTCTCATAGGAAATGAGAGACCAACAGACACCAGCATGGAAATCAGGAACAAAATGCACATCACCAGTGTTTTGAGAGCTGACATTTACATCTTTGGATAAACTGGAATTTAGAGTTGCAGAGAAGAATCTGATCTCTGTAACATTCATAAAAATGCAAAATTTGATGGTCAGAAGCAAGAAAATACTGCCACCAAAATTATCTGAATATCTCAAAGGCAACGCATATGACTGTAGTCTTCTGCACTTTCTCCAGTGCCGACGGAACTATAGGTAAGTGCCTTTAAGTGAAGTGGCTCTTTAAAACTGGTTAACATCATTCTAATGTCACAAGGCATCCCCATTAAGCAATAAAAGCCCAATGTAAAGGAAAATTAGGGAAGTTATATGCTTCTGTGCATGTACACGATGCGGTCATTTTAAGAAATATTTAACTGCTATTGTATTTGCAGATTTGTAGATTGCAAAACACCACAGGATACATCTCTGTTTCTCAAAGTATCTGCTGGAGTTTTGGTTTTAAACTCAGGAGGCAGAAAAAATCTACTAAAACATGTGGGGTACATTGCACCTGATTTATTTCATGGTTTGAGAGGAATAAAGGTTGATTTTTTTTTTTGGCCAAGGTATCAATTCATACGAAACTCTACATGCCTGTCAGATTGAGGACATGGGATACCTGCCGGATTTCTATACTTCAAGAAATGTTTAATATATGGGTACTTCCTGTTGCTTTACATTTAAGTGGACAACAAGTGCACTTCTGTAACACTGTGTCCAGAAAAAAATACAAAAATGCAGTCAAAACTGCTAAGGAGTCTTACTTCCCCAACAAATGACATCAGCATACTGTAGTTAAGAGAAACAAAGTATTTTGTTTTTTTCTAAATTGAGATAACACTGCTGGAAAAATGAGACATTTTGTGGGGTGCCTTAGATTCATTATTATGTTAACATTCAGTCTATATTCTTTACAGAGCTTGTAGAAGAGAAAAAGAGAAAAGATTGTACTGGATATCAAGATACAGAGCATGGGTCTACATAAATATTCACAGAATATTTAGAAAATTATGTTTGACTATGGAGGGTCTATTCTATTTCTAAATGTTAAATGTATGTGCTGATGTATAATTTGATGCAGATTTTTACATAAAGTTAGCAGCTTTCAAGTAATTTAACAGGTCTTAAAAATAATTAAAAAAATTATCCCCAAGTAATTGTTTTTATCAATTAACTGCTTGTCAGTAGATTCAGATTACCCCGAATTAACCTTGGGAAACCAAAACTTTCAGGACTTAACTAACTAAATAAAATAAATAAGAAATAAAACAAACAAACAAAAACTATCCTATGTGGTACATGATGTGCCACATTTGCTAGCAAAAATTACTAACTGACCTAAAGCTCACTTCTAAAACAAACAAACCAAAAAATCACTAACAGTATCAGCAGGGATACAGGAGAGATGTTCCAGGTGTCTATAATTCACTTGACTTCACTTACAAGCCTGTGATCTTTTCTACGTCTTTGTTCAACAGAGCCTATCCTTCAGATGTGTTTGAAGTTAAAAAGACAAAGCATGTATACATTACACCAGATAAAGACCTATTTTTAAAACGAAGCATGACCTACCTGCTTAGAGGAACATCAGGTGTCCAGAAAGGAAAAACCCGTGCAACAGAGTCTCGCATTTGTATATGATATCCCAGGTAGAAATAAGTGTCCTGGGAAAATTTGAGGGCTAGCAAGTCCGTCGGATGGCTCTGCAGAATCTGTTCCCATAGATCACAAGCTTTGGGGAGCTGGCTAGAAATATAGAAATATTGTGAACGCTGAAAGAAGGCACACAAACCCGACTCTACGGTTAGTTCTAAACTCATGCTATTCTGAAAAAGAGAAAATTCAACATCAAAAGACTTTTTTTTTTTCTTGAAGGAATTTAAGGATGTTTCTTCTGTAAGAAACAATGACATTATCTTCACTGAGTACTTTCTGGGAAATAATATAAAATAAATATTCTTGTGTTAAAAAAACAAGCTGTAAACTGCACAGAAAAAAACAGAAGCTCAACCATAAATCTAAAGATTTTCCTATGGTGTTGAACAGAGTCCTGCTGTTATCTGCTTGAGGGTAGGAAGGCTCTGTAGAGTGATCTGGGTAGGCCAAATCAATGTGCTGAGCCCAACTGTATGACATGCAACAAAGCTAAATGCCAGGTGCTGCACTTGGGTTGTAACAACCCCATGCAGTGGGATAGGCTTGGGGAAGAGTGGCTGGAAAGTTGTTCATCAGGAAAGGAACTAGGGGTGCTGGTTGACAGCTGGCTAAACATGAGCCAGCAATGTGCCCAGGTGGCCAACAAGGCCAATGGCAACTTGGCTTCCATCAGGAATAGCGTGGCCAGAAACACTAGAGGAGTAATTGTCCCTTTGTACTTGGCACTGGTGACACCACACCTTGAGTACTGTTTTCAGGTTTGGACCCGCCCACTTCAAGAAGTATACTGAGTTGATGGAGTGTGTGCAGAGGAGAACGAAGCTGCTGAAGGGATGAGAACAGATTTATGAGCAGTGACTGAGGGAACTGGGGCTATTTAGTCTGGAGAAAAGAAGGAGGAGGGGAGGAGTCTTGGCTCTCTACAATTACCTGAAAGGAGGCTGCAGCAAGGAGGAAGTTGGTCTCTTTTCTCAGGTAACAAGCGATAGAACTCAACAAAATCGTCTCAAGTTGTGCAATGTGCAACAAATTTGTGCAAATGGTCTCAAGATGTTTAGTTTGGATACTAGGAAGAATTTATTCACACAGAGGGTGGTCAACCATTGGAACAGCTTGCCTAGGGAAGTGCTGGAGTCCCCATCCCCGGAGGTATTTAAGAAACCTGTGGATGTCTCACTAAAGGACCTGGCTTAGTGATGGGACTTGGCAGGTCAGGCTGACGGTCGGACTTGATGATTTTGAACATCTTTTCCAACCTAAATGATTCTATGACTCAATAATTAATCTAGCTTCACATGCACACAGATATCTTCCCTCTCCTCTAGTGGGAATTGATCCCATAGTAACGGCTTCGGTAGCTTCCTCTTTACCTTTGCTACAAAATACATGAGGTAAACCCATGTTCACCTGTTTGTTTGACGAATAATGCAAGTGAATGATTAGCCAATACTTTCTACAGTGCAAATAAATTCATCATATTCAATGGAACAGTAAGTCTTTACAGCACTTCTGACACTGCCATATCCCATTTTTCAGAGGAAATCTTTTTTGACATAGGAAGACAACAGAGAGGAGAAGAAAGGTCTGTTATAGACTTTGCTTCTGTGGGTCCAAGTCTGTATTATATTATACTGGACATCAGAGTACTTAAATATTAAGTATCTTAGTTCTAAACCATTTACTCCACTGACAGATCTAAGACAGATTTAAAACAAGGAGTGCTTCATGCTTTAAGAGAGGCCATACAGCACTTTTCCTCCTACGGTTCTGATGGCAAACTAGTCATGGTGATACAGGTTGGGGAGATAAATTTCAGCACAGCCACCAACATTGCACATTGATCCTTCGCTAGTTGTCTAGCTAGACAGCTAGGCAACACCACTCCCCAGCATCACCTCTACCTGTGGTAGCTAAAACTCTTCCCAGTCCTTTACATGTGAGGAAAGCGACAACAGAAGAGCAAGCGGGACACGTGCTAAGGCGGTACACAGCAACAGCAAGGAGATTCTGAATGACAAAACCAGCTCCTGTCCCCTTCCCCATAGGTCTAGACACTTACCCATGGGCAAACATGTCCAGCGCTGATACGTGAAGCTTCTCCCGCTCACTCAGAGGCTGGGATTTTGACAGTGTCATCATTGTTCTCATTGCACTGTCCAGCTCTTTGTTGAGCCGCACTGAACTTCCAGTACCAATCAACTCCAAACCATTAGCGATGACATGTCCCATTGCTAGAGAAACCAGCCCATTACAACTTGAGCCATACAGAACTGTAGGAAACTCATCTCTACATAAGCATTAACACAGTTTTGTTTTGTTTTAAAATGGGACTGATCTGTAGTGACAGGGGACAGAAAGGCTTATAAGCCTGAAGTTTTCTAGGCCTTTCATGATAAGCATTTAAGAAGACTTCAAATGAAAAGAAAAACACAAAACCAAACACATCATCCCAGCCTGCTCTTGACTATAAAGAATCTTTACAGAGTTCTGCAACCCACTGCTTCCCACTTGCCTAAATGAAGCACGGTTAACACAAAGAGGCAAGGAATTATGCAACACTTTCCATACTAACCATTAAAGATTATACTTACTAAAATTTGGATCTGCTGCTTTTAGCTTGGAGAGACATCCCTCAATACCCCCGAGACCCTCATCATTGGCCCAGGTTGCATACTGTAAAAGAGAGAGACTGTGTCAAGGAATCCCCAATGACATTGGGCATCTTCTCCTTCTCCCAGCCACGTGAAAGTCAGAAGCAAGACAAATGATAGCAGAGAACCTTTACATTCAAATACAATTAGCTCAGTTAGAAAACACAGAAGCTGCTTTCTTTAAGGTAGCCTGGCCACCAGCAGAACTAACAGCCTTTGTTCTCTGTGCAGCTTATGTCAAGTGTTTGATTCTCCAGGGTCCAGTGGGATGAGCACACTACCCTCCCACAGCTACAGTGTTTGGCATCACTCTCTGCTATGAGGGTTTTCTGCTGACTGCTAATGGCTGAATTCAGCCCGATTTGAAGAACACGTGTGAGAACATAACATTTCTGAGACCACAGCTTACCTGTCAGACTTGACAGCCAGTAGCTAACCAACACACATGCTACTGGAAAGAACCAATGCAGATACATGAACACAAACACACACACACTGTGATTGCCTAATCATGCCTTCCTCAAGAAACAAAACTCAGTACAGCTTCTGTCTAATCTTTCAGCTGTTAAGGAATGTAAAAATCAGCTACACCAAAGACTGTTTTATGCACAAGTCCCTTCAGACCCCATTTTTCGTCATACCTGGGTGAGCACTGCATCAAAGAGTTTACAGGCTTCATTGCTAGCAGTGGACAGGCCAAGTCCAGCATCCTGCCAGGCCTGCACAACAAACAGATGAGAAATGAAGGATTTCACACACTGAGATGACAGACTTTAAAAAGTGGTGATGTTCTGATGTTTTTCAACTGTTTATTTTTTTTTTCAAAACAGGAAAAAGCTGTGAGAACAATGTTAGCAGATGCAGACACTTTTTGTGCACCTGTACATACATCTCAATTTGTTGGGTTAGCAGTGGGGATAAAGAACCAAAAATTATACAGCCTTTCAAATTCTACAATTTATACCTTACAAGGTGAGGACTACACTTAACTCCCTGCAGACAAACTTGGGCTGGTTCCTCTGCTGAAGATACACCTTGTATGAAACAGTGACACGGGAAAGGAAGACCCCAGGTTTCTATATACAAAAGCAATACTGCCTTTTCCCAAACAGGATGGCCACACAACCACCACATTTGTCACCTCACTACCTTAGGGGCTTCCCTTCCCAACTTACTCACCTAACTAATACTGTAGTTGTCAAAACTTTTAGAGAGCCTCGCAAAGACATCTCTTCCAACAGTACTCAAACGCTTTCTTTTCTCACTGATTGGTTTAAAGGCTCACATCCCAACACTTCTAGTACTTGAGTGTCCACCTTACAAGCCTGGGAGACTACGAATCTGTGACTGAATGAAACCCAGGAGAGCCGAGTAGGTACAAGGTAGACGAAGAGCTTGTAAAGCAGCCATCACCTTCCTTTTTCACACATGCTGGCTCTGCTGTTTCCTGCGCTCATTTCCCCTCATCCTCCTCCCTAAACCCAGAACAGACTGTCTGCTGGCAGGCTTCCTGAAGGAAAGTGCAATTGCCTCCACTCCTTTTCCTGCTTTGCCTTTCCTCTTTTGGGCCAGACCAAAGCCTTGCCCTTGCTGCTGCTTTCCTGCTGACTTTTCCCTTCTAGCGGCGTCTCTGCTGCCATGCCAACCGGCTGTGAGCGATCAATCCCCTTTATTCCTCTGGTTCCGTGCGGCCGTTTCGCAGTGCTCTGCAGAACCTGCGGCACCCAGAGGAGCTTTTTGCTTTTCTCCCCCAGCCCCGGCCCCGGCCCCGGCTCCGGCCACGCTGCCCCGTGGGCTCTCAGCACCCCCGGGGCTCCTCCGGCCCGGCCCGGCCCGGCCCGGCCCGGCCCGGCCCCTGGTCGCGCCGCTCCCCTCCCCTCCGCCCCGCCGGACCTTGCAGTCCCTCAGTGGGGCGCACTGCTCCTGTCGGCCACGCTGGGCCCGGCCGCCCCGGGGCGCCTCTGCAGCCCGGCGGCTTTCTTGCCCTGCCGCCGGGGCCGGGGGGCAGGGGCCGGGCTCCGCGGAGCGGGTTCCGAGCTGTGGCCGTTAGACCCCGCCGGCGGCTGGGGCTTTTCGGCTGGCTCCCGCCCTGCCGACCGCAGTGCCGGTGCTCCCCGGGGCCCTCGGGGCGCTGCCGCCATGCCTCTGCACCCTGCTCTCCTCCTTCCGCTGCTCGGCTTGTTTCTCCAAGCCCTGCTAGCCCCTGCTCCCCGCCTGCAGCCACCACCGCTGCTGCTCACCTGCCCGGGCCCTCACGTACACGTCTCCCGAGGGCATGACACTCAGGGCTGCGTTGCATGCCCGGGGAGCGGCACTGTGACACTGCGCTACCAGCCGGCCCCAGGAGCGGGACCCAAGGCCGAGAAGGGAGGGATGCAGCCGCCAGCCCCACCACACTGCCTCTGGTACCTCAACTCAGCCCGAGCGACGAGCACCTCTGGCTGGGCAGGGCAGGTCACGCTGCACACAGGCCTCCCGAGGCCTGGACACGTTCCTCTGCCCGCAGCCTCTGGCCTCGTCACGGTGCAGTGCTCGTCCAGTTTGTGCTCGGCACCCACGTGTCTTCACCGCAACATCAGTGTCGTGATGCTGTCAAGACGTGCTGTCCTCAACAGCACAGGCATGTGCAGCAATCACAGAGGAGGTGCCCCACGGTTGGTTCGTCGCTCTGCACCACCCTTCCACCCAGAAGAAGACGCAGGACTTGTGGCAGAAGGGAGCGGCACCCCGAGGGGACTCGTGCCAGCTCTCTTCAGGCTCGCGGTCAGTGATAGCACCCCGAGAACAATGGAAATGGCGGTGCTTCGACAGGCAGCAGCCTGTAAGCTAAACTCTGTCATAATTCAAAAGCCTCTTCACATGTCTGTCATACATCAGAAAAGGGGCATGACTTTCTACCTGTATGCCAGAGTGCTAGTAGACTGCAGCCTCAGCTTGTCTATAAAGCCGCAGTGGATATTCTATGCTGTTCCGGACATGAAAACGAATCCAGACTGGGACAAACCTTTAAATGTGTCCTTCCTGCACGGTGCAGACACGGTACAGCTAACTGTCCCCGGTTGTACTCTGAATTACGGCACGTATCAGGTTTATTTTACTGCTACAGTGTATGTGCTTGGGACTAAAAGATATTTCAGTCGCACGGACAGAGTTTTCCTTCAGATCGAGAGAAGTGATCTAGTGGCAAATATCGCTGGAGGCACGTACCGGACGGTGGGTTTCTCGGATCGTTGGACTCTTGATGGCTCCGCGTCCTACGACCCCGATTCGCAGGAGGTGCTCGAGGGAATCATGTTTACTTGGTACTGCACTAAAAAGGTGTCGGACTATGAGACCATGAAAGTTAGCGCAGGACAGAAATGTCATCACTCCCAGAGGGACTTGAAATGGCCAACACCTACGGGTTCCATTCAAGCAGTGCCACCAGAATTCCTCTCAGGAAACGCTGCATACCACTTCCTTCTGGTCATTCAGAAGGACAGTAGAAAGAGCTATGCCAAGCAGACCGTAGACGTGAAGCCTGGCTCCCCTCCTCTTCTGGCCGTGGCATGCCTTGAGAACTGTGGCAGCACTGTCATTCCGACGGAGAGGTTTACATTGTTGGGAAAATGCCTAAACTGTCCAACAAAGAGCCAGCCAGTCTACCTCTGGTCCCTTTGTTTGGAAAACTCTACCGAAATCCGCTTTGACTGGTCTTCCAGGACTTCAACGGGCAGGTCTGGTCCTTACCTCTCTATACATGCTCTGACCTTTACAAATACTGCACATCAGTCATACACGCTGCTCTTAAAAGTGACCACTCGGGGCGGTGGGTCAGCACTCTACAGATATGCATTCAGAGTGAATTCTCCTCCCAGGGCTGGAAAGTGCAGCATCAGCCCACACCGGGGTACAGCCTTTCGGACTAAATTTGTTGTCCAGTGCAATGGATTTTCCGACAGCAACTTACCTCTGACATATAAAGTAATAGTAGCTTCTGATGTATCCCAGACCGCCAAAATAAGCTCAGTGGAGAAAAACACTTTTGGCACCATTCTGTACATTGGCTATCAGCCTAGAACTCCTCCATCTTTCCTGCCGGTTGGCATGCCCTCTCGGAAGTCTACTTTGACCCTGTATGTTCAAGTCAGTGATTCTCTTGGGGCATTTACCCAAGTGAGCTTATATATCCGAGTGGAGAACCCTGTGAAGAGTCGACCACTAGCTGTCATCTTTCATGAAATGCTTGCCTCAGTGAGCGGTTTAAGCGCACCCATGACAGCTTATCTCCAGACCGGAGACTATTTTAATGCTGGTTATTTGGCTTATCTTGCAGCCTCAGTCCTCAACTATATTAAAGCTGCACCAACAATCCAGATACCCAAGGCTCAGTTTCGGGAAAGCCTGATTAAAACAGCTCTAAATATTTCGGTTGAGAGCATGATGGAAATCAACCAAGTAGTTGCCTCCCTTTTTCAAGTCACAGAGGAACCGGAGGAAGTGAACATTCGTTCACAAGAGATTGCCATTACAAAACTGACCGAAGTAACGAGAGTGCTGAAAATACAGAGGAATGAGAGCCACTGGTCTGAACAAACAGAAATTCAGACCAGCGGAATACTAAGGTGCTTGTCCAACATCCTGAGGGCTGCTCTTCTGCCTCGCAGGAATGTCAATGTTGGTGGAGTCATGCAAGTCTTCTCCATCATGGAAAACTTAACAGAGATAGTTTTCCAGGGCAAAGTCCCCGGAGAGACAGACACTGTCATGGAAACGAAAAACTGGAACATCACTTTGAAGAAGGATGAAAACTGGAATGTCACCAATGTGTTCTCAGCCACAGAAACCTGCAGGAATTGTTTCTATCCAACACTGCAAAAAGGACAGAATTCAAGTCTGCCCCGCAACGCTGTCATTTCCACTGCAGTTTTTGAGTTTGATGAGAATCCTTTCCCATGGCTAGGTTACACATCGGAAATTGCAACAACCGTCTTGGGCTTCAAGATGGCAGAGACCAAGGCTAATGGAGATCTGCAAGGGATCCTGCCTGAAGAAGCGGACATTCTTATTGCAAGGAAGGATACTGAATCATCAACTTTTCCATTAGCAGTGGGACCTGATAGAACAGAAACCTACACTACTGGAGGATTTAGTCTTGAAGTGAACAGAAATACCAAGATTATATACGTCCAAATCCTGACAAAATTAAAAGTGACCTTCCAGGTGGTAGTGTTTACAAACACAAACATCACTCAAGCTTTTCCCATAGCCTCTTTTGATTCTTTTCCCGATATGCCAACGGTTGCAAGCAAAACCAAGACGGCTAATGCAGACTGTAACATCAAGGCTCCTTATGTTATCTGTCTCCCAGAGTCACTGCTGAAAGCTGCAGCTCAAGGAAGTAGTGCCGAGAGTCAGAACATCTCTATTGTCTTGCTGACGCCCTACCTTGCAAGGTATCCAACCACGGGGCTGGTGAGCATCAACATTTTCAGTGACCAGTGCTTGTTTCTGGGTGGAGTTCAAAATCAGTGGAGGGAAGACCTGTGCAGGCTTGGCCCCTTGACTGACTGGCAGAGGGTACACTGCATCTGCAAGATGAAGCAGAGTCACAGAAGCCTGTCAGTTCATGTGGCCTCAAATACATCCACATTTGACATCAGGTTCCTGGCAGCCAAAGTAATAGTTACTCCCAACACTGTGGACCTGGAGAAAATGCTCATAGCAGACATCCCTAAAAATCCTGTGACACTTTTAACGGTGCTCTTCGTTCTTGCAGTCTACTTGCTCTTGTCCATCTGGGCCATGCAAAAAGACAGGGCTGACAGGGCCAGCAAAGACAAGATTATAGTTCTGCCTGACAACGACCCCTCGGACAAAGAGAGCTTTTTGGTCACCTTATACACAGGCAGTCGCTGGGGAGCTGGAACCAAAGCTGACGTTTTTCTCCAGCTTATCGGTCAGAACGGCACAAGCGATGTCCACTGCTTACAGCACCCACAGGTTCCTTCTTTCCGTCAAGGAAGCACTGACTGCTTTCTCTTGACTACCAGGGAACGCTTAGGAGACATCTGTGCCTTCAGGGTCTGGCACAATAACAGAGGCCCATCTCCTGGATGGTTCTTAAGCAGAGCCAAAGTTGAAAACACGTCCACTCGGAAGACCTGGTTCTTTATGTGCAGGAAGTGGCTTTCTCTCGACAAGGGAGATGGCTTACTGGAAAGGACATTTTTTGTCACAAACCCCAAAGATCTCCTACCCAGAAAGGACTACTTTTTGATCCATCTCTCCCATAGTCTGACAGAGGGCCATCTGTGGCTCTCGATTTTTGCCCGTGTTCTTAATGGCAATTTCACCAGGCTCCAAAGGTTATCTTCATGTTTAACAATGTTGTTATTAAAGCTGCTCGTTAACATTATGTTCTTTAATGCTGACAAGGAAGAACAATCTCCAATACACTTGAGGTACTTGAGATCGATAATAGTAGGAATTGAATGTGCTTTGGTTACGATGCCTGTGGAGATGGTTATCATTGCCTTATTTAAGTATTCCCAGAAAGACCCAACCAGAAGTCCACCCCTCCTTTCTGGAAGGCTTAAAAACTGGAAGGAACCTTTGCAAAAATGGTACCTCTCAGAAACTTCAGCACAATCCAGGAATAATAATACCCTGGAGAACTTTCCTGGTCCCAGCAATGCACAGGGCCCGCTGCCTCACCAAAGGACGAGCAACCAACGAGCTCCCCAGAACTGGAGCAACTCCCCCGTTTCTGAAAGAGATGCAAATGCAACTGGAGCTGAGGAGCAGACGGCCAAAAAGAATTCCCCTCCAAAGGCTCAGGCCTTGCAGAGAGGGCCACCATCCAATTCCAGTTTCAATAAAAACTCTGCAGAAGAAGGGGGCAACTTTTTGAAAGAAATCAAGCCGCTAAATGTCACCTCCAGGCCCTTTCGCAAGACACCACAGGTGGTTTTTTGTTGGTGGTGCGTCTACCTCTCGTGGGCATTGGTTATAGCTGTAACTGGTGTATCGTCATTTTTCATTGTACTGTATGGTTTGTCTTACGGCTACCAGACTTCAATGGAGTGGTTTTTGGCATCAGCAGCCTCCTTTATTCAGAATGTGTTTTTCCTTTCTGTCCTAAAAATTGTTTGTTACTCAGCTTTGAATACACTTCGTCCTAAATGCTGTGAAAACATTCCATGGTTAACTCAGGAAAATCATTCTGAGATTAAGCTGGACAAGGAAACACTGAGTGAAGATGAGATGAGGGAGAAGCGCTTTAAACTTGCCCAAATCAGAGGCACCAAGCAGTATAAGCCTTTAGAAGCTGATGAAATTGCAAAGATGCTGAAAAGGGCAAAAATTAAAGCCAAGGCTTTCATTTTCATACGAGATTTCATTAGCCACCTTGTCTTTTTAGCTCTGGTATTACATTTTGCCTATTCCAGTGAGAACACCAACGTTTTTCACTACAACCAATTTATTCAGAACCAGTTCTCTCCCAGACTCTCCCCTGTGGACAAGATAGAAGATATTTACACGTGGATGGATGATATCTTCTTGCCCTTGATCCACAACAACGTTCAGCCTTCCTTCCTTCCTGAGAGCTGGTCCAAAATTATTGGTTTGCCTAGGATGAGGCAAATACGGGCTAAACAGACTGAGAAAAAATGTTTCCATCCTCACAGCTTTGTAAATAAATTTGTGATCAGCGAAAGCCACTGTCTTCACAAATACGGCAGGGACACTGAAGAGAAAGGTGACTATGCTGGCAGTTGGTCAAAGATTTCCAACCAGTCTGTTTCCAAGGATGCCAGCAGTCGGCTTGGGTTTACTTACCAGCCAAACAGGACTCCGTGGAGTTATTACTCATTTGGCAATTTGCACACATACAAATCCGGAGGTTACACCTTTTACTTTTTCCCCGAAGAAGGAAGACATAATTCAACAACAAGGCTGGATTTGCTGCAAAAGAGTCATTGGATCGATGAAGATACGTGGGCTCTGATCATTGAACTAACTACATTTAACTCCGATGTGCAGCTCTTCTGCAGTATCTCAGTCATATTTGAACTTTCGCACCTGGGGATCATAAAACCAAGTTTGTCAGTACGCTCTTTTGCACTCCCCATTTTTCATCAGCAAACAAAAGGTCAACAACTGCTTTTTGTTGTTTTTGTTGCCTTTCTGTTCATTTACATTGGAGATGGCCTTTACATCATTGTGCGAGGGAAAAAAAATACTAAAACCCCTTCTAACTTAATTAATTTTGGCTTAGTATCAACATTCCTCCTTTTTGTTCTTTTAAGGGTCCTAAAGTTTAAGATGGGAGCTGATATAGTGAAGTTCTACTTACTTCACCCAAATGATTTCATTCCTTTTCATGCAGTTTGTCATTTAGATCAGATTTTAAGGATTACTATGGGCTTCTTGGCATTTCTTGTAGTTTTGAGAACTCTAAAATATTCTCAATTCTTTTATGATGTGCACCTGGCACAGCGATCAATCATGACAGCTCTTCCTGTAATCTTCTCTATGGCTCTTGTATTGGTGGTGTACCTCTTTGTATTTATGGCCTTTGGCTACCTTGTGTTTGGCCAGCATGATGACAATTACAATAGTATGATTCGCTCAGCTCAGACTATATTCTCTTACAGTGTTTTAGCTTTCAGAGATACTGACTTTTATTCCAACAGGTTGCTGGGTGGTCTGTTCCTAGCCTCTTTCATGTTCGTGATGATCTGTCTTTTTATCAATCTTTTCCAAGCTGTTATTATATCTACCTACAGAGATATGAAACAACCTGTATATGAAGAACCATCTGATGAAGCCCAAGCAGTTGCTTTTGTATTACAAATGCTTAGAAAGATACTGTGTTATCTGATCTGTAGAACAGCCAAAGCAAGTGAACCCAATCTTTTTCACAGCGTGCTCTATGGCCAGCCTCAGAAGAGATGTCAGCAACATTTAGGCCTCAAGAACAGAAAAATAAAAGGAAAAAAAATGGTTTATCTTGTCATATGAACAATGCAAGATTTCATATTCCAGGTCAACTGTACTCTGTAATACTTATGTTTACTGTTACACTTATGTTTCAAATAAATGTTCATAAATACTTTTATTTTCATAATATTATTTTCATAATAAATTATTATTATTATTTTATTTTCATATCTTTTTTTTGTATGTTTTAACATTCAACCCCTTGCTACTGATTGTGCTTAGAGTTTCTCAGCTGAGAGAAATTGTGCTGAGAATTTAACATGGTATGACCTGACAATTAAAATTATTCATATCGCTGCATTTGTATTTGCAGGCAGATGGCTTCGTTAACATCTAACTTCTGGGCATTAACATTTGGCTGCAGAATACCATTTTATAGAGCCTCATTTTTTTTTTCTTTTAGTAGAATTGTGTATTTTAAAACTCTATCCCCATACCAGTCAGTATATTACAATCTGTAGATGAAGACTAACCAAGGTAAACTGCTACAGGCAAGATGGAGAACTTGCTTTGCTCTCATCAAAAACAAAACACACAGGAAAGGAGTGGAAAACTACCAGTCAGATGCTCCTTATATCCGCAGAAGTATACTTTACAAAATGCAACTGCAACGACACACTTCACCCTCTGCTGGTGATACAGTTGATCCCTGTGGGACCACCTATAACAAAGACTCGCTTCCTCCTTACTATATATTATTATTTATTTATTAGTACTATTATCTAAATGTAGGCCTGCATTTTGTTAGAAAAAGTGGGCTTACCATCAAAAGCACTGACAAAACTACCTACTCATGCAGCTTCCTTGGTACTACCCTTTGGGTTTTTACAAACTATTGGTACATTATTTAACTGAGAAAACAAAACGAAACAACAAGAAAACAACAACAACAACAACAACAACAAAAAAACAAAAACGAGTGGTTTTGAAAATTGATCTTGCCATATGCAGGCAGAAAAAACAAAAAGAACCTTGCTGGTACACTTAGAAAAAAATTCTTATTCATAAGACTGGGGAATTTTCCACACAGTTTACTTTGAATACAGAAGGATCACAGCATAGATAGCCAGGCTTGTTCTATGGCCAGCGATGCACCACCTTGATTTCTTCAAGGAGGCAGCTGACCGCGTGAGAGAAATCACAAAGTCTGTGAACACACCTTCCTGATTGGGGAGAACAGCCGGACTTGTCAGCATCACTGATAAGCACCAGCCTTGGGCAAAGGGGAGTTGAGCAGCTTGTTCTTGTCTATCTCTTTCACTAACTTTGTGGATCAAGGTCCGCAAGCATAAAAATCATCTGTTTGGCAGATGATAAAATAATTGTTTCTGAACCTTGGAGACTGAAAAGGTCTCCATGGGCCGCAGCCTCCTCCAGGCCACATCCACCTGCTCCACCGGGGGCTCCTCCATGGGCTGCAGCGTGTAGATCTGCTCTGCCATGGGACCCATGGGCTGCAGGGGAAGAGCCTGCTCCACCAGGGACCTCTCCACAGGCTGCAGGAGAAATTCTGCTCTGGCACCTGAAGCACATCCTGCCCTCCTTCTGCACTGACCTTGGGGTCTGCACAGCTGCTTCTCACTCCTCCCTCCCAGCTGCTGTTTTGCAGCAGTTTTTTCCCTTTATTAAATCTGCTCCCACAGATGCACAACCAACATCGCTCACTGGATCAGCTCTGGCCAGGGGCAGGTCTGGTTCAGAGAACTGGTTCTGAATAAGTGGGTTGTAATGAACACTGTTGGTTTTCTCAGTGGAACAGGCAAAAATTAATAGCAGAGCTAAAAAGACAAGGTGGCTGATGAAATTTGTTTGAAAACAAAAGCCCTGACTTTCATTTTTGCTCTTCCCAGCATCTTTGCAATTTCACCAGCTTCTCAAGGCTTACGCTGCTTGATGTCTCAGATTTGGGCAAGCCTAACGTGCTTCTCCCTCATCTCATCTACATTCAGCATTTCCTTACCCAGCTTAATCTTGGAATAATTTTTCTGACTTAACCACGTAATGTTTTCACAGCATTTTGGACAACATTTTGGATGAATCGCTCTCATAGCTGAGACAGAAAAGGTTTTAGGATATGAAAGAAGAACACTCTTGAAAAAGGAGGTTGCTGATCCAAACAGCCACTCGATTGATGTCTGGTAGCCGTAAGACAAACCGTATAGGACAATGAAAAATGATGATACCCCAATTATGGCTAGAACTAATGCCCACGAGAGGTAGACTCACTGCCAACCAAGATCTAAGTGTGGTCTCTTGTGAAAGAGCCTGGAGGTGAGGCCTACTGGCTTGCTTCCTTTCAGAAAGTTGCCCCCTTCTTCTGCAGAGTCCTTCTGGGCCAAGGCACGAGGAGAAGGTTCCCTCTGGGAAAGTTTAAATAGGGCAACGATAATCTTTTCCAGATGCCAGGTCACCAAAAATTCCTTTTATAAGTTCCTTTTATAATGGATCTCAGGTACCTCAAGTGCATTGGAGATTGTTCATTCTTGGCCACTTTGAAGAACATGATGTTAAAGAGCAATTTCAGTAATAACATTGCTACCCAACAAGATAACCTTTGGAGCCTGGTGAAAATGCCAGTGGGAAAGTGAGCAAATATTGAGATCCGCACATGGCCCTCTCTCAGATGATTGGAAAGATGGATCAAAAAGCAGTCCTTTCTGGGTAGGGGGTCTCTGGGGCTTGTGACAAAAAATGTCCTTTCCAGTAAGCCATCTCCCTTGTCGAGAGAAAGCCACTTCCTGCACATAAAGAACCAGGTCTTCCGAGTGGACGTGTTTTCAACTTTGGCTCTGCTTAAGAACCATCCAGGAGATGGGCCTCTGTTATTGTGCCAGACCCTGAAGGCACAGATGTCTCCTAAGCGTTCCCCGGTAGTCAAGAGAAAGCAGTCAGTGCTTCCTTGACGGAAAGAAGGAACCTGTGGGTGCTGTAAGCAGTGGACATCGCTTGTGCCGTTCTGACTGATGAGCTGGAGAAAAACGTCAGCTTTGGTTCCAGCTCCCCAGCGACTGCCTGTGTATAAGGTGACCAAAAAGCTCTCTTTGTCCGAGGGGTCGTTGTCAGGCAGAACTATAATCTTGTCTTTGCTGGCCCTGTCAGCCCTGTCTTTTTGCATGGCCCAGACGGACAAGAACAAGTAGACTGCAAAAATGAAGAGCACCGTTAAAAGTGTCACAGGATTTTTAGGGATGTCTGCTATGAGCGTTTTCTCCAGGTCCACCGTGTTGGGAGTAACTATTACTTTGGCTGCCAGGAAACTGATGTCAAATGTGGATGTATTTGAGGCCACATGGACTGACAGGCTTCTGTGACTCTGCTTCATCTTGCAGATGCAGTGTACCCTCTGCCAGTGGCCAAGCCTGCACAGGTCTTCCCTCCACTGATTTTGAACTCCACCCAGAAACAAGCACTGGTCACTGAAAATGTTGACGCTCACCAGCCCCGTGGTTGGATACCTTGCAAGGTAGGGCGTCAGCAAGACAATGGAGATGGTCTGACTGTTGGCACCAGTTCCTTGAGCTGCAGGTTTCAGCAGTGACTCTGGGAGACAGATAACGTAAGGAGCCTTGATGTTAAAACCTGCATTAGTCCAGGATATGCCTTTGGTGATATTTGCCTGTAGATCAGTTCTCCAGGGAAGAGGAGCACTTCGTGGTTGCACCTCGAGTACTGTGTTCAGTTTTGGGCCCCTCACTACAAGAAGGACATCGAAGTGCTCGAACGAGTCCAGAGAAGGGCAACGAAGCTGGTGAGGGGTCTGGAGAACAAGTCTTAAGAGGAGCAGCTGAGGGAGCTGGGGTTGTTCAGCCTGGAGAAGAGGAGGCTCAGGGGCGACCTTATCGCACTCTACAGGTACCTTAAAGGAGGCTGTAGTGAGGTGGGGGTTGGTCTGTTCTCCCACGTGCCTGGTGACAGGACAAGGGGGAATGAGCAAAGTTGTGCAAGGGGAGGTTTAGGTTGGATATTAGGAAGTACTTCTTTACTGAAAGGGTTGTTAGGCATTGGAATAGGCTGCCCAGGGAAGTGGTTGAGTCACCATCCCTGGAGGTCTTTAAAGGACGTTTAGATGTAGAGCTTAGTGATATGGTTTAGTGGAGGACTTGTTAGTGTTAGGTCAGAGGTGGGACTAGATCATCTTGGAGGTCTCTTCCAGCCTAGATGATTCTGTGATTCTATGTTTCTGTGGTGGGAGGCCTGTCTGCAGCATGGCCTGCCCTGCTCAGTGAGAGGTGTTCTTCACCCAGGCTGAGTTCGGGTACCAGAGGCAGCGTGGTGGGGTTGGTGGCTGCATCTCTTTCTTCTCTGGCTGGTAGCGCAGCGTCACGGTGCTGCTCCCCAGGCATGAGATGCAGTCGTGGGTGTTGCGTCATTGAGAGACGTGTCCATGAGGGCCCAGGCAGGTGAGTAGCAGGGGTGGTGGCTGCAGGTGGGGAGAGGAGGATCGCAGGGCTTGATGGAACAAGCCGAGCAGCAAAAGAAGCAGAAAAGTGTGCAGAGACATGTCAGTAATGACCTGAAGACCAAGAGGGAGCACTGGCATTGCAGTGCTGCCTGCAAGTGGGAACCAGCCAAGGAGTCCCAGCTGTTAGTTGGTGTCCTTAGAGATCAGAACGTGCTCCTTGGAGACCAGGACCTGTCCCCCTCCTCCCCGGCACAGCTGGCAAGGGGGCCTGGTACAGTTGCCATCCATGTCCCTTGGGCAGCAGCTGCCCGCTCCTGGGCTGCCTTGGCCCTGGTGTGCTGGGGCAGGCAGGAAAGCTGCCCACCAGCAGATGTTCCACCACCGTCCTTGGTAGCATACTTACAGAACAGCAGAAAGGCTGAGCCTTGAAGGGACCTGTTTCTCAACCAGGTTCACCTAGAGCAGGTTTTCCTGGACCACGCCATGGTGGTTTTGGTGATCTCTAATGAGGAGACTACACAACCTCTCTGGGCTACTTGTGCCAGTGCTCTGTCACCTGCACAGCACGGAAGGGTTCCTGATATTCAGAGGGAACCTCCTGTCTGCCAGTTTGTGCGCACTGACTCTTGTCCCCTGGCACTGGGCACTACTGAGAAGAGCCTGACTCCATCTTCTTTGCACCCTCCCTTCAGGTATTCATAGACATTGATGAGTTCCCTCTGAGACTCTGCAGAGTCCCGGCCCTCTCAGCCTCTCTTCACAGGAGAGGTGCTCTAGTCCCTTCATCAGCCTCAGGTCCCTTTGTTGGACTTGCTCCTGTATATCCACGTCTCTTTTAGTGAGGGGCCCAGAGCTGGACATAGTGCTCTAGGTGTGGCCTCACCAGTGCTGAGCAGAGGGGAAGGATCACCTCCCTCGACCTGCTGGTAATACTTAACCTAGTGTAGCCCAGGATACCACTGGCCTTCTTTGTGACAAATGCACACTGCCTGCTCATATTCTACTTGGTTTCCACCAGGATGCCCAGGTCCTTTTCTGCCACGCTGCTTTCCAGCTGGGCAGCCCCTAGCATATGGGGGTACATGGGGTTGTTTCTCCCCAGATGCAGGACTTCATGCTTCTCCCTGTTGAACTTCATGAGTAGTGCAGCCAATACAAGAGAACATTAACTTCCTGTCAGATCGTTTGTCCAGATCCCTTATCCAAGTTCCTCCAGATGGCAGCATGACCCCGTGGTAAATCAGCCACTCCTAGCAGTTCCATGTCATCCACGAACTTGCTGGGGGCGCCCTCTTCCCCATGATCCAGATCATTAATGAAGATGTTAAACGAGACTGGGCCCAGTAGTAACCCCTGGGGTACCTTGCTAGTTACTGGTCTCCAGCTGGACTTTGTGCCACTGATCACCCCGCTCTGGGCCTGGCCATCCAGGCAGTTTTCAATCACCTCACTGCCCATCAGACTGATAACATCGGGAGCTTGTGTAGGAGGGTTTTACAGGAGACAGCATAAAAGGCCTTGCTGAAATCCATGCAGAATATATCCACTGCTTTCTCTTCATCCAACAGACCAGGCATTTCACCATATAAGTTTATAAAGCTGGTCAGGCCTGACTTCCTCTTGGTGCATCCGTGCTGACTACTCTTGATTTTCTTGTCATTCGTGTGCCTGGAAATAGTTTCCTGGGTTAGTTGCTCTATCTCTTTCCCAAAGTTTGAGGTTAGGCTGACAGGTCTGTAGTTCCCTGCCTCGTCCTTCCTGACCTTCTTGAAGATAGGGGTGACATTTGCTTTTCTCTAGTCTTCAGGCACTTCCCCAGCTGCCATGAACGATCAAAGATTATTGTGAGTGGCCTTGCAATGAGAGCAGCCAGCTCCCTCCACACTTGTGGGTGCATGGCATCAGGACCCACGGACTTTGGAATGTCCAGTTTGCTGAAGTATTCCCCGACCTGATCCTCTTCCACTCAGGGTACATCTTCCTTGCTCCAGCTGTTCCCCTGGTCTCTGTGACCTGGCATTCCTGAAGGCTGGTCTTGATAGTACAGACGGAAGCCAAGGCAGCATGAAGGGGGTAGGTTTAGGGTTAGGGTTAGGGCTAGGGTTAGGGCTAGGGTTAGAGTTAGGGTTAGGGTCAGGGTCAGGGTCAGGTTCAGTGTCCGGGTTAGGGTCAGGTTTAGGGTAGGGGTCAGGGTTAGGTTCTGTTTTAGGTTAAGGGTTAGAGATAGTATCATGGTCAGGGTTAGGGTGCAGGTCTGGGGTAGGGTCCGGTTCTGGGTTAGGTTCTGGGTTTGGATAACTGTCTGTGTCCAGGTTAGGGTCATGGTCCGGTCAGGGTTAGATTTAGGATTAGGCTTAGGGTCAGGGTTAGGGTCGGGGTCAGGTTCAGGGTAAGAGTCAGGGTTAGGGTCAGGGTTAGGCTACGGGTCAAGGTCAGGGTTAGGTTCAAGATTGGTTTCAGGTTCAGGGTTGGTGTCAGGTTTAGGTTTAGGACCTGGACCCGGACCCAGACCCTTACCCGGACCCAGACCCTAACTCCAAACCGGATACTAACCCTGAACCTAATCCTGACCTGTCTATGGGTCAAGGTCAGGGTTAGGTTCAAGGTTGGTTTCAGGTTCAGGGTTGGGGTCAGGTTTAGTGTTAGGGTCAGTATTAGGTTCAGGTTAATGTCCCGGTTAGGGTCAGGATTAGGTTTAAGGTCAGGGTTAGGGTTAGGGTTAAGGTTAGTGTCAATATTAGGGTCTGGTTAAGGGTCTGGGTTAGGGTCTGGTTAATTTCTGGGTCCGGGTTAGGGTCCGGGTAAGGGTGCGGGTCTGGGTTAGGGTCACGGTCCAGCTTAGGGTTAGGGTTAGAGTTAGGGTCAGGGTTAGGGTCAGGTTTAGGGTTAGGTTTCGGTTAAGGGTCAGGGTGAGGGTTAGTGTCCAGTTTAGGGTCCAGGTTAGAGTGCATGTTAGTGTCCGGGTCCAGGTTATGGTCAGTATCCAGGTAGGGTTAGGGTTCGGGTTAAGGTCAGGGTTAGGGTTAGGGTCAGGGTCAGGAAGAGTGTGGGGGTCAGGGTTACGGTCAAGGTTATTTTCAGGGTTAGGGTTAAGGTCAGGGTCCAGGTTAGGTTTCGGGCAAGGGTCAGGGGTAGTGTTAGTGTCAGGGTCAGGCTTAGGGTCAGGTTCAGGGTTAGGGTCAGGTTCTGTCGTTGAGCCACTTGCTAAACATGGCTCATGCCTGTAGATGTTTTCCCAGTGCTTTCCTGCACTCTTCTTACAAAGCACACCACAGAACATCTCTCATATATGCGCATCTGTAATTTATACATGCCTGAGTAGGTTTCACTTCCTTCCCTATGTATGCTAACTTCAAGTAATATATGCAACAAAAGAATTGTTTGCAGGTCTAAAACTTTCTCACCCATTCCTTTCAAAAAATACAAAATTCAGTAGATCAAATGTTCTAGGAAAATATCCTAGGACTCAGGAACACTGCAGGACAAAAGTAGTTTTACCTACTGCTGACAATGTAGAGAGGCCCACCCTTATAGCATACACAAATTTTTATGAGCCAAAGATTTATCTGTATAGCTTATAAGGAAAAGTGGAGGTGGCTGTGTCACTCAGGCATGGGGAAACTGTGGGGCATCTTTGTGCAAGCAATCCCATAGTCCCACATAGGAATTTCAACATGTGGAGAAAATAAAATAAACAGAGCCCAAAAAGCAAACCCATTAATAACAAGCAGCCCCTGGCAAAAGAGTAAACTCTCAAGCAGAATGGATGCAAGAAGTTTTTATTGCATAAAAATCGAAAATTATGGTGAAGCATCCCACAAGACCCAGGTCACTGACGTACAATCTAACGACTTTGTCAAAAGATGTGCTTAATGCAACCTGCCCCTTCTCCCAGTGCAACAGCTGTCACTTTTAAGGGGAGTTATCAAATGTTTGCCTGTTTCAGAGCCCTGCTAAAGGGCTTTTGTTGAGACAGTTTCATCAAGTTGAGTTAGTTGTAATAAGGTGACAGACATAACGGATGTGAAGTTTCTGTTGGTAAATACACTTACTGCAACAGCACTAAGATATGATACCAGTGCTAGCAAAATGCTCTCCCAGGCATTCCTCACCAAAGGGTGAAGATGCAGAGCTTACCAAGAAGGCATCCCTGTCTAGGTGGAGGAGAAGGAGCACAGCCAGTCAACTGCCTATGCTAGGTTTACAATTTCTTCTTCTGTCTCTCCCCAGCTCTACTGTTTTCCTCACTCTATTTTTTTCCCTAACGCTAACTTTTTTTTTCCTTCTTTTTCTTACACTAACTCCTATCACTCTAACCTTACCTGTTCCTTCCCTGGGGGTATGATTTGAGTGAAGAGTTGAGTGCTAGAGTCATATGTGTTTTGCATGTACTTCATTAAGCTCATTATCCTACTCATGCGTATTAACTTTAAAATTTATTTTACACATAGAGAAGCAAAAAGTTTCACTCAGGCCCTGTGGACCTCAAGACTCTGTTCTGCCACCAAAACAGGGCCGTCCCACCAACACAAGACTCCCTCCTTCAGCAGCCTCTCCTACCAACCTTGCGGACTTCCATCCACAAAGCTTGTGAAAGAGATAGACAAGAACAAGCTGTTCAACTCCCCTTTGCCCAAGGCTGGTGCTTATCAGTGATGCTGACAAGTCTGGCTGTTCTCCACAACAGCTGAAGCCTGAAATAATTAGAGCCTTAGACACTTAAAGTGCTGTATCAATCAACCTGACCCAGCCACCCTGTGATCATGACAGTGACTCTCCAATGGGATTGACCAGGAGAGGAGAAAGAACAATACCTTTACATTCTGCTGCTGCTGCTTTCCTGGGGAACTCAAAGTGCAAAAGCTGCACTGAAATGCCATGACAGTATTTTTTTATGCTGCAAATAACCTCAGAGAAGGCAGACTCACCTGTCCAGGAGTGCTCAAGAGAGAGTTACCAGAATAAAGGGCCCTGCGTTTCTCTGGAAATTTGGGAAACTGATAGCCTCCTGTCACAGATTTTCAGAAAAGAGGTCTGTCTTATCCACTCAGTGTGGTCAGCCCCTGTCTGCAACATAGTCATCTCTAAGTCCTCTTTTCCTTCCACATCTCATCCAGGTTGCACAACAGATGGCCCCAGAAAATGCTACCTTCACTCCTTGCCTAAGCATTCCCAACCATCACACCAAAGCCATGTATGACACCTTGGAAGTAACAAAGCAAATGGTTTGCAGACAGGGCTACCATGGTAAGATTTGCAGTTATTTGCAGAGGGGTGAGCTGATGGTAGGAAGAGAATTATATTCTTTCAGAAAGGTGTTAGATGAAGTTTGTGAAGAGAGGTAGTATCTTTTTCAAGACCAAAAATGTAGTTTTGTTTTTCAAAAAAAAAAGAGATTCTTTTGGGCATGAGCCTTTCTTCAGATCTTGGAGTGATTTACCAGTGTCATAGAGTGTGCCACATGGGTTAAATGGCATAATTTTTTACCTTCTATTCTTATGTTACAGAATCACAGAATCAAAGGGGTTGGAAGGGACCTCGAAAGATCATCGGGTCCAACCCCCCTGCCAAAGCAGGTTCCTTAGAGCAGGCTGCCCAGGTAGGTGTCCAGACGGGCCTTGAATATCTCCAGAAAAGGAGACTCCACAACCTCCCTGGGCAGCCTGTTCCAGTGCTCCGTCACCCTCACTGTGAAGAAGTTCTTTCGCATGTTGGTGCGGAACTTCCTGTGCTCTATCTTGTGGCCATTACCCCTTGTCCTATTCCCACAAACCCCTGAAAAGAGGTTGGCCAAATCCCTCTGTCTCCCACACCTCAGGTATTTGTACACATTGATGAGATCCCCTCTCGGTCTTCTTTTCTCCAGGCTGAACACACCCAGGTCTCTCAGCCTTTCCCCATAGGGAAGATGTTCCAGGCCCCATATCATCTTTGTGACCCTCCGCTGGACTCTTTCCAGGAGATCTTTTTTTGTACTGGCGAGCCCAGAACTGGACACAGTACTCCAGGTGAGGCCTGACCAGGGCAGAGTAGAAGGGGAGGATCACCTCCCTTGACTTGTTGGCCATGCTCCTTTTAATGCATGCCAGGATCCTGTTCGCCTTCTTGGCCACCAGGGCACAGTGCTGGCTCATGGTCAACCTGTCGTCCACCAGGACCCCCAGGTCCTTCTCCTCGGAGCTCCTCTCCAGCAGGTCGTCCCCCAGCCTGTACTGATACATGCGGTTGTTCCTTCCCAGGTGCAGGACTCTACACTTGCTCTTGTTAAACCTCATTTGGTTTGTTCCTGCCCAGCTCTCCAGCTGGCCCAGGTCTCGCTGAATGGCAGCACAGCCTTACGGTGTGTCGGCCACTCCTCCCAGCTTCGTGTCATCTGTGTACTTGCTGAGGGCAGACACTATTCCCTCATCAAGGTCATCGATGAAGATGTTGAACAAGACCGGACCCAGCACCGACCCCTTGGGAACACTGCTAGTCACAGGTCTCCAGCCGGACTCTGTGCCGCCCATCACCACCCTCTGAGCTCGGCCAGTCAGCCAGTTCTCAACCCACCTTACTGCCCACTCCTCTATCCCACACTTTTTCAGCTTTGCTAGCAGGATGTCATGGGAGACAGTATCAAAAGCCTTGCTAAAGTCAAGGTAGATGACATCCACTGCTCTCCCCCCATCTACCCAGCTGGTGATGCCATCATAGAAGGCAACGAGGTTGGTCAAGCACGACTTCCCCTTGGTGAATCCATGCTGACTACTCCTCATAACATTCTTCTCTTCCAATTGCTTGGAGATGGCATCCAGAACAAGCTGTTCCAACACCTTTCCAGGGACAGAGGTGAGACTGACTGGCCTGTAGTTTCCCGGATCCTCCTTCTTGCCCTTCTTGAAGACCGGAGTGACACTGGCTATCCTCCAGTCTTCAGGCACCTCTCCTGTTCTCCAGGACCTTTCAAAGATGATAGAGAGCGGTTTGGCAATCACTTCTGCTAGCTCCCTCAGCACACGTGGATGCATCCCATCGGGACCCATGGATCTGTGTGCGTTGAGCCCACTCAGATGCTCCCGAACCACTCTCTCGTCAACCAGGGGGGAGCCCTCCATTTCCTAAGACCCTTTCTCCTCCCTCCAGGGTCGAGGAGTTCCAGGGGGGGAGTCCTTGAAGCAAAGACTGAAGCAAAGAAAGCATTCAGTATCTCCGCCTTCTCAGCATCTCCCATTACCAGGACACCCCCGTAATTCAGCAAGGGAAACACATTATCCCTAGTCTTCCTTTTACTGTTTACATACTTAAAAAAGCCCTCCTTATTGTCTTTTATCTCTTTTGCAAGCCTCATCTCTAGGTGGGTTTTCGCCTTCCTTGTCACGTCCCTGCAGGCCCTGACAACACTCCTATACTCCTCTCAAGAGGACAGGCCCTTTTTCCACATTTCATAGACCTTCCTCTTCCTTTTGATCTTATCGATGAGCTCCTTGCTCATCCACGCAGGTTTCCTGCCCCCCTTCCCCCATTTCCTACTCTTAGGGATGCACCAATCCTGAGCTTGGAAGAAGTGCTGTTTAAATGTAGCCCAGCTCTCACAAGCACCCTTGCCTTCTACCAACCTAGCCCATGAGATACCCCCAAGCAGGTCCCGGAAGAGGTCAAAGTTGGCTCTCCGCAAGTCCAGGGTAGCAATCCTGCTTTTAGCCTTACTTCTTCCACCAAGTTCCATCTTGAACTCCACCATCTCATGGTCGCTGCATCCCAAGCTGCCCCCAACCTTCACATCCCTAACAAGCCCATCCCTGTTGGTAAGGACAAGGTCCAGAAGCACCCCCTGCCTCGTTGGTTCCTCCACCACCTGCGTCAGAAAATTGTCTTCAATGCATTGAAGGAACCGTTTGGACTGCACATGCCTGGCCGAGTTGCTTACCCAACAGATGTCTGGATAATTGAAGTCCCCCATGAGAACCAGCGCCCGTGATCTTGAGGCTACTACCAGCTGCTTGTAGAAGGCCTCATTGACCTTCTCCTCCTGATCTGGTGACCTGTAGTACACCCCCCACAACAGTGTCCCCCATACCAGCCCACCCCTTAATTCTCACCCACAAGCTCTCCACTTCTCCTTCACCCTCCCCCAGGTGGAGCTGGGTACACTCTAATTGCTCCCTCACATAAAAGGCAACCCCACCCCCTCGCTTCCCCAGCCTGTCTTTCCTAAAAAGGACATAGCCCTCCATGACAGCTTTCCAGTCATGGGAGCTGTCCCACCATGTCTCTGCGATCGCAACGAGATCGTGGCCCTGTGACCGAACACAGATCTCGAGCTCATCCTGTTTATTTCCCATGATCTGCGCATTGGTATACAGGCACTTTAGGGAAGCAGCAGGCACTGTTACCCCTGGAGGGATGCAAGAAGAAGATTCTGGACGGGGTATCGGGATCATTACCTTCGCTGAGGAGCCCTCAGACAATCCTATGGGACAACTCAGAGGTTTTTCCCTACTATCTTCAACAGTGACAGCAGTGACAACTTCCCCCAGCCCTTCTCTGTCACTTTTAGCTCCCCTCCCTTCCCCCGTCAAACCTAGTTTAAAGCCCTGGTAATCAGCCCAGAGAACTTGCTCCCCAACACAATTGTGCCCCACTTGCTGAGTTGGAGTCGGTCAGCAGCCCACATACCCAGCTTCTCAAAGGACTGCCCAAGACCAAAATACCCAAATCCTTGGTCCAGACACCATCCTCTCAGCCAGTCATTCACCTGTCCCGTTCTCCTCCTTCTTTCTGGGTCCCAGTCAGCCAGCGGGAGGACAGAGGAGAGGACAGAGGAGAACACTACTTGCACCCCCGATCCCTTCAACATCCTTCCCAGGGATGGAAAGTCCTTTTTAGTATTCCTCATTTTTCTAGTTGCAGCTTCCCGGGATCCAACCTGAATGACAACAAGAGGATAGTAGTCCTCCGGTTTAATGAGCTGTGGCAGAGCCTTCCTAACATCTCTGACACGTGCCCCAGGAAGACAGCACACCTCTCTGGATAGATTATCTGGGCGACAAATGGGAGCCTCAGTGCTCCTCAGCAAGCAGTCTCCGATCACTAAGACTCTCCGCTCTTTTTTTGTGGCACCGGTTGTGATGCAGTGCTCCATCCGGCCCCGCTCCCTATGCTCAGTACTTCCCCCAATCTTGACACGCTTCTCAGGGTTGCTTCCCAGGTTCAGACTACTGTCCAGACCCTCAACCTCTTCCTTATCCTTCCTAAGAGCCTCAGATCTACTACCCAGGGACACCGTGGGGGTTGGTGGCACCGTGGGTGTCGGGGGCAGATATCTCTTTCTGCTTCAAGCTGAGACGAGGGTCCAGCTCCTTTCCTCTTGTGGGCGGTCAAGCCCTCTGTCCTGCATGTGATCAGCTGGGTCAGTTACTACCCTTTGCAGGGACTTAGGAGGGGGCTGCTGGCCATCAGCAAGGACAGGTTGACACCTCCTGTCTGTCACCCTCAGACACTCCCAGGATCCCCTCAGGCTGCCGATTTCTCGCTGCAGCCCAGCCACCTGCTCAAGGAGTTCATTGAGCAGGGCACACGTGCACCGACAGCAGACCTCTCTTCCCTCAGGACCCAGGTATGTCTCCAGATTCGGGAGCTCCCTGCAGTCTCCAGTCTGGACTGCCACTTCCCCCCTCAGGGGATCCACCTGAGTGTCCCCATGAGCCCAGAGAGGCAGTATCTCCTCCGCTTGGGTTGCCGCCTACGGACCGGCCACTGCAACGGGTGCCCACCATGGTGAATTCTAGGTTCTAAGAGGCAGAGTTCCCTGAGGAGAGGAGGGGAAGAGAAAGGGAGGTGGGAAAGGGAGGAGAGAATCCTCCTCGCACTCCTCCCTGCCCCGCCTGAACTGCCCCGCGCGAACTGCCTGCGCTAACTGCCTAGCCAGTCCTCTTAGCACGTCCTGTTGGCGGCGGCCCTGGGTCGGGGCGCTCCCTAGGCCTTGCTTTTATAGCGCCAGGGGGTGGGTGGGCTGCTGTCAGCCCTGGCTCCGCCCTCAGCACGTCAGCGCCCGCGGCGGCACAAGCACAGCTCCTGCCTGCTCGGGGGGAGCGGTCCGGGGCTGCGGCTCTGGCCAAGGGGCTCTGTGCTGCGTTGTTGGGGGGACCGGGGGGGGTTAGGGGTTGGCTCCGTCCGTCTCCCTGCCAGGAGCCCTCGCTGCAGCCGATCCGCACGAGGTCCTCGTTGAAATGGCCAATATATATTCTTATATTCTAATTTAGCAAGTTTCCCAACTTGCCCGAAACTTAGATCTTGCCTAGAAACAGGGATATTACCTCTAACACAGAGCCATAGTAACCCTGGTAAAAAAAGTAATAAAAAAACCTGATTTCTTGTACTGCGTCAGTAGAGGACAGGCTTTGCTTACATTAAAGATACCTGGGATCTATGTAGGTGGTATAGAGCTGTGTATATATTATATAGACCTGTATATATATATACATATATATTTCCTGGCTGGTCAAGTAGCCTGAGAAGCGAATTTAACGAGATCCAGTGTTACATGTCAACCAGGAAAGCAGTTAGAGACCTGAGGTTGGCTTAAGCTCAGGCTGCTCCACAGAAGCCGTATTCCCTTGTACGCCGGCCTCTCCCCAGCATTCACACCAGGCATAGACGGGTGGCAACGATTTATTAGTTAGGCGAAGACGGTCTGGGCTCCCCCGGCGGGGCGGTGAGCGCTGCCAGGCACTGTGATCATCTTCGGTCGTGAAATTTTCGGCTGTGAGCGCCTCTTGCAGGGAGAATGGTACTTCCAGCTGGCTTGACGGGCATCATGTATACCTAGTTAGACATCATATAATAAATTACAGCTTATTATTAACCGCAATTAAATTGTCGTCTATGCATTGTTTCTGCTCAGAGGGTGAAGAGGCGCTGGCCCTTTAAGGAGGGGGCGGGATCTAGCCTGGCGGGGAGCCGGAAGCCGGAGGCGGAAGCGGCGGAGTGGTGCCCGTGTGCGCGCTGTTGCCGTGGCTGGCCGCAGCGGCGGGGCGAGGGGGCGCCTGGCGGGGCGGAGCCGTTGGATCAAGGGCGTGTGTCCGCCCTCCCCCTCCCGGCCGGGCCGGGCCCGGCCCATCCCGTCCGTCGGCCGAGACAGAGGTGGGACAGCGCGGCCTGGCCCCGGGGTTCATTTGTTGCATGAAGCCCGCGGCCTCTGTGCTGCAGCCCAGCAGCCACGGAGCGCTTTGTGGTTTTGCGAGGAGCTTTGAGCTGAGGGTGGAGCTGTGGGGTGCAGCCCTGGAAAGGGCTGCGGAGAGGTTCCAGGGAGTTGTAGGCTGTCTGAAGGCAGTACGCAGTGCTGCTTTGGGGCGTGCACAGGAATGGGCGTTAAGGGCTTGGGGGAAAGCCTGTGTCCTGTGAAACTTTAGCGTTTCTGGTACAAGCTTGCTTGCACCTGACCTAGTTGGTTTTGGGATCACGACTTCGGACTGGGAGGGCTGTAGAACTACAGAAACAGGGAGGCCAGAGTGCCTCATTCAGAGTACAGGTGGCCCCTCAGGTACTCAACTCCCTTTTAAAAATGAGGAGGAAATGAGAAGTTTGCAATATGTACGAGAGGTGGTAGCACAGTTTCTGAATCTGCTCAGAGAACCCCAAGAGAATACTTCCATATCTCAAAGGTGCTAAGGGTCATCTATTAAGAAGAGAGATTAATCATGTCTCTAAGGTGCCTGGGCTGGAAGGAGAGTCTGTGAACGCTGCAAAGTGACATCAAGATAAAGCCAGTTGTGTCTTTAGTCTGATGGACTGAATAATCTCTTAAACTGTCTTCCATCTGTAGGCATCTGTGAATCAAAAAATTGGATTTGTGTCTTAGTAGTTTGTTATACCAGTGTGACTCCTAGCAAACATACTGAGCATGACTCATGTAATCATTTAGGTTTTGAAAAGACCTCTAAGATTATCTAGTCCAACCTTTAATCTAGCATTGCCAAGCCCACCACTAAACCATGTCCCAAAGCACTACATCTGTGCATTTTTTGAAGACCTCCAGGGATGGTGACTCAACTGCTTCCATGGCAGCGTGTTCTAATGCTTCACAACCCTTTCAGTGAAGAAATTTTTCCTAATATCCAACCTAAACCTCCCTTGGCGCAACTTGAGGCCATTTCCTCTTGTTTTATAACATCGTGCTTGGGAGAAGAGACCGATCCTCAGTACTCACATGTTTGTGCATTAGTTAAGATTTTTCCATTAGTACTTTTCCCTGCTCTGATTTTACCAATATAACACCTTGGAGGGACTGGTAGACGTATGCAAATGCGAAGATACCATATGTTGATTAATTTTCCTTGACTGGTCTAGTTCGCAAGGTGTACTGATACAAATGCAATTTTGTGACCATAACTAATGCTACTTGAAGGTGTTACGCTACTTTAGCTATGTCCTTATAATTAAAGTGATAAGAAATTAAAGATATGTAGACAGAACTTAAGTCCTTCATGCTCCAAGATGGAATGTCAAAGACATTGTTTTCCTCATGCATTAATTTCTGAGGTAAAGGGAGAAATTTGCCGGGCAAAGTAGCTGTTGTAACAGAAGGATTATTTTATATCTCATCTCAAATACGGTAAGGATGTACATCTCTACAAATAAGGCAGAGTTGCATCATCAGGAACACTGGAGAATCCCTTGAAACTTCTACTCTGCACAGATAGAGCAACCTGGGGTTGCTTGGAGGTGTTCTGACTGAAGAAGGTTTATTATTTGATGTCAATAGTAGGAAAATATTTCAGTTATCAGCCCGACTCAGAATGGAGACTTGCTCCGCAGACTTGTTGAGGCACTAAACAGAAATAGTCTGTACATTACCTTTATGCTGGCCTTTTTGCTAAAGGAGAGTGTTTGCTGGCACAAAAATCAATGAACCAAAAAAGCTGAAATAAATGAACCAAAAAAGGCTGAAACTTTTTTTTTTTAACCCCCTCAACCAGTATAAATCGTGAGTGGGGCAATGATTGTTCTGTAATGTTCCTTTCCTCGATACCTGTTGAAAAGAACCCTTTTTACCTGCTCTTTCTGTTTTTTCCTTTTTATTGGCCAGCTGACCCGTGAAACATGCTGCCTCCAATAAGGTCATCTTCTAACTACCTAATAATTCCCTGCTAAGCCTTCTTTCCCCTCCTGTTAATTTTGTCATAATTTTTCCATTGCTCGGTTGTTACTAATTAAACACAGGTTTATGCATATGTGCAAAAAGGAAATGTGCATTTAAATCTGTAACATAAACTTCACAGCATGCTTAAGTGCTATCTGTAGCTGTATCTGATACTTTTACAAACTCTTGACGTAAACGTATGGCCTATAAAATTTCTATCAAGACCCCATCAACTTTGCTACTTAACTAGCTCTACTCTGCAGTTCAAACTCTTCTCCTGGACCTCAGTGAGGTCTTAGCGCCATTTACACTTGCTGAACAAAGAGATCTGAAGGCAAAGAAAAGCTACTTAAATATTTATGGCTTATTGAGGTTGCTGCCAATTGTCATTGGATTTTTGATCCTCTAGGGCAGCAAGACACAACTACCCTGATTTTGCACATCTGTTCTCCTCGCATATGACCCAGTAGGAGCAGACCATCCTGTTGTGGTGAATTCTAAGATCTGTGCACCTTCATCCACCGTGAGATTTGTCAGTGTGAAAAACCTGCCTCCTTCCTGTCTCACCTGTGATGAACAGAGCAGGAAATTTGTCCAAAAGAACTTCTGGAGGGGAAGAGCATAAGCGCACATGCTTGGCTGACAGGCTGTGCAAAATACAGAACACACACACACACACAAAAAACCAGACTGTCTGTCTATGGTAAAAGATGTCTCCCACTGTCTGATAACAAATATCATTTCTCTGTGTCTACAGAAAATCATGGAAGTGAGCCTTGATATTTATTTAGTGAGAGTATCAGGTATTGAAAGAAGCAAGTTCAGCCTTAGCTTCTGTACATGTTTTTAGGCAAAGTAATCCAAGTAATGGTTGGAAGCAAAGTCTTTCAGAGAAGAGCGAAGGGACTAACTGGAAAACATGGTAAAAATTCATGGTGGTAGTGCCTGGCTGATTTCATGTTATTTCATATCGCTACATGTCAGGAAAAGAATTTACTACATGCATAAGTGAGGAAGGCTTGAAGCTGCCAGCTCATTTCTGAAGCTCTGATTTGCACTGTAATTGGAAAAAAAAGGAAGTTTTAGAGCTCCCACCAAGTACCCTGGAAAAGAAAACTTTCTAAGGGTTAAGTGGGAGTGGGCTTCATAGAGGACACCTCTCACTTTGTTGTTTTTTCTAATGCTTGCTGTTCACAACAGCTGGGACAACAAAACTTGGGGAATGCACCTTTCAGGGGAAGAGGATGTGCCTACAAGAAGGTGGGGGGGGGCTACGTGCTTGAGAGTGTTATGCATATAGTGGGGTCAGGACTTCATTCTGTATTCTCAAACTTTCTTGAAGCAGGCAGTATGTACCCCGTACCACCCCACCCCAACAGTTCTGTGTTTTCTTTTTAAAGGTTTTGCTTTTCTCCATCACGAAGTCCTCACCTCATGGTCAGTCCTAGCAAACAGAGAGCATCAGCTACATTTTACTGGAAAGAATTCTCTTCCCTTGGTATGTTAATGTGAACATTTTCCTGGTCACAGGAAAGCTGGCGCTGGCTGTCACAGTAAGGACACTGCAGCATGCAACCCCATGTAGTAGGGGATATTTCCTTCCAGTACCAACTTGGCTTTCTGCAGAGAGATAAATCACTGAAGCTATATTTAATTCTTTCGGGATTATGTCAAGTTGCAGTGTCTTATTTCCCAATACAGTTCCCTTCTCCTGCATTTCCACCAAATCTTAGTGCTCCTATTTTAGGCTATGTAGGAAAGTGTTGCACTAAGTTTAGATTATGCTTAACCACGCTGATACTTTCACTGGTACATTTGTGGCCCAACGTAACTTCGCTTAAAGGACAACTTAAAGGGAAGCATCATCACATATATTAGTAGAGCCTTACTACCTTCTTCTTCTTCCCCACTATGGATATTAATCTAACAAAGCTATAATAGGGAGCAGCAGTTTGGAGGGAGGACAAAATCAGTTCAGGACTGGGTAGCCTATGGCTGTAGCATGCTTAGTTATTCTGGTTACACCAGAAGGGAGATTTAATGAAATCAGACCTCAGGTCTGTTTTCCCTCTTTTGGCAAGGAATAGCTGTGATCCAGAAGTGGTGTTATATTAATTGTGTTCACTTCATTGTTTGGGTGTCCTGTGTTACCTCGTCTCCACTAAGTCCCTGTAACTGCTGTGAGAAGAGAAACAAATTTCCTTGTCCTTCCTTTAATTAATTCTAGGCCATTTTATGTATAGAATGGTTAGCATGGATGATAATGATGTGTGATAAGATTTGCACTCTGCTTAGGAAAGCCAGTTAGGAGAGCAGAAGAAAGAGTAGTGAGGGGAATTGAGCAAAAGAACAGAAAAGACCATAGATAATTTCAGGGCCCAAGGAGGGGAAGGAAAGGAAGAACTAATGACCCTGCAGTTCTCCCTCTTCAAGGTTCTGCCACACAACAGAGGTCCACCACTCACTGTGCTTCTGCAGACAGACATGGAGAGATGGCTTCTACCATGCGTGCTTGGGCAACTTGCCTTTGTTTTATTCTAATTCACTCTCACTGCACAATCCACTTAGTGGGGCTTTTACATCTGAGTCACTCGTAACAGCTGGTTTGCTGAAAAAGGAATCCCCAGCAGCTACTAGCAGCACTACAGCCAAGCAGCAGGGCTGTACAGTTCCGATGTGTCCACTAGAGGACAGTGGTATATACCCAATAATTGGTGCCCTGTTCCAGCATTCCTGCGTGAAGCTGTTAAATTCTCACCTAATTTGAAATTCTTTATTAAATGCTGTCTAATTCAGAGCTGGCTGGCTGCTATGTTCCCGTAAGGAGTAGTTGGGCTAGTTGTGTTGTGTTTCTTTTTTTTTGTTTAAGTGATGGTTTCTCAGCTTTGTTAAATCATGCATTTTATCGATAGGTGCCTTTTTGAGATTAATCTTATGTTCCTAAAACCTTTTTACATTAGGAATATTTTTGATTTGCTTGTCTATATTATTCCTTTCTTTCCTCTGACACACTTCCCTGTTCAAGCACTTCTCTCCAAGTGTTCAGAAAACATGCTTTCGTATCTCTGGCCACCTCCAGGGCGAGCCCTATAATGTAGCCCCTGGCAGGGCTGTTTATCCTGCTGCCCCAGGGAGCCCAGGCTAGCTGTCATTAAACAGCAGGGCTTGGGGCCTGCTAGAGGGAAGCCTGTGTCCTGCTGTGACATCAGTTCCTTCAGAGCAGAGGGAGCACAGCAGTACCAACACCAACCTCCTGGCCTGAAGGGAGAAGTTGCTGCAACAAGTCAAGGCTTAATTCAGTCAAGTGATCTTTGGGAGAGGTAATAAGAGTAGAAGTTCCAAATGGCCATGCTTGGTGAAATTGCATTCCTGGGCTAATTCCTTACCCTGAGCCCAAGGTAAGTCAACTCAGGAAGAGCAGGGAGGCAGCCAACAGGTGACCTAAACATGCCTTCAGGGCAATAACATGAAAGAACTAGAGGGAGAGAGCTGTTCACGCGGGGATTAACTAGCAGTAAGAAGGTTCTGCTGCATCTGTTAGCTGGGCAATTGGGCAATAGATGATTTTTCTGAAGGAGGTGAGTGTATTCTTGGTGCTGAAGTGTATTTAAATTTGTATCATGCCAAATGCTTCAGAATAACTTGGCATCGACCAGGCTATGAATTCAGTGGCTCCTAGCCTTCCAGCAGAGAGCACTCCTTCCCACTGAGGGTCAAGCTGTGAATATTTTAATAGGTCACCATCATCAACACTGGATATGGCAGGAAAATCTTGGCAGGAAGAAATGGGTTTAATTGGAGAGGATTAAAGGTGTGTCAGTGTTGGTTTTATTTGACATCCCTTCCGACCAAAGTCTGTGTTTGTAAGCAGTTTGTTTCTTGCATAATTACTCTAGTTTATTGGTGATTCAGAAATACACAAGTCTCCTGTGGAGTATTAAGGGAGGCTTTAACCTTTGCATTGTAAAGACTTGTGCTAATGAGGTTTCAAGCAAAGAAAATCAGATTACTTATCTGTGCTGCTACTTTGCCACTGACCCTGACAATTTGGTGGTGATTTATTACTTCTGGCATGCCTTCCAGGCCTGTTAGCAGAATGCTCCAAGCAGAACTGCCCTGAAGTTTTTAGGAGTCCCTAGAGAACCGGACTGGGAGCCGTTTCCTTCATCCATAGGATATCATATATCAGTCACAGCATGGAGAAACACTGTTACAGCACTGCTGTCTAACCTGCACCTTTCTTTTACTGTAACTATTTCCTCAGTATGGCATCTGTGTGCTTTACCTTTTGCCATGACACGTGGGCCAACCTCATGCGTCCTGCAGCATTCTGGGCTTGACTTGGCAAGTTTCTGCTGAGCATGCTAGTTCAGTGTTTGCTTCGTAATCAAGCGTGTGTGGGTAGCTGTTGTTCTTTTCAGAAGAGCTGTGCATGTGCTTCAAGTAAGTATGTGTTTAAGTACCATGTGGCTTACAGCCAAAATGTTAAACCCTTGGCAGAATTTGGTTCTAAACAAGCTGTTCTTGAAGATTTTTTCGGTACATCCCAAACAGCCAGACATGTGACACGTTACTGGGACAACATGCTTCTTCAAAAATTCCCAAAGAAAACAGAAACATTTGGTGCCATTACTAGTGATGATTCGAGTCACTTGAGGTCACAAATTTACCTGTCATGATTATAATAGGATAAGTGTCCTTGACTTTTACCTCCTCAAGAGATCCTTCATCCTGTAATCAGTATATACTTGTTGTCTGTCAGTGTCTGTCTATCTTGACTGTGGTTTTATCCCAGAATTGCTTTTGTGCATTTGTTGTCTGACATAAAAATACGGTTCTTTAATTGCAGATGAGCTTTTTGGAAGTACCAGAAGTTTTTTGTGAGTAGGATTTTTCTGCTTGCTGGTTTAGACTGAAGCTGTGAAGCACATGCATAAACTAAAAGTTTATTACATGTCATTAAAATTCTTTCTTCAGAAGGAGAATGGCTTTACTTTGTTATATAGCAAACTTTTCTTCCAAGTGGGAACATTCACCCTGAAATCTTTGTGTGTTAATTTCACACCTTGAGTTAGTGACCTTAACTTTCCTAAGTGTTGCTGTGTAGACAAGCTCTCAGGACAAATGCCGTTCCCAATGAAATAAAACTTGGTACAGCTGTTACTAGTGACTTACAAGCTTGAAGTAAAATGGAAAGCATCATAAATTCATCTGTGCCTTGCAGGCAGGATCATATGCTTTTCAATTGGCATAGCCAAAAATCTGTTTGTACATAGATATCATTCCTTCCCAGTGGTAGTCACTGAACAGATTCTCTTCTACATTCCAGTGGTCTATAAGAGAGCAGGTGTTTCTATATCCAACACACTTCAGCTCTGAAGCCAGGGCTGTTCTTTTGACTTGGAATAAGGACACATTCATTCCAAAGTCTGTGATACCAACTGCCATAAATATCCTTTTTTGTTTTTGTTTTTCTTAGCGTTTTGCTTTATTTTAACAAAACGATCACTGTGATGGTGTTCTCTATTTAATTCAAATAACTTTCCATATTCTACCTCTATAGGGTTAATTATTTCCTCTTTAAAAAAAGAAAGTCCAAAAATTGCATAGTGTGCTAGACTGAATTTCATTTAGACAGGTCAATGTCTTGGTATTGCTACTGACTGCCAACAAAAAAGGTAACTTTAGGTATATTTGTGGGGCTTATGTTTTAAACCTAAAATGTAAGGGTCAAAAAGCAGGCTTCTTATTTGAATTTGTATAGTTTGAAGAATCCCAGTTTTAGTATACAGGGAGAAATATGTTATTATGTACACACTTTATATCTAACTGAAAAATTGGAAAGCACTTAGTTAAATTTTCTCCACATCCCTATGAGGTAGGTAAAATACATAATATCCAAGGTTTACATCACTTTGCAAAAAATGTAGTTGCCTTAGGTATTCAAGAGTTGTGTTTATTTATGAATGTAGTACCCAGCCCCGTTTGTGTTACATTTGAAGAACTCCCTGTATCACAGAAATGCCAGGAATGGCAGTGGAAAGGCTGGTGGTAAAGGAATGACAAGGTAAGGGAGATTATTCACGAAGTTAAGTTTCAGGATTTAACTGGGTAGGACTTTATGAACTAAGTGTCTGTTATGAAGCCTCTGTAACCTCTGAGGATCTTGGGGCTCCCTGTTCTTCTGGAATATTACATGACAAGTAGTCACAGCTCTACTTCACCTTGCCCCCAATTCACCTTAGCAGCATATGTCTCTAAGGATTCAGTTTCACCACATAGGGTGAGCAGAAATAGCAGCTTACTGTCATTGAAAGGGGGAAATACAGGTCCCTTATCTCAGCCCTCCCCTTCTGGCTGCGTAGTTGTGCTTCTTATCTTCTACTACTGCTAGCAGTTGTTGGATTCCTCTGCAAGCCAATTTATCCCACAGCAGGAAAAAAAAAAAAAGGCATTGAGGAAAAAAAAAAGGTAGCTCTCTTATTTTTGACTACATTAGTAACTGATGTGTTACAGTAAGTGAAACCATAGACTGAAGTATTTGATGCCAGGTATCAGCTGCCCACTCTATATGTTTCAGGGTATTTCAAGTCCTGTCCTGTAGAGTGAATGCCCATTAGTTGGGTGTTCAGGTCAGGGTGTATTAGGTGTGCTTTTGGAGCACATATTTCATGTGAGCTCTGTCTGAAACTGTCCGGTTTGTGTGCTTTAAGACTGTTCTGTGATGCAGACCAAGTGGGGACAGTCAGGCAATTAGTTCCCAAAGAACACCCCTGACCTAAGCTGAAACATAAATAGAGACACATCCTTAGTGAACTGAATCAGCTCTGCAGGGGAAGGGTATGTATGGAAAGCTAAGAAGAGGGGGAATGACCTTCTGTCCTTAGGCAGCAGGGAGCTGGATGTCAGCTCAGCTGTGAGCATGGACAGTGTAACTGCTCAGATACTGTCCAAATCTGACTTCCTAGCATCTACCTTTTGAACAGCTTGATGCCGGCGCTGGTTCACTTAAAAAAAGATGAGAGGCTTATAGCTGAAAGCTGCATGCTGTGCAAGGCATGAGGGCATTAGCTAAAACTTGACTTTTCTTACTAGCTGCAGGGTGAAAGTGTCCATTCAAGATAATGGTGCAGGTGAGCAAAGATACCTGATTTGCAAGCAAGTGAACACGTTTCATTCATGGATAGGTGCAAGTTTTGGGCACGGACGTGGTTAGCTGTGTTTGATCTGATCATGCATACACAAAAAAGTCAGTCCTAAAAGAATACGTGCCACACCACACTTTTTGAAAACTGCACAGTGTGACTCTTAGATAGTGGAATTAGTGAAGGCTAAGCTCCCAAATGGAAATCCATGGCCAAGATTTTAAACAAGTAGTATCATAAACACCAAAGCTGATGAAGGACAGCTTCTGATATTTTCTGCCTTGTATTGATAAATACACCTTTGTAGTGGGTGACCGAAATCTTTCAGTCATCTCATTTCAACCTCTCATTTATAGAAATATACGGGTATTTTCAATGAAGGTAAAGCAGAGTCTCCTTCTTCTGCCTATTTTCATAAAAGGTATAGGAGCCAAACATTTTTGAGAGTACCTTCTCCACTGTCCTGTGTGGTTTGAATGGGCCAGTATTCTACCTAGATACAGGGTGATTACACAGAGAATCAGTAGGGTTGGAAAAGACCTCCAAGATCATCTGGTTCAATCACCACCCTACCACCAATGTCACCCACTAAACCATGTCCCTAAGCACCAGGTCCAACCTTTCCTTGAACACCCCCAGGGACAGTGACTCCACCACCTCCCTGGGCAACCCGTCCCAGTGCCTGACTACTCTTTCTGAGAAGAAATGTCTCCAAATTTTCAACCTAAACCTCCCCTGGCACAACTTGAGGCCATTCCCTCTAGTCCTATCACTAGTTACCTGTGAGAAGAGGCTGACCCCCAGTTCCCCACACCTTCCTTTCAGGTAGTTGTAGACAGCAATGAGGTCTCCCCTGAGCCTCCTCTTCTCCAGACTGAACAACCCCACTTCCCTCAGCCGCTCCTCACAGGACTTGTGTTCCAGGCCTTTCACCAGATTGAAGTTCTAAGTGAATAGGTGCACTTTTATATTTAGACTCCTACTCTGTAATTTCTAAGCCTATCTGAAGAATTTAGAAATTTAACTGGGACATAGGAAACCAACTTGGTTTGCGAGAAAAGATGTATTAACGAGGGTTTAAAATAGTCAATTTTCTGTTTAGTTGCAGGCATGTACTGCATTTTGGAGTTGTAAGATTTTTGCTTTTCTCATAGGTGACTTAAAGATGGATTCTCCCAAAGAACCTCAGCCTACAGGAGAGTTCAAATGTCAGCTATGTGGCTTAACAGTTCCATACACGTACTATGGGCAGAAACCACCAAACACACGCTCTATCGAGTAAGTACAGTCTTTCACATTACAGACTTCATTTATGCTATGGGCATCAGAAGCCTTGTGCTGCGGAATGATGTGCAATGTGTGAACCCAGTAATATGCCATACTGACCCTGAATAGGAGGTTTAGTACTTAGTGACCTCTTTTTTTCCAAAGGAAAAAAACAAAATAAAATTTACAGCATTGACAGCAAGGACAAATACCAACTTTATGATCCTGCTTCAGTGTCATGCAAAGATTTGTATTTAATGTATTTCCTAACCCTGCTGGCCACCCTACAATTTACCTGTGCCATAATTTACTTACTAGAATAATGTTGACTGTGTCAGCACAGCATTTCTGGAAATCGCCCTTTCCTTGTGGCCATGTCATCTGGGCAAAACATAAACACTGTATGAATTAAATATGTATGGTAAATACAGTTTTTAAGAGCTGTTTGGCATGTGGAGTTTTGAACAGCAATGCTTTCTTGCATGAATTAGACAATTCTTTGTCAGATTGTATGACATTAAAGAGTGGCAATTTAGTACATACCTACGTTTTAGGAGATTCAAGCCTTTTTCATCTCTGCTAAGTAGGGATAGGTTGACCAGAAAAAATGCAGTTACTATTTTGTCTGCAGACATCAGACTCTCCACAGAACAAAACAGCTTTAAATATGCGAGCAGCTCTGTTGAGGCCATCCCAGTCAACAAACCCATCAGGAAAACATGGTCAGGAACTCAATGGAACTGGAAGTCAGGCATGTACTCAGTGTTTCACCCCACTAAGACTGCTCGCTTTCTTACAAAATGGAAACAGCTGTTGGTCACCACCTAGTTGGGCTGAGATCAGATGTGTTATCCTGAAGCAAATGTATTTTTATCATTCCAAATTCCATAGTGCTACTGTTTTTCCCCTCTTCCACTCAGAAGAGCAATGGACCCCCTTTGATCAGGTCCTTTCATAGTGTGAATCAAAGCTGAACATGAACCTTAACTTTAGGTTATCCAAGCTCAGTTTTAGCATCTCGGCTTTATTTGAATTGCTGGGATTCAAAAAGCAAAAGAATAATGCTGAAGCATAACATTTTTGTATGTACATAGAAGAAATAGCTTTGCATTCTATCTTTATTGACTTATTTTCTGGTCCACTCATGAGGCCTAATTGCAGTGCTGCAGGAAACGTATGCCAAACCTGAAGACTTGTAAAATGGCCTGGACTCTGCACTGATGATAACTAGATTAAGACTAAATCTTGCAAGGGGAGCTTTGTAAAGATAATCCAGTCTTTGTACACTAGAAGACTTGTTGAGAAAGTGATCTGCCATGTAAAGATCCCTGATCCTTCCTAACAGTGGAAGGCTTAAGCCCTGCCACTTTTTCTTTGAATGGAGGGAAAAGGAGAAAGGAATGCACTTACAGATGCACGTGTACATACATGTGTGTGTGTATGTAGGCAATTAAAAGGTAGTATGAGTTAACAGAATACCTTTTAAATATGTATTGTACTCCACATTACTACAGAATCCAAGCTTGATGCAAGAATAAGCCAGCCTTGCAGGGTGCCCTGTGCAGACACCCACCCAACAGACTTCTGCAGTGTTTTGCCTGGAGCTCCCAGGAAGAATAATGCCTTAGTCTTTCCCAAGCAGGTTGCCAAATTATTAATAAATGCGTTCCCTTGTTACCCTGAAGCAAACAGTACAGTCTCTGACATAAAGTAAGAATATTTCAGATCATTGTAATGTTCTGTGCTAGTAGGTCCTGCTAGCAAGAGGTGGGAACCATAGCTTTACAGCGCCAACATAATTAAGAGCAGTAAAAGCTCTTTTTATTTTATACTCAGATGCAGACAGCTTCAGAAGAGAAATCCTACTTAAAGTTGTGCAATTGAGATGATAACTTGACATGGTACTGAATCCTTTGAAGGAGTGCCTGTCATAAAAATGGACCATAAGGAATACATGAAGGTGAAACATTGAAAAAAGCAAACCAACAACAAAACTAATAAGGCAATGTTAAGATTATCATCCTAATTCTGGAAGATATAAATTGCTGTATTATAGGACTGAAGGCAGTCACAGTGCTGATTGTGAAGTGGAAGGGAGTTGCATAGCTGCTACATTGCCTTGTGCAACACCAGGCTGTGCAAATCAAGAAGAGAGGGCTACCACCTTTTCAGCCTCCCCAGCTGCCTCCTTTCAACTCTTCCCATACTGCGAGATCTACCTTTAAAAACATGACATTCTTCTCTTATAGGCTTTTGGAAGACTGCTATGTCATGAAGGATCCTTTCACACCTGACAAGGAAAAAATCCTCATCCTTGGGTCTCTGTGCAGTTTGTGTGGCCGATCAGTGTGCGTTGGTACAGTAAGTAGCAATCAAAACAAGTTTCTTCAATCACTTTTTGTTCCAGCACTGGTGATCTATCAGAGAAAGAGCAAGCAACAAAAACCCAGAGAGACTATTTTTAAGGCAGGCTAATTGTATGTTCTTGTTGATTCCCCCAGATAAAGCTCTTTGTATAAAATAGAAATGATCAGCAAATTTAAGTGCGCCATTTACAGAAGAGCACAGTCTAGCTTCACAAAAACAGTTCATGCTCTTTCTACTTTATTAGCACATGAAAAGGAAGGGGAGTTCACATATTTCTTCAAGACCTTTAGGTTCCTTCTTAGAGTATATTGTACTATACCAATGGTAGATTTTTCTTCCTTAAAGGGGTTATAAACACCCGTGGATTATTAGGTTTGCATCCACAACACAGGGTTGCCATCCAATTTGCAAAAGCGTGGATGTAGAAAGTGAGCAGGGAGGATAGTTGTGCAATGCTAGGATAGCTCTCTGAAGAAGAATGAATTTGAATAGCAGCCGGTAGGCAACCTTAAGCTATGGAATCTGAGTGCAGTCCAGAAAGGTGGTGTAAAATTACAGTTGTCTTAATAACTTCTCTTCAACGCCAAACTGATCCCTTTGTTTGCTGTGAGTTCAAAGCAAAAATGAAGACAAGTTATTACACAGTTATCAGTGTCTGGAGGCTGTTCTGTGCTTCTTTGAGGCAGCAGAATGAATTGGGAAAACTCAAGGTTCCACTCTTTTCCCTCATCAAGCCAGTTCTGTGGCTGAAAGAGACTTAGGACTCGTGCAATAGTCAGATGCATGGGTGATTCAACCCATGAGGACATGTCATCGGGTTGTTTACTTGTACAACAGCATGTGTTTGTTCAACCAGACACCACTGTGTCAGCACAGATAACAGCCAGATCCTGGCCTTCTCTACCAAAGTGGTTGTTCTTAACCTGGAGCAATGTGCTTAAATCACATGTGCCTTGGTGTCAGCTAATGTGTCATCTTTAGCAGTTTTCAAATACAACCTTTTCAGCCCATTCTCTGGCTGCAGTTGCTAGGGGCCAGCTTTAGTGACATGATACTTGATGAAAGTAGCTGGCAGCATGAGTTTAAAACAAACAAAACAACAACAAAAAAAACAGATGTGCACTTTGTAAAGGTGTGGAATTTTTTTTTTTATGGTTTCTGGTGGCCAGTTATAATTGGATGAAGGTAGGATGAAGAACACCTCTGACTAGATCAGAGCAAGAGGTGAGATGGTACGGACAACTGAGACAGTTCATATGCCAATGCCTGCCAGTTTCTGTGTTTGGGCTAGTGGAAATTCTCTTGAGCAAGAAACAAAGGGTCAAATTACACTGACAAAATTTAGAGGGTTAGACAGACACAGCTGAAGAAAATTGGCAGTCTTGAACAAGTTTAGGTGTTAACCTAACTTGCAGGGAGGTAGTACTAAGGATAGATTTGGTCTGCTGCACTAAGGAGAGCGTGCAATAGCACCTTTCTCCTGATCAGGTTTGTTTCCCTTTTCTGAAGTCACTTCTGTCATTTAAATGAATGAAAATCACCAAAAGGTCAGATTAGAGTTTGCAACTGAGACTTGATTTTCTTTCTGGAACTATCTGAGGATTCCTGTGGGAATCAGATGAAGCCCCAGTGCTTTCTGGTTTTCGATAGCTGGGTCAAGTTTCCAGAGCCAACAAGCTTAGGGCAGTTGTGTGCGTGTGCACTGTGTGGAGGCAAAGCTGATATGTGAGCAAGATCTTCCTAGTGACAATGTCCCTGTCTTGGCTGGTAGCTGCCTCACTCCCACATGCAGCCAGAGGAGGAGCAAACATACAGGCAAGTACAGCTGGCCAGATAGTTTGGGCTTGTGAGGTTGATTCCTGTCATAACAAGTCAGGTTCATCCCTCCTTTTTAGCGGCATGGAATTAGTATTTCAGGCACATTTGGGGCAAACTTGAGCTCATTTCGCTATTTGCATTCCCAAATTAAGGGTGTTGACTTTATGAAGGATTTAACAGATATTTTTAAGTCTGACAATTAAATCTGTCAGAAGTTCTGAGTTTCAGCCTCAGTATCTTCCCACACAGTGTGCCTTTTCTGAATGAAGGTGGGCCTTTTTCTTTTAAAAGATTTATTAAAACTTTCAGTTAATCTAGGGCATGACTGTATGGAGGACATTAGCAGTGAGCCAGTAAAAGTCTCTTTTAATATTTTTGGCATTCTTGCCTATTTCGGTTATTGTAGAAATATGTCGGTCATTTATTTGTTGTACCTGAGTCTTCAAGATTCCCCTGATGGTATCAGTCAAGGCAAAACCTTGATTGTAAATTATTGAAAATAAATTCATTACCAAACTGGCCAGGCCAGATAGTGATTCATGCATACAACTATGGTTTCAAAATCTATTTAGCAGTGCTGCTTAGGTAACATTGAAAGAGATCTGCATAAATGATAATTAATGCTTTAAACACCCACACCAAAGTAGGTAAACACATACTATTCCTCTTTCATGTAGGGAAGATTAGAGTGCAGGGAAGTAAAAACTTTCCAAGGCAGTAGAAAGAGCCAAAGTCAGAATAATATCTCTGTGGGCTGTTTTTGGCTCCTTTTTGTGCTCGACCCAAGTACATCAACTCAGCCTTACGCTGAGTGTTTCCGTAATGTTTTAACATAGGAATTGAAGTTAACGAAAATCGTTCTTTCTTGGGCCTCTGTTGCAAAGAAGCTGGACCAGTATGATGGAAAGCTTTCAGTGACAGATTGCTGTGATTTTTATGTTAATTCAAAATATTAGTAGGCTAACATGTGGTAAAAGTAAGACTTTTCTGACCATAGATTTGGCAAAGGGCTGGGATTAAATTTGCTAGCTTTTATATCAAAGGAGGCTGATCAGATTTTAGGCTTTTCTTGAGACACCCTGTGCTATCTGAAGGGTCTTCCCTTACCGTTTCCATGTCAAAGTAACTCAAGACTTAGCAACTGTTCTGCATAATGGTCATAAGCTCACTTCAAGTATTCTCTGAAGTTTCACCAAGTTCACTTACTTCAATCAGCTTGCAGCACCCATCACCCTGCTGAACCAATCATTAGCGTAATGTATTGGTAAGTGCGTTTGGTCCAAGTGGAATAATTCTAATGATTATCTGTAATGTCTTAAAACATGCCAAAAATATAAAAAGGAGGATAATAAAAATACTGGTAAAAGTCCTTAGAAAGGTCAAGTGCCCTTTTCCTGTTTCGGAAAAGGGGAGAGGAAATGTACAGCCTGACCATATTAGTCATTTAAAACAGCTTTTTCTTTTTCTTGCAAAACTTACTTAACAGAGGTTTTAAACACCTAAAAGAAGTGGCTTTTAGAGAAGAAATACAGAAAGGGAGCAAATTTCATCCCTTATTGCTCACCACAGCAGAAGCTGAGTAAACACTGATCCTGGACATGGTTGTAGGTATTAAATGATAAATGTAACACTACAGCTACTTTCCACTCAACTTTCAGTCATGTAAGGTCAGTCCTAGACAAGGTTAGGCACAACCTTTCCTTTACGTTAGAGTTTCCTTTACAAGTGTGGTTAAGATAATACCCCTATATATATATATATATAACTTTGAGATACGATCCTTGGGAAAGCAGGAATAAACTCTGGCAGTCAGCTTTGGCAGCTCAGTTTTGCCTGCACTGGACTATTAGGTTTGTAATGAAAATGCTCCCTCTTGCCTTGGTTGCAGAAGGGGTAAAACACATTAAAGAATTGAAGAGCTATCCAACTAAGGGCAGAGTCTTATCAGGATAATGATCAAAGAAGGGCTTGAGTATACACAGTAAGTGTAATTAATCAGGCTTTAAAACAACAGGTAGGCTGAATTAGCCCGTTACTGAGAGAGGGGGGGAGGATTAAAGGGGTGTGGACCCAGCATCCAGATGTGTATGGTTCATAGTGATAGTTTTGCATGAGTCCCATAGGTGGAAATCAACATAAGTTGGCAATTCATTTCACCTAAAAGACTGCAAGATGAGTGCCTGTATGTCTGTGAGTGGCTGAGTCTTAACATATCAGTTTCCCATCTGCAGAGAGGGGGGAAAAGCCTCTCCTCTCCTTTGCCATTGCTGAGCAGTAGCCTGTGGTGCAGAGTCTATCACTATGGAGCCATGAACTTAACTTGGGGGCAGGGGGAGCCGAATGCCATATTGTAACACAAACAACAATAGTAGGACTAAGTTGAAGTCTAATCTTCCCTTTTTAATCAGCAGCTTAAAGTATTAAGGATATCAAGAGACAAAAAACAATAGGCTGTGGAGGCTGGGCGACTGAAATCCGGCCTCAGACCATTCAGAGCGCTTTTTTGGAGACTGAGGTCTCACACTGCTGTGAATATGAAAGAGCCTGGCAGCCAGTGCAGAAAAGGACAGTAGGTGAAGAGAAGTTGTTCCTCAGGACTGAAAGTCACACAGAGACAGGGTGATTGTGATTTTGTTATAATCACGTGTTGCCTGCTGCTGAAGTGCAGGTAGAGGCATGGGAAACAAAAGCGAGACCAGAAATGCGGAAAGATCCAAGCCAAGCCCCCAGAGAAAGACCAGCCACAAATGACCATGGCAAGAGGAAAACTTGGCTATTTAGGTAAAACCCATGGAATCCATTACTCCCAAAAAGATGTCCTGATCCATCTGATGTCTTTATGCATAAAACCCCACGAATAAGTCCATCAGCATCACCAGCCCAAGCTTACCCGTTAAATCTTATTTGGAATTTAGTGATGGGCACAACAGGACCATGTGCAGGGCAAAGAAATAACACTGTAATAAACTTCTCCTCCAGTTGTCCAAACTCTGCACTGCAAATAGATCAAAATATTCCAGCAATTTTGCTTGTTCCTGTTGCGTAACTGTAGCATCTGGTTAGAGCTAACTGCATGAAAAATAAATTTGGGGTCTGTAACACTTGCTAACCAAATTGAATGTTAACTATGCCAGATCACAGTGTCACAGTGTTTGCCCTTAGGCCATTTTGTGGAAATTGGTGAGGAAGAACTTTCTGAGACTTTAAGTCTCAAATGCCAGTGCAGGAAGTCAAAAGATCCTCCCAGTAAGGAGAAATCTCAAAAAGCTAAATGAAGATTTAGCTTTAGAAGAATCTCTTACTCCCAGAAAGATGTTATGATCTATCTGAACTGATGTCTTTATTCTTGTGTAACTCTCCAGGGATAATCCATCAGCAACAGCAGCTCCTGCTAACCCATTAAATCCTGTTCAGAATTTAGTGATCACTCCAGGAGAATCATGGATGGTGGCTGAAGGAAAAGCCAGTTGTAAGGAAATGAGTAACTGTTTTCTATAGTAGTAAGCTGATGAAGGTCACTTCTTTAAAATGAACAACGTGATAGTTCATTTGGTTAGCAATTGTTACAGTCCAGTTTTTTATTTATCACACAGTTAGCTCTAACCAGATGTTAGAATTACTGAAAAGGAAGGAGCAAAATTGCTTTGTTCTTTAACCTGGAAGAATAATTTAATTCAGAAGAAGAATTCTAAATACAAACGTGGTTTAATGAAATTGGAATTTAAGCAGTTCCATTTTGTGTACCACTAACAATACTTATTTATTTATTTTTTTTAAACAGGAATGTAGTCTGTTCTATTCCAAAAGGTTCTGTCTCCCCTGCGTGAATGAAAACCTACAGTCTTTTCCTTTGGAAATACAAGAAGATATGGATAAAAGAAAGCCCCAGCAAAAATCCTTCCCTGGTAAAAATATGGATACAAGAACATAAATACTGAAGGACAAGAGAGAGAGACAGTTCTTTGGCTTAGCTTTCTGCTCTCTCCTTTTTAAGACTATCATGTTGCTCCTTTTAAAGAAGTGACCTTTATCAGCTCACTACTACAGAAAACAGTGACATATTTCCTTGCAGCTGGCTTGGCTTCAAGCATCATCATGCAGCAGTTGCAGCACCAGCAGTAACGCCTTAAGGTGTTGAAAAGTTAGAAAGAAAGGCAGACAAGCCTGTTGTCACATGTCAAATGCATGTAGTAAAAAACTAAACAGTGTTAAAGTATAGGAACTATGTCCAAATTTCTCATTTGTTATTTTACTGTTTTGTATTGTTCTTGACACTCCTACAGTGTTATGAAAAAATCAGGGAGATTTATCCATTTGGTATATATAATTTGGTATATGTCCAAGAAAGTTAATATATACCAAGTGTTAACCTGACAGTGCTAGCTTGGTAAGATTACAGTAGGAAATGAATTCAAAGCTTTATTTTCAAGTCTAAAATAAAACTGTTGGGAGAAAATGTCATAGATACCTACAGAAATACCTGGATTCAAGATCCTAATCTCAGTAATATCACAGCATTAAGACTTCTGAAGGTAAGAGCATTTATAATGTAATAAAAAAATTTTAAATGTGATGCAAGTCTGCAGTCACTTTCTACTCAATCTTCCAGCCCATGTCTGCACAGCAATAGGAGATGTTAAGGACCCTTACTACGTCTAGCTTAATCTGGAAATAGAAAGGTTCAGCTCCTAAGCTCAGTTCTTTCCTAAACTGGGCAATTGAACAGCTACAGTAGAGATCTGAGGAACAGTTTCAGTCAAAAAAAGAAAAGAAAAAAGCATAAAAAAATTGTTAGGGAAAAAGCAATTTGTTCAGTTTAAATATTAGTTTCATGATTATCTGTGTTGACATTGACTTAATTACAAGGAAAATTTAAATTTAAAACTGTGTATCTGTTAAAAAGCAATCAACGTAATGAGATATTTTAAAGTTCTTTAAGACTTTCTAATGTCTTAAAATCCTTCATTCTGTTTTTACTGAGCCCAGGATATTGGTTTCCCCTGTTGGAGACTGGAATTTCTTGCAGTTAGTAAGAGTAGCAACGATGGACCTATTAGTACATTTTTCAAGCTCTGGTTGCTTTAAGACATAAAAAACATGTGCATCATTAATTGCCTAAAAAAGTTACATGTTAGAACTTAATATTTCAGAGTCCTTTCTGTATTATTCTTTCAAAGAAAGTGATATAAAACTTATTTAAAATGAATAGTATTAAACTTCAGTTTCATGTTAGACAACCCTCCCCCCACTTTAAAAGTTGTAGTGTATCCTCTTTGTACAAATAACAGAGGCATACCCTATGCTCAAATCAGAATTCTGAAGAGTGAGGTGCTATAAATGGAATCATATTGCCTTTCCATCTTAAAATTGTAGGTATAAGCTGACAAAAAACAACATACTTATGTGAAATCATATCATGTGTTTATACCGGCAAATGGCTTTCTCAAACATCATCTAAGTGTTTATTTCCTTTATTTCACAATGTTTGCAACAGGTTGTATTTTAACTCTCAGCCTGAAAGTAGGTTTTAAAAGCTTGGCTAGAGCAGTTCACACCTCAGTAAGAATTGAGCCTTTGGGTAGTATGGTGTGCAGGCATGCTACGGGCCTGGAAGGTGTACCCACTGTGTGCTGGGAAGGTTCTCTCTAGTCTCTGAGCTGTTTTCCCTCCCATTCAAACTTCTCTGTGCCTTTTAAGGAAAGCGCAGTTAACTCATTTATTCATAAATATTATCTTTGCAATCACAATCTAAGAATCATTTAAATCCCTCAGAAATTACTCTACCTTTAAGTACTTAAGTTCAGCTGGAGGGGGGAGTAGAATCCATATTAAAAGGGGGAAGAATCTGAAACGACACAATCTTTGATTTGGCCCTGTACACCTAGTTTGTTTAAGTACAGTACAACAGAAAATGCTACGTTAAGGACACCTCTGCTTCACAGTTACCCGGTTACACACACCTTTTAGTTGAAGAAAAACTTACTTCCAAGCAAATACCACAAAATGGTATGCTCTGTGGGTGTGTGGGTGTGTGGATGGGTGAAATGTTGTGCCAAGGGTGAGGCGAAAAGCAAAGCAGCCCTGAAAGACAGGTGCTGCTGGGGATGGGGCTTCATTTCCTGTCTGCAGCACCCCCTTTTCTGCCCTTGTTGGGGGATGCGAAGGGCAGGCCAAGCAGCCTTTCAGGGGATTTGTTTTCTTTCTTTTTCCTTCCCCGGGGCTAACCGAATCTGGTAGCTATTAGCTAAGTAAATAAACAAACAAAAAAGTCAGGAAAATGAAACACAAATGCAGAAATGAAAATGGAAAGCAGTTCAATGAGAATGAACTCGAAAGAAGAATTTCCTGTCGGAGGCTTCTGTTGCAGCTCTTGGTCCTGGGGTGTTATCACCGGCCTTCTGCCTCTACAAAGCAGTTCCTCACACGCTCAGATGGGAAGGAGTTGGAGAGGAAAGGCCCGGTGTGTATCCAGATGGTACAAGTGAAATACTAGGCTGCTAAAACTCTGTTACTCTTTGTTGCTTTGCTGACTTGGTAAGATAAGGCTACGTAGGATTTGCAGTTAGAAATATCTTCAGGTGCACATAGGCACCCCCACTGGAAGAACAGAAATATGCAATGATTTCCTTTGTCATGCTGGAGCACTCCTGGGCAGCCTCCTACCCTCTCAGTAGTGCTAAGCGTTTAAAATTGCCTTTGTGTGTATTAATAACTAATACAAGGAAGAATATGCCTTTCAGGTGTATTTAGGGGACGAAGGGATGTTGATTAAAATGAGGAGACAGAAAGAGGGCTACATGGACCACATGGATCAAGACAGGTTAATTTTTAATTGATTTTAATCAAGGTTCGTTTCCAGATCTTGCATCCTTTTTTGTTGGAAAGGAAAACATCTGTGCAAGTTACTGGGGTCTTCCTGTTCAGTGAAATCACGACTTTTAGTCAAACTAAGTCAGCTTTTAACTTGTGTCTGACCAGTAGCTTTTCATTGCTTTTTTTTTCTAAATGTATTGCTAAACCACAGTTGATGAGTCATCATAGCATTTCTGGGCTGTTTCAACCTTTGACTTAGAAATGAATACTCAAGTGATATAGATTGTTGTGTGGCTGTTGGTGGCATCAAGTGGGTGCAGAATCTAGTATCCTTAGAAGATTGTTTCTCAGGACTGGCAATGGCATATTCCTGCCCTTCAGACCTTGCATTCTTATTTATTTGGTTACAAAGCAATGTGTCCTACAGTTGGGTGGTGAAATGTCTACATAAAATTGTGTAATGTAATTCAGCATGTCAGGTAAAATGTTATCACAATCTTCAGTAGTTAACTAGGGCCTAAAAGGAAAAACAGAACAGAGGTTTGAGTCTGACAGGGTAACAGGTACTTATTGGTTGAATATGTCTAGCCTTAAGGCTATATCAAATTATGTTTTTGAAGGGCAAGCTTTCAGGAAACTATTTTACTGCATTAAATTATTGCGTAGATATACCTTATTTCTCCTCATACCATTGATTTTGAAATATCTTTACAAATACATGCAAAAAATTAGAATCTCTCTTTCTTTGTAATTCATACTCACTAAACATGTTTATCTTGAGTTAGTAAGTGGTGCCAGCATTTCACTAGTGTCCTTTAAGCATTCCTTTATCCAAAACTCCAGGTTCATGAACTTCCATGGATGTTGTGGTTTGTTGTTGTTTTAAAACTTCCCACCCAGTAGAGATAACATTCTGTTGTGTTCAGTTTCATTATCTCTTTGTTTTGGGCTCTCGGACTGTTGCATCTTTCTTTACATGCCATCCCTAAGACAACATTTTACATGCACGAAATCGAGCTCATTGCAACTTCCCTCACTGCTGACGTATATCCTCTAAAATCAGCATTCCCTCCAGCTGTTCAGGTTGTGTGACTTGACTTGCCTCTTACTGGAGAGGAAGAAAGTGTGGGGCAGACAGACTTGGCTTTGTGTCTGTGCTTTCTTACAAGTGGTCTGGCCACATTTATGTTAAAAATGGGGATAATAACAGTACTGTATTTCAGAGTGATTATTCTGCTTCCTTCATACTCTTGCTAATTTATTATCTGCATGTTCACAGAAGCTTTTGCCGAAGTGCTTTTCTCTCCATGTTTTTTATCAAATTGTATGTTATCTAAGGCTCTTTAAACCAACTTGACTGAAAAAGTGAACATCTGATATTTCTGTCTATTTTCTTGCAGAGCTTGTAGGTACTCTCATGACATCAGCAGCGCTGAGAACAAAAAAGTCCTAAAGACCCATGAGTTGTCTGGCCTCAGTGAGGATGAACTGCGAGTCCTGCTTCTCCAAAATGACCCTTTCTTCCTTCCCGATGTGAGTTGTTCTGATTTTTTAAGCTTTTGTTTATTAGGAATAGGAAAGGGTAAGAAAGAAGGTGGGGGTCTGATCTCAATTTCAAGCTCTTAAGTTATACCAGAAATATTAAGATTAGTCTGAATGAACTATGAATGGGAATGGCTGTCTGTGAAAGCACCAGAAGAAATGCTAAAGAGCAAGGGTTGTAGAAATGCCATGTACTGATAACTAAAAAAACATAACAGCAATAAAACTGTTAAACACAGAGGAGCATCTTGCTTGCTTATATAGCAGAAGGCCTGCACTTGGTTTAGGCCTTGTCACATATGACTTGTCAGCAGAAGAGCTACCCTCTGACAGCAGGAAACGTACAGCAAGCTTCCATCTGGCCTGTTCTGTGTGCCATTCCTCTTCCTGTTAGCCCAACAGGATGCCCACAACGTTACTCAAAACAAGCAAACAAAAGACGTCAGCAACTTCATCAGAGATTTACAGATGGTGAAGTAAGCAAGATGGAGGTGAAAGATCACAGTCACCATACATGCATACAGGGTATAAAGGCCTAGCAAAAAACCACATTTGTTGGCTCTTAGCCAAGAGATAATGGAAACTGGGAAGCAAGCAACCCTTTTCTTGTCCAGCCTACATAGGCCTGCATGTTTTGATGCTCATGGGCATAGAAGAGTGAGAAACATCTGTGAGAAAATGACCAACTGACTGCAGTCAGTTTCATGTAAAATCTGCTCCTTCAAAAGTGCACTGAGGCTTTCCTACAAAAACTGAGGTTACTTTCCTACAAAGCAACCTGTGTTCAGTTTGTATGTAAGTAATTGATTTTGTTAAGTTTGGCCGAACAATGCAATCTCTGGTTTTGTGTGCATGTGCATATGGGTAGTACAATTTTCAAAGTACTGTTTCAAAGCCAAGAGTATCCTATTCTGGCTACAGCTGTTCCTGGTTAAGAAATTACTGGAGTACTGCCTGCTGCTCTTGTCTTTTGGAAGTTATAGTCTCCGCAGATCTGTTGGCATAACAGTTCTATTGTTTTCTTATTCCCTGCTGTGACAGTGATGGACTTTGACAAAATAGAGCATTTTTTGGTGTTTTAAAATATGTCATGCTGGCAGATTCAAGGAGCATAATGGTGATGAGCAAGGAGGATTAATAATCTTCATCCAGCTCAGCTGCATCTACAACCTAAGTGTTTCTTGTTTAGTTACTCCCAGTAATGAGCAGATAGTATCAGCCATCATTGATTGGTATTACTCTTACACTCTTATCTGTAGATCTGCCACTTCTGGAGGGCATCAATAATCGCTGCTAGTAGAGCACTGTAACTCCTGTTACTGAGTAAAATAGCTCAATCAGTGGAAAACATTGACTTAGGCCATTCTACAACCTGAGAGCTGAGGCAGGGGTATGAAAGCCTGCTTCACTTTTCTTGCTTAGAAATGCTAACTGCATGTGTGCCTGCTGACAAATGAAAACCCTCAAGCAAAAAGAATCTTTTTTCTTCTGTGGACTGAACTTGGGAGCAGGGTAAGAAAAAGCAACAGTACCCCAGAATCAGGATTTTCTTATACTTTCCCTCGCCTTCTCTCTGGCTCTCCTTTTTCTTTTTGCTGGCAAATGCAAGGGGCAGTGTGTTTTCTTGCTGCAGCTAAATAGTGTGTTCTCAGTTTAATTGAGGCACAGCTTTGTTCTGGTTTTGTGGTTTATTATGATGCTTTTTACAAGAAGACATCTTATCTGTCCCTTCTGATGCTGTGGGAACATGTGACAATACAGCATCAGACAGACATCTATGGTGGGGCCATGGCATGCTGTGCAGAATCCCCATCCGTGGTGAGGTTCAACACTCTTGCTGTTCTTCACAACTTTATAGTATTTTTCCAACAAACAAACAAACAAACAAAACACTAAAGCTATTGGCCTTTTACCCATACAAAACTGAATGTTTTGTATAGTACACCAAGGTTGACCGAGAACATTATGCATTTATGCATCTCCATAGGAGCATGGTCTTATAAATGGTACATATAGGTTGTATTGTTGAAGGCAGTCCATGTTTATGTTCACAGTATGCTCTCCTGTTGCTTGGCTGTCGCTAGTGGTAACCTACAAGCCTCTTCAGCCAAGGCCTACAGGTCTAAGCTGATGAAAGAACTGGAGCATCTTTCCTATGAGGAGAGGCTGAGAGAGCTAGGACTGTTCAGCCTGGAGGCTCAGGGGGATCTGAGCAATGTGTACAAATGTCTATAAATACCTGAAGGGAGACGGCAAAGAGGACAGAGCCAGGCCCTTCTCAGTGGTGCCCAGTGCCAGGGGACAAGAGGCAGTGGGCACAAATTGGCAGACAGGAGGTTCCCGCTGGACATCAGGAACCCTTCTGTGCTATGCGGGAGACTCCACAACCTCTCTGGGCAACCTATGCCAATGAACATCACCCACACAGTACAGAAGTGCTTCTTATCAGTTTTTCTGCCATAGAAGCTGAATGCCTGTAGATAACAAAGAAAAAAATCACTGAATCTACTGTGCTTCTCCATTTTGTGTTGTATCTGTTCTCCCTGTTTATAGGTCTGCCAATTTTACAACAGAAGGGATGGTGTCTGCAACCAGAAAAACAACTGCAGCAGGCTTCATATTTGCCGACACTATCTCCAAGGGAAATGTAAATTTTTTGTATGCAAGAGATCCCATAAGCTGTTGGATGAACACCCGCGGAGAGTGTTGGAAACTGCAGGCATTGATGCGAAGATAGTTTCAAACTTCCAAATTATATATGATCACAAGCATGTGGAGTTCAACAAGGAACAGAACAAGGAGAAAAGTAAGTTGTAAGAAGAAATGGGTTTAAATAAGATTTTGAGATTGACAGACGTAGAAGCTGTTCTTTCCTTACCTCACAGCTAAACCCCATCGTCACTTCCGTGTTTACAACTACAAGCGAGTAGAAACATCGAGGAAAAAGCAGGCAGATACAAACAGCGAAGAACAGAAGCTACCTTTAGAAACCACAATGGGCTCTGGGGTGCATGTACCACCTTCGAAAGGTGAATCTAAATAAATACCAATGGTTTTTCCTATTTCACCTCTTACAACATGGAACTTTTTTTTCCGATTCTGCTGTTGATCTGCATTTGGGAATGGAGTAAGTCGTGGCTAAGTCATGTGGGAGGGAGAGCTGCCTTCTTATTGTGTGTAATATTGCTATCGAGTGGCTGCTGATAGTTGTGACTAGCTGGAATTTTTAACTGTTACTGCTGATCTGTCAGCAGTGGAGTGCCCTGTAAAATGATCTGTGCTGAATGTAATCCTCAACACACAAATCGGGATCTTGCCAGCTAGCTGAGGTTCTGTTACAGCACTGCTATTCATTCAGTCTTCTCATGCAGATCCCAGTAGCAACGAACCTCCTCAGAGCCAACCCCAGTTGCCAGCAGGTGCCAGAGGTAAAGAAGAAGGTATGGATTTTTTCTACTCTCCAGTCCTGAGATCAGGGGTTCTCACCGGGATTTGGTTTCATACAGTCCTACAGCTCCCTGTGGTAGTGGGAGAGCAGCTTATGAGCTTACCATACCATATGCAGAAAGTGTCAGACAGCCTGCAGAGGAGTGTTGAGATTTCTGCCTGAGCATTGTGCAGCATAGCCATGTGTGTGTCCAGTCTGGGGAGCAATTGGGAACAGTTCTGGGCCCATTGCTTCCTTCCTGGGAGGGAGAGGGAGTTGTGTGTCTGTGATCTTTTCCTTGTCCCCAAGGAATGGATACAGCTTTAGCAGTAGAGCGGTTATATTGATACACATTCTAGTGTGTGAATAGGAACTCTTGCATCTCCTGCCCTCCTGGGCAGAAGGGCCTTGGCTTCAAAGGCCTAATTCAGAATACAGGGATAGTCAGATCCTGAAGTGCTTGGCTTGGCTATTACAGTCAACTCCTTGTTATGTGTGGGATCAAATGTCAAATGCAGTATCTTTCTCATGGGATTGTTTTCACAGGGTAAATAAAGGACTGATGTGTTCCTTCTTGTTAGGTAAAAAAGACGATTCCTCTGCGAACACTTTGAAGGACAAGAAGGAAGATAACAGTGACGAGATCTGCTTGTTCTATGTCTGGAAGTACTGCAAACATAACGGTAAGCCTTACAAGAAATAATAGTATTTTGGAGAGCAGTGTCTGAAGAGGCACTGTCCACTCAATGGCTCTGACTAGTGGAGGCACATGGCGTGTCAGCACCTCAGCATTGTCCATGGCCAGTTATACATTCTCACTGTTTCACTTTGTTTCCAAGTCAGTAATGAACTCTGTTAGAACTGCAGACATAATCACAGGAAATTCAAGTGGATACACATAAACCCTCCCTCCTTTTGATAACATGTTTTTGGTCTATTTCAGTCACGTTGATGAGGTCATGCCTTGGGCATGATTTTCTAAAACCCTTTAACTGTTAAATGTTATACTTTCTGTAGCTATTAGATCAATTTAACAACTGGCCTTATGCTGATGGTTGATCATATGTCATCCTTTATTCCTGTTGTGTCTTATGGATGTCTGATAATAGGCGTATTCTTGCCCCATTAAGTCCTTTAAAAAGTGACCTGTTACAACGATTTAAGAAAACACAGTAGTTGTACTATGTAAGCTAAATGTGATTCTTGCTGTGGCCAATAATAGGGATCTGGGGAAAATATAAGTATAAGCAGTTGTATTCAGACACAGTCCCAGAACAGTCTCCTAAGCCTTAAGTGATTTAGGCTTCCTTGGATAAGAGGGATGTAGCATTAAATTTTTCTTCTGGTCAACTTGTCTGGTCACTTTCTAAATTTCTACTCCCTTTCTGACTTCCTGGTCTTGGCAAAAGACCATTTAACTAAGTCAGACTGTGTTCACTTTTTGCTTAGGAAGTACGTACTTAGTTGCTTGAAGATCATTTGGTCTCAGATGCTTGTGTGTGTTTAGCATTTCTGTAGTGGGTTTGTGTTCTTGTAAAGATGCAGTTCTCCCCTCAGAAGCTCCTTTTCTGAATCAAATGAGTAAATTACTCTTTCCCACTTAAGGGCTTGATAATGCCTCTTCTTCACCATTACTTGGAAGAGAGGCAGTGCTTTAAAAATAAATGATGCCTTTTATGGGTACTTTATGAACCATAGAAATGAAATCTAGCCCAGAGAGACCAAGTGTGGTTTTTTTTTTCTATAGCTTTTCAAGTTAATTTAGAGATGGTGCTTTCAAGACAGGGTGTGTTCTACCCCTATCAACAGAAAGAAGGAAAAAAAGAAAAAAGAAGTGAGTTATTCTGTTTTCATAAACAGGGCTAGTTGTCATATATTTTGTGGTCAGAAACGTCAAGGGAAAGGAATGATAAAACTTTTTGGCCCTGTCTCTGCAGCAGATACCCCAGCCTGGTATCACGTTTCTCAGACTCTCTCTGCTTCTTTAAGACCAGGCTTGAGGGTGAAGGTTATGAACTTTTTGACTTGCATGGTGTGAATGGTGTGCCCAGGCTCAAAGCGACTATACTGTGACCACCAAACAGCTAAACCCAACCACTGGAGAGTTAGTGTGTTTAGCCATATGGTGTTTGGTTCAAAAGTTGTGAATAAGAGGTTTGGTCCGTACTCAGATGTGGAGTGCACATCAGCTACCCTAACAGGGAGGTATGGAGGTCAGACTGTGCCTGTATAGAGCAGCATGCATTCATGCAGAGACGTTAAGGTCTGAACTCAAACTCACAGACCTAAAAAAAGTCTTCCCCTTTCTGTGTAACACAGGTCCCACATATAAGGCAGCTGAAGTTGTTGCTTCCCATGTTCTGAGAAGCAAAGCAGCAATTCCAATGGTGTCTAACAGTCTTGTTAGCAGGACTGTGTGCTACATGTTCCAGGATGAATGTAGAGTCTCTCTTGCAGGATATCCTGTGGAGTATTGCAGTCCTTTATGCTGCCTCATTCGTTGGGCTGGGCCTAAAGAAAACACTTTAACAGTCCATCTTGTTAATGAGCTCAGAAGCTCTAAGGGACTGAGGGAAAGAGAAGCAACTATTTTGGAGTGCCTGTAAACTTGCCCCTTTACAGCTGAGAAACATGGTGATGTGACATATAAACACTAACTTCTTGTCTGTGGCTCTGCTTTCCCAGCTGCCAAAGTCGTGTCCCAGCAAAGAGACAGTTGTGTTTGTTTTTTTTTTTGAATACATTTGGCAGGATTTTCTAGATAATAATAAAGAAAAACACACCGCTATCGTTTCAACACATTTCTAATTTCAGTGGTCTGTCTTTATTGTTCATACCAAAGCCCAGGAGGTAAAGCCAAAGAATGCAAAAAGTGTTTGTTCCTTTTTTTTTTTTTCTTGTCTTGTTTTACTTTCTGTGATTGCAGAGCTCTTGACTAAGTCTGATCTCGTTACAGACAAATGCAGATCGATTCATTACCATTTGCCATATCGATGGCAAGTATTTAATGGGTTCACCTGGAATGACCTTTCCATGATGGAGGAAATTGAAAAGGCCTATTGTGACCCAAAAATGAACAGGTATATTCATAGTTGGACTGGTTGCTTAAAGTGCTGTGGTTGAGCCTATGAGGGAAAACTCTTGATTTCTTCTTAGAGATGTCTGACTTCCATAACTTCTGATTAGTCTGATTAGTCCTCAGAGTCTGGGAGGAATGTACAAAGATGAGGGTTTTTTTTTTCCTTTCTAAAGAGAAAAGTAAAAGTGACTGTATGGAAATATCACCCCATTTTCATCTTCTAAAGTATAACACGTCAGTATCTTGCATTTAAAACTCTGCAGAGTAATAAGAGTAAAGTGGAATTCAGTGCTTAGAGTGTTAGTATTTCAAGTAATAAATCATAACGTATTTTTACTAACTAAGTTAGGTCTCTTAACAGTAGTTCAGAGCTGGTCTGTATTATGAAATGCCCTCTCCCTTTCCCTCTCCCTTTCCCTCTCCTTTTTCCTCTCACTTTCCCAATGTATGCTAGGGTCATTAATTTTTCCTTTAACTCCTTTCTGAAATCCACACTGTAAGTCAGCTGGATTGGTAGGGGACCCCAAGTTTGCCCTTGATAAATTGACATTGTCATTTTGGCTCTTGCCTTTTAAGCCAGAAAATTATTTTGATTTGCTGCTTGACTAGGCTGCTGCGTGGTGCAAATCACAAGCAAGATTCCCAAGATGAGGCCGCCTCAAGTTAATTTTTCAAGACTGCAAAGAGTAAAATTCCATGTAGCTCCAGGCAGTGGGATTTGTAAAACTCACAGTTGTGATTGTGTTCTTTGTAACCACAGAAAAAGAACAAAGCTGATAAGCTGCAGGTGTTTTTGGCAAAGTCAGTAAAGTGCTTACCAGCTTTCATTTTTCTACTGAGAAAAATTGCTGTGTGCATTTGTTTACTGCAGAAATCTTTGCCTGTTGTGTGTGTAGCCCCAGAAAGTCTGTGAAGCTGGCAGCATGTAATATGGCTAGTGACTGAGATGATATTCGCTCTCTCACAGGCCATAGCTCACTTCTGAATGTTGGAAGCAGTTTTCAGAGCTGCCATGCATGCTGTGGAAAATACTCTTATTTCAGGCCTAATTAAGTTCAGACAGTCACATTATATTAAAGAAGATTGCACCAGATTAAACAGGGGATTAGATTATTAAAATCTGTACTTTTTACTGTAATAAACCTCTGAATTTGTCCTTACAGTACAGCAGATAAGAACATTAATTTCCAGACAATGACCTGCTCCTCTTCGTTGCTTCGACGCCTCTCTACACCATCATCTGTCACACAACCCATGTTTGTATTGACTACAAAGTGGATTTGGTATTGGCAGAATGACCAAGGCCAGTGGATTGAATATGGAGAACAGGCAAGTCAACATCCTGTACACCTTCCTCATCCTGTGCTTTGAATCACTCCTGAAGGAATGTGTGGAGCTTCTTCCCTCCACTTCCTTTTACACAAACGAGGTTAATTAAGTAAATACTTGTGCTTGAATTTTAGCATCAAATAAGGGAGGGAAGCTACAGATATTCCTAACAGATGTGGTAAAATGGTGACAGGCTGGAGGGGAAGGAACACGCCTCTTCTCCTTACAGTGAGATTCAGTACAAGCAATTATCTTTCCTTGTACCTGGATGATTTGTCAAATCTGCTTTCTTGACAAAGATCTTGATGGTGAATGCAAGAAGACAAAATACCCTTTTTTTCAGCTTACGTTGACTGTTTTTGATGATGCTTGCTGGTTTCTGTCATCAGATTCCCTTTTGGAGTTGTCCATGTCTTCTACATACTATCCCTGAGATATCTACCTTTTAAAATTATTCAGGAAGTAGTCTTGCCTGTTTTAAGCATTGCCCTTTTGCCTCAGAGATGTAAGGATTGCTGTCTCAAGTCAAACATCACCTTTTTCCTTGGGTGGGCAAATCCTCTTTAATGAGAGAGTGATCTATCTGAAAAATTGCCATCTGATGCTATGGGGACAGACAGGTTCTTTAGGGATCCTGGGCAGAATGAAGATGCTACTAAGTTGTAGTTATAATTGAAGCTTTATTATTCCGCAGAATTTTGTAATTAATGTAGCACCAGGTTTTATGATCAGCATAGCACAGTATTTTATAATCAGCATATCTTACAGTTAGTTAGTGTTTATTCTAAGCATCTGAACCCTCTGCAGGCTGGGTCTGTCACAAACTAATTTGGACAAGCTAGAACTTAACAGGAATTAGGTTTTATTAACATTTTATGGTAAACCACAGAATTAGTTTCTGTGATATTTAGGGATTTAGTTAAAGATTTGAGAATGGCAAGGTTCACATGAGACTTACTGCAAGGTACAGGGGTTTCTTAAACTTAGTTGCATGCTTTAGGGACATTTTTCTTTTTGGTGAATTACTTACCCTTTTGTTTCATCGGCGTATTCAGCAGATGATCGTTGAATCTCAACAAGTCTGGCCTTTGGTGAATTACTCACTTTCCTCTTTTTGCAGCATATGCAGCAGGAGTCTGCCCTGAGAGACATGCCAGCTTAGGGGGAGTTTTGGTTCATAGCCCACTGCTATCCTGAAGAGCTCAAGGGGCTCTTTGCTTATGACCAGTATTTACAGGATCACAAGACGATTGACTCTTAGTACTTTTACGTCCTGGTTATGAGATAGACAAGGAAAATCTGGTATTTTCCACCAACTCTGACATTCTGGTATCTTCCAGAATGTCCATTTCTGGTACTTCATAGACTCAGCTATGATCCAGGCCATAAGGGTTTGAAACATGATCAAGGAGTTTTGTACTCACCTGTTTGTACTCACCTGTTACACCTGTTGCCCATTGACAATAGAGGAATGATGTAATGTTAGTTAATCTTGAACCACAGCTGAGTTTGGGGGAAGAGCTACTCCACCAAAGGGTCAAATCCTAACACTTGGCATGCAATATAACAATCACAATCTACACTTGGAATACTTGGATTATGAGTCACTCGGTCCTTGAAGGAAGCATACCATGGTGGAGGCATCCCTGGCTGCTGGGGAATCATGGGTTTTGGCATCCAGCAGCAGCTCCAGTCCACGTCCCACTTAGGACCTGTAGCTGCTTGACTTTACAGGCAGTGCTTCATGTGCTCTTACACTTCCCTGGGCTGTAACAGGGTCACCACATCCTGTTTGGCCAAGTGCCTGGGATCTCGGAGACTGGCGGGGAGGGAAATAGTTGGCCTGATGCCCAGAGCCTTCAAGACCAGAAGGGAGGGAAGAAGTCAGCCTGGCACCCCAGGACCTTCAAGGCTAGTGAGGAGGGAGAAAAGGGGGGCTGATATATGACCAGCTCACTTACAGATAATGGCTGCTTACTCTACAAAATGGCATTAGTTATGATAACCATATTACCAAGGGTCAGGAGTAGGGGGCACTGGTCAGAGAAATGCAGGAAAATAAATAAATAAGGCATCTCTCCGTCTTCTCAGGAAGATCAGTTTTCCCTACCTGGTTCACAGTGTAGCTGCACAAACGGTTTTCTTGGCTGAACACAGAGTTGATCCAGGGACAGGGAAAGGTAGGTAGGGGAAGATGATAAATATAGTGGCTCTGGTAAAGTTGGGCCTTGATTTCAATCAGCAGCTTAGATAGAAAGTGTCTCCGTCAGCATACTCTGATGTTTTACATTGGTTTGTACACTAGAGAACTATATTTGTTACAGAGATTTATATGGGATACTTGTATGTCCAGTATTATGTATGTCCACATATTTAGGAGTGTTTGGTACTCACAATAGGCCACAACGGTTCTGGCTGGATCCCTGTTCATCCTTTTCATTGCTTCCTCTTTCCTTCTACCCAAACTAGTTATCTAAGGTTTAGTCTTGACTGTGTATAATCATTACTCTTCTCTCTCTCTTGTGTTTTTGTTTGTTCGATTTTTTCTTAAAGGGAGAAGGTGATGTTGTGAACTCGCCATCTTCTGACATACTTGAGAATTTGTATCTGGCAGATCCAGATGCCATCGTACCTTTCCAGGCTGGCTTGTATGGTTACCAGCTCAATTTTAAAGGTACTCATTTTAAAGGTTCTCATTTACAACTATGCAGGGTTTTACAGAGGTTAATTTGCAAACTATCCCAGCTTTTCAAGGCTATGCCTTTACTAATGTTACCAGATTTACTCACTGGAAATGAGGTGGTGACAGAAGTGAGGAAATTCCTTACAGAAGTACCCTTCCCCCTTACTCCTTGATGCTCTCTAGACTCACATAGGAGCAGAAATCAAAAGGTCGAAGTCTTCACATAAAGTCATGGTAAACCTGAAGTGAGGTAATCTCCCCTTCTGTGCTGCTGGAGCAACTTTTGAAAAGCACGAATGACGTATAGGAGCAAGTAAGATAGGCAAAGGCTGAATAAGAGTTACAGGGAAGGACAAGAAGCTTACGTAGTCTTTGCGCAACTATTCTTCAGCAGATAGCATTGACAATGAATATGCCATTTTTCATTAATGAATGATTATCATTAATTAATGACCCTATCTGCTAGACTTATTCATTACATTTTTTCATTTTCCTTTCTCTTTTTCCCTCTAGAAATGACCCAGACAAACATTTCTTCTAAAACTAGAAGACGGGTCTGTAGGCGACCAAAGTTTGTGTCTTATGAAGAAGTGCAGAAGATAAAGCAAAGGTAAATGATGCCCTTAAGCTGTTTCATATTTGAGAAGTATTTATAAGGCAAAATTGCTGCCAGTGTAGATAGTAGTTGTGCAAAGAATTCAGCTGTTGCTAGAAGAAAACATATCCACTTGCTATATGATGAGCTGCCTGCTCGGTGCATTGCCTCATTTCTGGGATACATGTTACTCCAGGTACCACATCCACAGGATTGGTGATGGACATTCATGTCTTAAATTGGCACATGAAAGAGGACTGTGACAACTGAATGGCAGCTTACAAAATGAGTCTGTTTCCCAATTTCTCTGTGGTTTATTTTGTTTATTTTTAAATGTAGGAATTGCTCAAAGGGGATGCTGCCAAATTGAATAGTCAGAGCAGAACTAGAAATGATAACACTTTCGCACTTTCTTTCCCTTTGCTAGCAGTCAGAGGGATTCGTCTATTCCAAATCAAGCCTGTCCTCCCCACTGGGATTCATTTGCCTTGCCTGACTCAAAATACAAGGTATCTTATTTTTTAGTTTGTTTGTTTTAATTACTCACTCTAATGATATTAAAAAGTAGTCTTACTGGAAGAGAAACACAGACTGTTGAAGTCCTACAGTATACTAAAAAAATGCTTCTCGGTGTTATATTTGTCCTTTTATATACTGTTTTTGACCCTGATTAAGGAACAGTGCATCATGTTGAGCACAAGAGGTTTTACTCATTGACTGTTACAAAATCTTGTGTGATATTGATCAAATTGTATTGGCACAGACATACTGATAGCTAAGGGCAGGACAGAAGTAATACATTTTCAGACTGAGAATTCCTTCTGGCTATTTTCAATTGACATAGAGCTCCATTGCTATTCTCACTCCTTGTACTTGATTTTCCCTAGTGTTAATACATTGGGAAAGGCATGAGAACCAGAATTATCATGTCTCTTAGCTTCCATGGGCTGGTTTCTGTTACTCTGCTTTGTCCTGAATGTTTAATTTTACACTGACTACCTTCTGTTGGATTGTGCCTTACTGAATGTAATACTAGTATCTGTCTGTGTGTGTGTATAGCAAATTCATCTAAATACAGTTCTGCTAAAAAAATCAATAGGTAAAGTTTAAGTTAATTGCTTGGTACATTAACTCCCTTCACATCGTTGTTTTTCACAATTAGTAGAAAAACAAACAGGCAAACAACAACAAAACCACTAATTTTTTCAGACTGTAAAAGTTTCAGGTGTCTAGCACCTGATGGTTGAACTAGTAAGAGTTTGTGTGGGAACCTAGCAGCCAGACCTTTTGAAGAACTGGACCTGTGATACTCTGAGCTCTGTCACAATAACAAAGACAGCTCATTGGCTCTTCCCTTGGCTTTTTAGCAGCTTATCTGAATAAGGCTTGATTTTCAACGTAGGCTTGATTTTTTTCAAAAGAATGACGGGAAGACAGGTAGCTCAGTTCCTGTTAGGTCTATGAGTTGTATGCACTTAGTGCTTCCCTTATTTACTCTGAAAGTTTCAGTCTGAAAATTTCAGTTGAGTCCATTCATTTTGATGTTTCTGGAGTCACTGAAGTGTGTGTGAGAGGCTTTGGAATGTGACATGCAGATCCATGGTATCTCTGGTGGAACTTTTGCGGATGTGTGAAATTAAAGATCATCTTGTTTTCTAGAGCTCAGTTTGCTTGTTGAGTTGGGACCTAAGAAAACTGTCTCTTAATTTACAAACTAAATGCCTTTCATATGAAAGGAAACGTTAATTCTGTACCTAAAAAATGACAGAGCCCACAGTACGTTTTGGTACTAAAAATGAAAACCTGGGCTAGATTAAATAATTCTGTGTGGCCCTAAGCATGTTTTTTGCAGTAGGTAATATTGGGACTGGCTGGGATTCTGCATGCATGTGGTGACCATCGTAACATCTGACAATTATGACCTGATGAATTCCCTTCTCTTCAGATACTGATAAATAATTCTGGCAAACCTTGCTGCACTGGAAGTGACCCGTTATAAAAAGGAACACCTATGAGATAGGGAGAGAGTCTTTCTTGCTTAAGAAGAGCAGCTCTGTTTTGGTAACATTGCTTGTTCTTTGAGTGTTGCAGTGTCTTAATCTGTAAATCATTTAGTCATAGTGCTATAGAAAGTAGAGTATATGAAAAGCATGTTAGATGTTGGTAACAAACACCAATTGGAAAATTGGTGTGAATCTCTTTGCTGTTTAACAGACAAAGTTAGTAGCTGATAAACCTTTTAAAGGCGAAAAAGGAATTGATATTTTCTCTGGGACTTCATGTTGGGTTTTGAATTGTATCTTTAATGTAGAACTGAGAAATGTGTGTGATGAAGGTGGTATGTTTTTGTGTCAGTGGATTAGTCTTCATGTGGCAGCTATGTTTCAGAATCCTGACAATGTGTGCTGAAGACTGGTGTGCTGAAGACTACTGTGCTGTATCAAGGACGGAAGCTGATGTGTCATAATGGGTTAGCAAATGGTTGTCCTTGCTAGGATTTTCCTTTTTAAGTCTGAAGACGAAAAGAGCTAAAGAAGTTTTGTTATTACTAAGCACCAACCTGCAACAGCAAGGTGGTGTTACCCTTTGTTAGTAGGGGTTGCATCTTTGGGGAAATAAAGACTATCCCAAAAGAGAGTTTATGCAAAGTAGAACTGTCTTCGTTGATTGGAAGCCATCACATCATAAAATAATTGAAGTACCCATCTTACAGTTTTAGGCATTGTACCATGTAGCTGACATTCTGTTGTACCTAGAAAGTTTACACTTCCTTAGCAAAAGATTGAACATAGCAAAAGCGTATTTTATAGTCCAAGTAAGAATCGTTTATGTATCAATAAAGGATGTAGTACTACAATATGTTGACATAATTTTCATCTTGTAGGTGACAGTGAGCTGTGGTGTCAGAAAGCATGCAGATAATAAATACTAGCTGGTCCAAATTGTTTTGTGTTGCATTGTGAAGAGGCTTTGCAAAATATTCTTGTATTAGGGCATGGGAAAAGTTCTTCAACTGTGTAAAAACTTTTTAATAAATACAAAGAAGTAATTCTTCCTTGTGCAGCTGACTTTATTCTTGATCCTTATAAGACTCTCATAAAATAAGCCTCTTCTTCATTAAGTATTTAATGCATGGGTTAGACATGATATCTAGAAAAACACTCCTTTATCTATATGCACCTGTAAAATTTAATCCCTGTTTTATCTCCTCTACAAATTTATCCTTCTAAAATGTGCAGCTTTCAACTGATAGGCTGAAGTATTGATTTCATATTACCTCCCTGAATGACCACAGCTTTCCTTCTTAAAACACGCCTTCGATAGGTGGGTTGCTGGGTCTCTCACTTTAAGTCCTCTTGATTCCTCAGTTGACTTCGGCAGCAGTAAAGTGAAAAGCGTTACTGCATGAATAAAGTAAAATGTCTTACTGCATGACATCAGTCTGCCAGCATTAGGCATTTTCATTCTAGTTTACAGAATATAAGTGCCCATTCTAGAAGATTAGAGAAAATTGGGAAAATTATTCACGATGTAAGCAGAAGAGCACAAATCATGTTTAAATTGTTTTACATTAACTTTTCTCTGGGAAAAATGTGCATTTCTTCACGGATTTTTAAACACAAAATGTGGATTAATAGACTTTGTTTTCTTTAGGAAAGGAAGAAATGTATTTGTTTACGTGGGTATTTAGTGTAACATTCCTATTAGAATCTTAATTGCTCTCATGTTTAGAAATGTAGCTTTTTTTTTTTTTCCTTAAATCTATATTTAAATGCAACTTTCCAAGTTTTAGCTTTGGAAAGTTAAGGAGGTTTGATGCTTGGAGACTGCATGTGTGTTACAAATGATAATTGTTATCTAATACTTTTGTTCTTAATCAACTTTGTTCATAAAACTAATATTATCTGAAATTATCAGTCAAGTTTGCTTTTTGAGATTACTCTTTCATTGGGATTTATAGCTACCAGTGTCAACTCTTACTTGGAGATGACAAAAATTTAATTGACCTCTTCCTCACTTTCAGTGTCCTTCCTGAAGAGAGGTGAGGTGTCCTTGCAGAGCAGGAGTGACATACTGATTTACATATTTATTGTTTGTCCTAATTATTCACAACAATTTAAATCATTAAATCAACTTCCTTACGTATAGTTTGAGGGCCATTCTGAATGTTTGTCTGCCGTAATCAGGCTTCTCTGTGTTATGAGCTAACTGAAGCCTCATGCCTTCTGCTTTGGTTTATATTTTATAGGCAGTGGAGATCAGTAACATATCCTCTGAATACAAAGAAATAAAGAAGCAGTTTGAGCAGACTATGAAAACCTACAACATCGTTAGAGTACAAAGGATTCAGAATCCATCACTCTGGAAAGTATTTCAGTGGTTAGTATTTGTTTTGTCATCCTTAAGGGCAGGGGGTCTGCAAGAACTGCTGTCCTAAATCTACTTCCTGGGAAGTGAAAGAGGTTGCCACCTGTGCTTTAACTTGACTGGTATTTCCTTCTTAGGGGCAGACTGAGGAGTGAAATTAAGTGACTAAGTGCTATCAGTCTAAGATGGACCAGAGAAAGCCATATTCCTAGGGAGAGCTTCCGTTTGCATGACTCCTTCGAAGGTGAAGGAGGGGGTGACAGAAAGACATGAATGACACAAAACTGTGATGAGGATATTGACAGTGGCATGGAATTGTATATTGTCAGAGGGGTTGAACAGAAACTGCCTGTTGCACGTGCATTCTGTCTGTTACAAATGTTTATCCATTATAGTATACAAAGTACTTGTTAAAAACACTTGTTTGTGCCAAAGAGGCAGTGGGAACAAACTGGCAGACAGGAGGTTCCCTCTGAACATCAGGAACCCCTCTGTGCTCTGTGGGTGACGGAGCACTGGCACAGGTTGCCCAGAGAAGTTGTGGAGTCTCCTCAGAAACACAGAATCATCTAGGTTGGAAGAGACCTCCAAGATCACATAGTCCAACCTCTGACCTAACACTAACAAGTCCTCCACTAAACCAGATCACTAAGTTCTACATATAAATGTCTTCTAAAGACCTCCAGGGACTCAACCACTTCCCTGGGCAGCCCATTCTAGTGCCTAACAACCCTTTCAGTAAAGAAGTTCTTCCTAACATCCAATCTAAACCTCCCCTGGCGCAACTTTAGCCCATTCCCCCTCGTCACCAGGCACGTGGGAGAACAGACCAATCCCCACCTCGCTACAGCCTCCTTTAAGGTACCTGTAGAGTGCGATAAGGTCGCCCCTGAGCCTCCTCTTCTCCAGGCTGAACAACCCCAGCTCCCTCAGCCACTCCTCGGAAGACTTGTTCTCCAGAACCCTCACCAGCTTTGTTGCCCTTCTCTGGACACATTCAAGCACCTCCATGTCCTTCTTGTAGCGAGGGGCCCAAAACTAAACACTACTCAAGGTGCAGCCTCACCAGAGCCGAGTACAGGAGGACAATCACTTCCCTAGCCCTGCTGGCCACACTGCTTCTTATACAAGCCAGGATGCTGTTGGCCTTCTTGGCCACCTGAGCACAGTGCTGGCTCATATTCAGCCGACTATCAACCAATACTCCCAGGTCCTTCTCTGCCAGGCAGCTTTCTAACCACTCATCTCCCAGCCTGTAGCGCTGCTTGGAGTTGTTGTGCCCCAGGTGCAGGACCCGGCACTTGGCCTTGTTGAACTTCATACAGTTGGCCTCAGCCCATCGGTCCAGCCTATGCAGATCCTCCTGCAAAGCCTTCCTACCCTCGAGCAGATCGACACATGCACCTAACTTGTTGTCTGCAAACTTACTGAGGGTGCACTCGATCCACTCATCCAGATCATCAATAAAGATATTGAAGAGAACTGGCCCCAGTACTGAGCCCTGGGGGACGCCACTAGTGACCGGCCTCCAACTGGATTTAACTCCATTCACGACGACTCTTTGGGTCTGGCTACCCAGCCAGTTTTTAACCCAACAAAGCGTACGCCAGTCCAAGCCAAGAGCAGCCAGTTTCTTGAGGAGAATGCTGTGGGAAACGGTGTCCAAGGCCTTACTGCAGTCAAGGTAGACCACATCCACAGCCTTTCCCTCATCCACTGAGCATGTCACTTTGTCGTAGAAGGAGATCAGGTTCGTCAAGCAGGACCTGCCTCTCATAAACTCATGCTGACTGGGCCTGATCGCCTGGTTGCCCTGCAAGTGCCACGTGATGACATTCAAGATAATCTGCTCCATGAGCTTCCCTGGCACTGAAGTCACACTAACAGGCCTATAGTTCCCCGGGTCTACCCTCCGGCCCTTCTTGTAGATGTGCGTCACGTTTGCTAGGCACCAGTCCATGGGGACCTCCCCTGCTAGCCAGGACTGCTGATAAATCATGGGAAGTGGCTTGGTCAGCTCTTCTACCAGTTCTCTCAGTACCCTCGGGTGGATCCCATCTGGCCCCATCGACTTGCATACATCCAAGTGCTGTAGCAGGTCTCCAACCATTTCCTCGTGGATTATGAGGGCCACATTCTGCTCCCCATCCCCTTCCACCAGCTCAGGGTACTGGATATCCAGAGAACAACTGGTCTTGCTGCTAAAGACTGACAAAGAAGGCATTAAGCACCTCAGCCTTTTCCTCATCTCTTGTCACTAAGTCTCCCCCTGCATCCATAATACGTGTTTATGTATTTATAAAAACATTTTCTGTTATCCTTAACAGCAGTAGCCAGATTGAGCTCCAGATGAGCTTTGGCCTTTCTAATTTTGTCCCTGCACAGCCTTGCAACATCCTTATAGTCCTCCTGAGTGGCCTGCCCTCTTTTCCAAAGGTCATAAACCCTCTTTTTTTTCCCTAAGGTGTAGCCACAGCTCTCTGTTCAGCCAGGCCGGTCTTCTTCCGCGCCGGCTTGTCTTTGGGGATGTGGGGACAGACTGCTCCTGAGCCATTAAGATTTCCTTCTTGAAGAGTGCCCAGCCTTCCTGGACTCCTCTGCCCTTCAGAACTGCCTCCCAAAGGACTCTGCCAACCAGTGTCCTGAACAGCTCAAAGTCTGCCCTCCGGAAGTCCAAGACAGCAGTTTTACTGATCCCCCTCCTGACTTTGCCAAGAATAGAGAACTCTACCTTTTTGTGGTCTCTCTGCCCAAGATAGCTCCCGATCACCACATCTCCCTCCAGTCCTTCACTGTTTGTGAACAGAAGGTCTGGCGGGGCACCTCCCCTGGTAGGCTCACTAACCAGCTGCGCCAGGAAACTATCTTCCAGATCCTCCTTGCAGATCTTCAAAAACCACCAGGACGTGGTCCTGGGCAGCCTGTTCTGGGTGGCCCTGCTGGAGCAGGGGTTGGGCCAGACGGCATCACCCTTCTGTGTGACTCTGTGTGAAAAAAGAAGTGGGCAAGGGTAAGGGCTTAGGCCCCTTTTTTTCCAGTCAGATTTTTTTTAAGGCTTCTTCAAGAGTTTGAGTACCTCTTCTTAATGAAGTCAGTGTTCAGTGAGAATGGTGCATCCTTACGCTTTAAGATTATGATCTCTGTTTTCCAAAGCTCTTTTCTGGTTTTCAACATCTGCATCAGTGATCTCAAACTCTTGGTACTTGTGCCAAGACACATACCTGCAGATTGGAGCTGGCAGCAGGGACAGTGACCACGTTCAAGTGCATTTAGTAGCAGATTAAGTTGTTGCATAGAACAGTTGTCTAGTTTAAAACAAAAGCACGGATACATAATACAAGTATTCTAGGACCATTTCATTACCATTCTCAATGGTAATGAAGATGAAAAATACTTCTCAAATAAGTACTTTGACCTGTGAAGTAATTGAACCCAGGAAGTTATTGGCTAGTAATTCAATAAAACACTTCTATCTAGCAAAACTTAGGCACCTGAAAACATGTAATTTTATGTACTTTTAATCCTCCTCTGATGAGACATTTAAACTAACCAGGCAGAGTTCGACATAGTTATGAAGTTCTCTATCAACGAATTGTAGTCCATTGTTCTTATCACTTCACTAAGGCAGTTTTCAAGTTGGAAGTATTCTCCCCTCTACCTTGGTCTGTTAACTTTGTAGCTGATAACTTCCTGAAGAACGTTACTTTGTTGTCCACTTCAGCAGCTTCTGAAAATCTGTGGAAGGTCATGATGCTGTGCAGTAGTGATGGGAGATACTAGTTAAGTCTCCCATTGTGATTCCTCTTTTGGTACTGCTCATAGCTCGCCATCTGATGCTGGCCTTAAATTAATAAGGTCTTCAGTGGTGAAGGGAGGGTCAGTTTATCTCTTTCTGGTTCTTGTCTCCTCAGCAGAATTGCACGGGCAGGAGCTCAGGGTGGTGGAGGGTTATGATGGAAGGGCTGATACAGGGAATGTCAGGTGCATGCTGAAAGCTTGTCTCAGCACAGCCTTGTCCTCCTGCAGGATGATTGGCCCCATGTGCAAGGCAGTTTCAGTCTGCTGGAGGAGCAAAGAACAAGCTGCCTCTAGGCTTTATTTACTGCTGAAGCATGGAGGCTCTGGGGTTAGTACAACGTCCGCTCTGCAGCGTTTGTGTGTGTATGTGGGAAGGGACAGGAGACATTGAAGCAGAACTAGTATGACCCTGCACAGGAGCAAAAGCTGTGGGGACTGTAGTAGTGTCAATGCTTGCTTAATTCTGGCTTTTGTCAATGAATTGATCTAGAATTGCTGGGCACTGGTATTTGTAGATCATTCATCTTGCAATTTTTCATCATACTGCTAGTCTGTCTCATCTTCCAAGCTGAGGGAGGAGAAAGCAGACAGGAAATCTCATCCAGCTGATATTTACATGTACATCACGTACTTTTAATTATTTTTTAAACCCTTTCTCAGTTTTCTTCCATGGCTCATGCTCTCCCGTACTGCCTTTTTCTGTTAGGAAAAAGGAGCAAATGAAGAAGGAAGCTGGAAAGAAGGAAGTAAACGAAAGGCTCCTGTTCCATGGAACCAAGGGTGCCCGCCTGGAAGATATCTGCATAAACAACTTTGACTGGAGAACTTGTGGAAGCAATGGAGCCAACTATGGAAAGGGTATGTAGGAAATGACTGAGTGTCAGACCTTAGAACCCCCTGATTTTGAAGTCTTTAAAGATGAAGACCCCCCCCCCCCCCAAAAAAAAAAAAAAAAGTAGGAATTGGTGTTAGCATCTTCCTTCTCTCTGGGGAGGACAAGAATTTGCTTTGTGCAGGGGTATGCTTTTTCACAAGGTGTTGAGGGAATTTGAAAAAGCCCCTGTAGCTGGAGGTGGGATCTTCTAAACATTCAAGGTCATGATTTAGACTTGCCAGAGAAATAGCTGATACTCATGGCAGGGAACAAGAAGGTGTGCATTCCCTCAGCATGATCATGGAAGGTCTTTGTGTTTTCTTGTCTATCCCTCTAATAACAACACACATACCTGTAGTGTTTTTATGCCATGTTTGGTTTTTCTTTATAATTATTCCTATAATAGCAAATTCCAAATAGAAGTTCTGAGGTGAAACCCTTTCTCTTGTAAAATAAATAAGTAAATGCATTCTACAGTATTGTGTAAACTGAGTAAGAGGAGACCTGAAAGTTGGGTCAAATGCCTCCTGAAAAAGGTGATGCTCTGTTTTCACTGTCATTTTATACAAATCCCTTATAACCATATGTTTTTTTACCTTTTTTCTAGGAAGTTACTTTGCTAGAGATGCTTCATATTCCCATGAATACTGTCAGTCTACAGTGAAACCAAATGTCATGTTCATGGCTCGTGTATTGGTTGGAGATTACGTTCAAGGCAGGGCAGACTATGTTCGCCCCCCAACAAGGTCTGCTGACGGACTTTGGTTTTATGACAGTTGTGTGGACAACGAGTTAAATCCCTCCATTTTTGTTATTTTTGAAAAATATCAAATTTACCCAGAGTATCTGATAGAATATAAGGAGGCAGAAAAAAAATGTATTATATCTTGAAGTGATCAGAGCTGTTTGTATCCCTCATGTTATCTTCCAAATTGCAGGTGTTCTCATATTTCTTTTTAATACAACATTTTTGAATGTTAATCCAAAGAATTTTTGTGTTGAGGAGGACTGGCAAAACAGATGTTATATCTGTTGAGACTAATTTCCTTGTCTTCTCCCTTTCTCTCCCAAATGAAGCAAAGATATTTGGATAACCATAGCAGAAAAATCAGAATCATGGGACAGGAAATTGAATGCTACAACTTCTGTGGATAAATAATTGTAAACACATTTTCTTGGAAATAGAGTAGAGAGAATTTCTCTTTATAAACAGGTTTGGTTAAGACAATAATTAATGGTATGGTAGTTTTTAAGCTTTCTGGTTTTTAGCAGTTCTCAAGATTCTAACAGCATTTTGCAATGCTGAAGGCTTTGTAGAGACTTGAAAATTCTTTTCAGTGCAGAGTATGACTGTACTCAATCCTCTTGTCTATCATGAATCTAAACAAATCAGTGTATATAAGAATGACTTGACTTAGTTTTCAAAGTGCTGTTTGTTAATACCAGTACTAGTTTCAAGTTTAAAATGGTAAAACAAAGAATGAAAAGTTTAGTTTAATTTCATGTTGTAAATTCTCAACTGGAGAAGTTTCGTCTGTACAACGGCAGCTGCTGTTTTGATCAGGAAATTGCTGGATCAAATTCTTTTTGCAGATTTGCAGTAACTTGCTCTGTGACCTATACAGAAATGCATTTGGAGTGAAACTATGAGAATCACGACCTGTGAATAAGCTAAACTAAAATTTGGTGGTTTGGCTGCAGCTAATGGTTGTACGTACATAAAGGCTGTGTGACAGTCAGCTAGGCTTTCAAGTGAATGTGGCCATGTACTTTCTCACTGTGAACACTTGCTTAGCAAATGCTGTAGGACCAGAGAAACATCTTAAGAAACGTTGATCTTTTCAGTCCTACTTGTGTATGTAAATTTTCGTTTTTCCCAAAATAAAAAATAACCGGAAGAGACCAGTTATTTTATCTTGAGGCCAGTGGTAGAACTACTGGCCTAAGGCATTTCGTATATGTGTTTTGTTGCACACAGTGCATTCATTTGAGAATTCACTGTCAAGTGTAGTTCCTCTTAGTACTTCGAGCACAGTGATCCTGGATACTGATTAATTTGGTCCATTTTTTGGTATTTTTTTTTTGGTCTTTGTCAGTGAGGTACAACCATACTAACAAACAGTGGTTAAACCCTTTTAATTAAGTTAGATGTTTTTTCTCATCCCAAAAGGATAATGTCATATAGAGATTCTACTGAATTTTACTAATGAATTCGTAAGTAAATTGAAGAAAGTAGAAAGATATTCTTCTGCAGAAAGATATTCTGGCAGTGTAGCTATTGAGACAGAAACTGTTGCTGAGGCTAAAGAAAGACTAATGGTAATTTAAGATAAGCTTTACAATAACATGAATAGCTTCCTAGTAATTTGCATCTTGAACACTAGTCTGTCAATCCCGTGTACTACTCAAATTCTCAAAGTTACCCAGAGAATGGGAAAATACATAAAACTAGTATATCTTATTAGAATGACTGTTTTAGAACTAAATGAAAACATATCAATAATGCACTAAATGGGAAGGTTTTACCTATATTCAAATTCTCTCACTTTTGGTTTGCCTGTAGAGTTCCTAAATCACTGGGTTTTGGCATGTTTGCAAATAAAATGTGTTTTCAGTCACTTTTCATCTTGTTAATGTGCAGTTTGTCTCTATTTGTAAAAGGATGGCAAAACTCAACACATCTAGTAAACTAGCTACTTAATACATATGCTTACTGTCTTCCTTTCATCCGTGTTTCTAAACTGGGCAACTGTGTGGATGTAGTTTTGCATTTTAGTGTAGATGCTCAGCACCAAGAAGCCACTTGCTCACTCTCCCCAGGTGGGATGGGGGAGAGAATTGTAAAGGTAGAAGTTCAAGAACTCATGGGCTGAGATAAGGACAATTTACTAGGTAAAGCAAAAGCTGCACGCGAAGCAAAGCAAAACAAGGAATTCATTCTCTACTTCCCACCGGCAAGCAAGAGTTCAGCCACTTCCAGGGAAGCAGGGCTCACCACACAGAGCAGTTCCTTGGAAAGAGAAACACCATCACCCCAAACATCCCCCCCTTCCTCCTTGTCTATCCCAGTTTTAGTTGCTGAGCATGATCCCATATGTTGTGGAATATCTTTTTGTTCAGACTGCGTCACCTCTCCTGGCTGTGCCCCCTCCCAGTTCCTTGTGCACACCCAGCCTCCTTGCTGGCAGGGCAGCATGAGAAGTAGAAAAGTCCTTGGCTCTTTAAAATTAAAAACATTGGTGTGTTATCACCACTATTTTCATTAAAAAATCCTAAACATAGCATCATGCAAGCCTCTGCAAAGAAAATTAACTCTATCCCAGCCAAAACCACAATAACTGAGTATATTTATGTAAATTAACTTTGTAGCTAAGATGTCCGTGATATTAAGTACTATGGTAGTTTGGTTAGACTCCATGTAATTAACAGCTGCTAAGTCAAAACAAAAAACAAACAAACAAACAAAAAACAACCAATAAGGCAAAATAGTAGCAGAACTATTTTTAAAATGTGGGAAAAATGTTCAGGTATTGACTTATTCTAAGGATGTATTGGAATACCTAGATGAGTAACTTTCAAAGAATTGAACTAAACACTTGCAAGACACAGCGCTGCACTTCCCTCCCTCTCTCCACAACCTGCCGTAATCTGCAAGACAGGCAAGTATATGTAGAATGAAGTGAAATGCTGACAAATAAACAAGTCAGTCCAAACTACAAAATCTGGAAGGACAAGGGAAGAAATTGGAACTCCAGTGCTGTGCTTCACATTGTCAAATTGCACTTCCATAGTGTGGCAGGAAATGGGAAACATGCTGGGTAGGGCTAAAATTCTCTGGTGCACACGATACTGGCTATTTAATCAAAGGGGGTGGGGGGTCATACTGTAGATGGGAGCTGCTCTGAGGAAAGAAGATAAAAACTTCCTTGTAGGTAACTGAGCTGAAGAGAGAAGAAAGCTACAAGAACAGGCACCCAGTAATCCTTTGCCCTTTGAGCTTGTTAAAAGACCTAGTGTGGAAGAAGACAGGAATAATGTTTTATGAAACATCAGGCAGCCACAGTGCTGAATTATGTTACCAGTTGTTGCTGCAACAAGCAAGCTTCAAGGTAAGACCAAATCAAAGTGTATTCATGATAAAGTACATAATTTTGGAAACAATTATTTTCATTACTAGTGACTCTGAACAGAAGCCACGTTTGCTTATTTCTGGCAATCCTAGCATTGCCTATTAAGCCTGCCATTTGTGGGCTGTGTTCTTCATAGCATCCTAGAATGGCTTCAGTTGGAAGGGGCCCTAAAGACCATCCAGTTCCAAGCCCTTGCCATTGGCAGGGACATCTCCCATCAGATCAGGCTGCCCAAAGTCCCATCCAACCTGGCATTGAACACCTCCAGGGATGGGGCATCCACAGCTTCTCTGGGCAACCTGTGCCAGTGTCTCACCACCCTCCAAGTAACGAATGTCCTCCTTATATCTAATCTAAACCTCCCCTCTTTTAGTTTAAAGCTATTACTCCTTGTCCTATCACTCCACTCCCTGATAAAGAGTCCCTCTCCAGCTTTCCTGTAGGTGCTGGAAGGCTCCTATAAGGTCTTTTAGGAGTCAGCACGATCCTTAGTTAAGTTCTTCCTCTGGTTCTCCTATTATTCGCTATGTGTTTTGTTATTTATTTTCTAAAATGGTAATTGAAAATGGTTCAGCACAGCATGGTGAAGCAAGACAGATTGAACAGAAAGACTGGTTGGATCATTTCAAATAAGAAGGGGATGACACGGCTGAAAAACAGAAATGCTCACTTATAGCAAGATGTGTAGAACTAGCTGAATGAAAGAGCTTCTAGTCACATTCATGGAAGAAAAGAGAATGCATCCTACTACAGGTTTACAAACTCAAGTCAAACAACTCATTTAAAAGCTTCATTCATACAGGCAAAGACGTCATATACTTGCTGCTCAACTGAGGACATCTTTGAATTTATTAATGTAAAGCAGACAGAATTCTAAATCACATTATATCAGGAGTACTAAAAATATCACTCTTAGATTTATGTAGCAATGCATCACTTACACTACACACTTCATAAACAGCCAGCAGATTTCTCAGACTTTTGTTGCATAGTAAGATTTATTACATCCCTTGAGTAAAAATTTATCTGTCTAAAGTCATTGCTTGACATGCCGTGATTAAAAATTAACAGTAAAAAAAAATGCACTAACTTTATCAGTGAGTGAGCCAATCACAGCCATGGCTGGACAGATAAGGTAGTGACATACCTGAAGAGCAGTGAACTATGACTGTCCACAGGATTCAAAAGGCTGCAAGCAAGGACCGAAATACCTTATATGGTTTCACAAATTATCATTTTTTTAAAACTAAGCTATTTTTTCCTCAAGTGATGGTTGGGGGAAGAAGGCAGGCAGCAAGGCACTTGCATATCTTAAGCCTCTATTATGTAGGAACTCCAGGGCAAACGTAGGGCCAGCTATGCAAGTGCTTTAGGTCAGAAGGATTGTGTGTGAAAAGGGGCTACTGTGGGACATGTGGAAGAGCCCAAGCTGGATAGGAAGGAGGAGCAGACATGTCCTGGAGTGCTTGTAGATACCAAAGCCAGAGCTTGGAAAATTAAAGGGTGTGGCATTTCTACTCAGGAACAAGAACAGAAGGCATTAGATTTGGTTTGAAAAACTATCTTCTCTCCATTAGGGATTTCTGGATTACTGTTGCAAGACAAGCTTTTAACTCTGCTACACTGCAGGAATTGAGAGGCACAAGAAATTCATGGAGCTTTATGTCTCCTATCATGAGTTATTTGCAGCACCAAAGCTCATCACATCACTTGCGCCAGGACAAAGCTTTGTGACAGTTCCCATTAGCTCTCTTTCTGGGGGAGTTCCTTTGCAGTCTTCACCCGCACTGAGATGCCCCAGTGTTCCTGTAAAGCTCATGAACATTGGCTTTAAACCTTACATTGCTAAACAAAGTGTCCCATGCTGTTGAGACGACAGTAAGGCCTGAGTTATCAGAAACTAAGCACAAAGATTCCAGCCCAAATTACCATTCAGAGACAGCACTGTTTTAGCTGAAATCCAGGCTTTTTCATTTTTTCCTGAAAGATTTAAAGGTGCCAAGCAATCACCCACATCAAAATAGTCCTAACCAGCAGTCAGCCATTGTTCCTCTTGTCTGGCTCTTTCACATTTTAATTTCAAGAAGTTCTGGGATTCTATCTTGAAATCTAACATTTTGTAAGAGACAGTTTAAAAAAAAGCACCTGGAAAAAGATCCTGAGTGCAGACAGATCTGTAATGCCAGGGTAACTCATGCCTTAATGGACTGGAAGCTTGATATGGAACTCCATTTATGCCTGTATTGGCTCTGGCCCTACACTTGCCCATCTGCGATGCTGAGAAGGTCTCTTTGAATTACCTGAAATGTTTACTCACTATTTAACATATTAATGAAGTAATAAACCAGGCCAATGAATGACTGAAATCCAGGCACTGTTTCTGTACTGAATATTATCAGGGTCGAGGAAACTTTCAAGGAAATATACCAGAAAAGTAGTGCCTCAGGATGCTACAGATAGCTGTGTATTATCAGCAGGTATTCTTATTTCCTTGTAGAATCATCCAAGATATAACATGAAATGCAACAGCTTTATATCTTTTAAGGAAATTGTCATCAGATCTCTAGCTCCTAGGGTGCTCTTACTCACTTACTCTAGCATGGGCTACAGCATAGCACTCTTCCACTCCCTGCACCCAGACTTTGATTGCTAAGCACATTGCTATCTCAAGCACAGAGGACAGATTTAAGCCATTGAATGAACTGCTGCTGCCTTCCTCATAAGTCGCTCTGTCATTGGTGAATTTGGTCTCATCACGTCGCGTTCCCTCAGGAGGCATCTGAGAAAGGAGAATAGGTAGCAGATAAATGGGATGAAGGTCATGAGTACAACATCATTTTTTCCTGTAAGATCATCTGCAGTGTCCTTATAAGAGATAGAAAAGAATACCTAAAGACCTGCTCTTGAGGTGCAGATTTCCTTTATTGGAAACATTTAGCCTTGGCAGTAAGTTTAGGCAGAACAGCGTGCTTCTTAGCACTGACAAGAGACTGAAAATGAGCACTCAGGGTGCACAAAAGAATTATTTTGATTTAATATTTATGTTTCAAAGAAACTTCAGGAGGGGAACAGGCAAGGCTTTACACCGTCCTGAGGATCCATTCTTTTAAGTGCACAGGCAGGCCCAGTTGATGACTTTCAACAGAACTCCATACAGGTCAATGAGCAACATCTGTGATTTCTGCCCAGCAAGACACATATAATTTGTACTGAGGCAAGCTCACATCAGGCTCTGTTAATCACATTTCCCAGTAAAACTGATGTTATTATTAGGATGGACTTGACTTTCAGCAGTTTGCTGAAGTTTAGGAGTCCATTAAGTACACAGACCAGCAGGCAAGAGGCCACTGTTTAAGACAGAAACCCTCTGAAAATCAACTGCCCTTAAAAAAATATAGATAAATCATCCAGACTGTAAGAATGCACATTTGGAACCGAAAGCAATTGCACTTTTTATCTTGATAAATGTAGCAACATTTAACTATGAATGCTTGTGTGTAATTACAGCACTAATTGAGTATACTTGCTACTACTCTTGATTTTTGAAAACTATTATTTCCATAAAAAAATCAGGAAAAATACTCACTTAGCAAGGTTTTGTTTGGCTTTTGATTTACAATTTAAAGCAGCATGAATCAATAACTGGTTGAAAACATCTCTCTGAAAACAGAAAAGAAGTTAGCAAAATACAAATTAATAAGTAATTTAGACTTACATGAACATCATTACAATGGTTACAATGTCTTGTTTACCAAAAGCCCCCGAGGAAAACATTTTCTCGTTGACATGTTTGAATAGCTAACACTGTTAGTAAGTGTTTGTAAACAGGATTCAGTCACAAGCACAATTTTTCATTTTATAAGAATGAAGTGTTATTAGTAATGTAAGCATCAAAGGGAGGCTACTGGAAGAGGATTAAGTTGCATCAAAACATGTTTTATTGACCTCCTTTACCTGAGCATTACTGCCTCCTAGTTGGATTAGCTGGTAACGGATTGGATACAGCAGGTCTACTGCTTTGTCACAATTTCCTTTTTCAAACTCCATAAAAGCCTGGCACAGTGGTAACCCCAAACTAGGAGCCAGGGAAAGTTCATGGTCTTCACAAGGTGCTCTGTAGAATGAGAAAGTGGTGAACTTGCATAAATCAAATGATAAACATGCATATTTCAGTGCAAGTCTGTCACTGCCTGCAGACAGAATTATTCTTTTTACCCTGCAAAGCCTGATATTTCAGGTACAGTACTTGGATAATATTTTTTTTGTGTGGTTATGTTACCTTCACCTCTGTTACTCATTAACCAGTTTTCATTCCTCTGCACATATTTGCAAGTCACAAGCCCAATGCCTCCTGCCTTTGCAATAAATAGTTTGGGTTAAGAAAAAGGCAGAACATTCTACGCTAGTTTCTCTTCTGATCTTCTCACCAGAACATCCTATTGCTAGTTCTTTGACTGTCCTTGTCATTGCCAAAACTGGCAATCAGTCTCTTGCAGAGAGCTCCAAATATAAATCTTTCAAAACAACTTGCCACGCATCACAGTGCCTCACCATCGCTGTAATATACACTGCATTCCCAGTGACAGCTCTCAAAGTCTGCTCTCTTATTTTAACCACAATAGACTGTTTTTAGATGCAAAAACAGCAAGGGATTTTAGATAGCACTTGTTTTTCTTTTTTTTTTTTCTTTTAAATACTTGTAACCTAACCCATCTAAGAGTGAAAGAGACATAAAGCATGACAATAAGCCTGCAGAAGTATACATTTTAGTAGACATCCTTCCCAATATTAAAAAATGTAAAAATATAAGTAGCCAAATTGTAGCCGTTTGGTCTATAGGCAATATCTGCAATGGGACAATGTGGAATTGTTTTTCCACTGCTACAGAAGGAGCTGACAGTTATCACACCTTGACACTTGGAGGCAGTGCCATTTAGGTGCCAAAAGCTTGGTTGGGAGTACCAGAAGGTGAAGAGAGCTTTTTGACCCCAGCAATACAAATTCATTTCTGAGAATACAGAGCACAGGTCAATGCTATGAATTCCATTGGTTGCTTAGAATAGATTTTTCTCTAAATTTTCAAATTAAGTCTTTAACATTGAGGAACCAGCCTAGTAACTTTAGTCACTGGTTTCTGTTTAAAGTGCTTGCAATGACAGCTGAAAGCCACACTATTGCCTTAAACTTACCAAGCCAAAAATCTGATGATACAAAACGTACACATTGCTGTAAACAGAAAGCTATGCAACACCAAAGTAAATGCCCCATTGCTACAATTAACTCCTTAGGTAAATAAATAAATAAATAAATAAAGTGTGTATCTGTATGCTTTCTCTATAAACAATCAAAATGTCTTTAAAGATCTACTTTTCAAAGCACTAAGCTTTGCCCTAAATATTCTCTTCGAGTCACTATTATAAATCTCCCTTATTGTCCTCTAGGTCAATGCTGATTTTTATGTATACAGTGTTGCCCTATGTGTTTATCATTCCTTAAAATGCATCTTCCTCTGGAAAGTTAAAAGTGTATAACAGATCTGTATTTTAAAGAAGTGGTCTGAGATAGCTGAAAATGATGAAACAATCCTTCATTTAAACGATTCTTCCAGCTCTCAGAGAAAATGCACAGACATCAAAGACTGGTTTTTACTTCCTCTTGCAATTGATCTGAAGTATTGATTCATGAAGAACAATATATGCCCCTGCATTAACTAACATTTCTATCCACGAAAATAAACATGGGATACCAACCACCAGAGAGCGCCATGGAATTCTTTTTTTTTTTTTTAAAAAAAGGTAATTCTTGTCAACTTTAAAGCCCCAAATGAATTTTGTCTGCGTCAGTTTTATGACTGCATTTTAAACAAATAAATAAATAAATAAGCCACAAGTAAAACACATCTTAGATATCATTTATATGCATGAATACAATATATTCATGATGCACAAATTAATCCACTAATCCAAACCATTAAAATAATTTCTTCATCTCACAGTCAGTTTTCTGAAATGACAAAATTAAGCTTCATAATGCTTCAAATTATAGCGAAAAATGTGCAGCTCTATTACTACAAAAGGCTGAATACAGGCAAAGAGAAACGCTAGGTGGAGAGATAAGTAGTGTGTATTCATTACAGCTTTCCTGAAGTGGTGTGTGTAGTTTTACACACTTTACATATACTTACATATCAATATAATTATATGAAAGATATTCACTGTCTCCTACTTCAGTCAAATCAGACACGCTTAGGCTTGATTTGACAGATTCTTGTTTTCATAACTACTCTTAAAAATTACATTTATTTTTGGTTAAGAGGTATTATAGTCAGAAACAAATAGTGAGAATTTCAGATTCTTCTTCCTCCTTCTTTTCTAAGGGAAGGGAAGCAATAGATGCTGAAGCAGGGGAAAAACAAGTTATATGGGGGAAGAATATAGAACTGAATGAAATTTTTAACTGGCAATTTAACTGGCAATGGTTGCCATACCAGCAATCATGGGCTTGGAGCAGGGTAAGCTGAAATTCCTAAGATGTTATAGCCAGAAAGCAGGAGTGGAAAGGTGGTAGTGTAACTCAAGGAAGTGAAGCCGGGCAAACAGGGATGTTATTTGACTGCAATTTGTGACTTTACCAGCCTACCAAGCCCATAGGTCAGGTTTGTGTTCTCAGACACAATCTCTCCAGATATCAGCAGCTTTCTATTCACTTTCAGTTGTTCAGCATTCATAAATTGAAAACCATTACTTGCACTTATGTGAGAGATTTCATTAAGAGTAACTAGATATAAATTTGTATTGGGTTAAGTATTAATCTTTTTTCTCCCCCATGTTTGCTGCAGAATCTAATCAGGTGGTCTATTGTTTACAACTTTGTAAATTACTATATTTTGTACTTAAAACTATACCATTTAAACCAGTAAGTTGTTTTTAGGATCTATCACCTGCGTTTACATAATCTATAGATCAACCCCTTCAAAAGAATTACAATCATTTACAGTTATTCAATACACAAGAGAACATAAAGAAAAAACATTGTTTAGTTGGAATACTTCGATATTCAAATTTTGCACATAATTCAAAGCAAAATACTCTCTAGAACTGCTTTAGCAATATTTAAAAATTGCTTTCCTACAGAGATACTTCACAATGCACCAAATAGTAGCTATTAGAATATTGCTACCAACTAACAGTCCATGATTAAAGAACTTTTTAAAGCAGAGCAGAAGTAACAACCACAGAGAGCTAACATATATTGTGCAATGTCCTCATTACTATACGGGTGAAATACTTATTGTATGTAACAAAGCTTAGTATGAACTCATCAAAAGAAAATACAAAGCAAATGTGCTTAGTGCTTAGTGCTCATGACTTCAAATGTAAGCAATTCTTGCTTAACAAAACAGAAGCCCCTCTAGACAGTACTCATAAAAATAATTATAGGGATCTTCTAATTGTACATCAGCTGATAGTGGGACAACCAGACTTGTCCCACTAACACTCTAAGGCAGAGAAGAGTATGTTGTAACACTTCTGTGAGCCACAGGCATTACCACCCTAAAGTTCAGAGGACAAAATACTTTTGCAGTATAACATTTTAATTCATTTACTTACTTGGCAAGTTCTTGAAGAGTTGTTAAAAGCTCATTAGTAGTTTTGTGGTCTTTGGCTCCAAGGGAGGACATCAAGATGTGTACATCGTTAAACAGAAGAATGTGATCTTTGGTGTGTTTCTTTGTAATCTTGAGAACATTGTCCCACCTGTCTCCAAGCTTTATACCTATGAGTAAAAGATTTTTTTTTCAATAAAAATACCACATGCGAAAGCATCACTTTGTAATCAGCATCACACAGCACAGATAGCACTGCTACTAAACTCAGGAAAACAGACCCTGGTGTGGCAAAATTATATTATAGAGTAATGCTTAGTTACAGTCTGTCGTATCTGGGCAAAGGATTTATTGACTGTCAGTAATTTATTGCCAGTATTCTAGACTGCATTAAACAAGGTTCTGGCTTTAATACAAGATTGCTTGTGTCTTCTGGGAGATGATGTTCATAGTGAATTGCCTGTAGCAATCAAATTATACAGAGAGATAAGATGGATTCCATAAACAAACCCAATGCACCATTAGTGTTTCAGTAAAACATTATGAAACCCTGCACCCTCCAACACCATCCTTCAGGAACTCCAGTGTGCAAATTACAGCTTTAAAAAGTTGAGAAGAAATGACACAGAGTTATGCGAGTACCCAAAGCCAGAGGCTAATAGATGTGTACTAGCTATATCAATCAATATCAGAATATAAAGTATTTCATTTGAAATTTACTTAAAGGAAGCTCTATAGCGTTTTAGAGACTAATGTACTCAATTATTCAGCCTCAGATCTCCAGGGACAATATAAGTTAAATTTTCCAGAAAAGAAATATGTGACCTCTGCTAGCTTGAGCTGAATGAAATACTGTGCTGGCATGGGAAAAAAAATATCTTGGAAAGAAAAAAGGTTATGCACATGATGTAGATTAACACTGGTAGGCAGCCAAGCACCACCCGGCAGCTGGCTCTCTTGCCTTCCCCTCAGTGGGATGGGGAGAAGAACAGAAAGGCAGAAGTGAGAAAACTTGTGGGATGAGAAAGACAGGTTAATAGGTAAAACAAACGCTGTGCACACAAGCAAAGCAAAATAAGGAATTAATTCACTACTTCTAATCAGCAGACAGATGTTTACCCATTTCAAGGAAAGCTAGGCCTTGTTATGTTTAACAGTTAACTGGGAAGACAAACACCGTAACTCCAAATGTCCCCTCTTCCTTCTTCTTTCCCAAGCTTTTATTGCTTAGCATAGTGCCTTAGGATATGGGATATTCTTTTGGTCGATTAGGGTCAGCTGTCCTGGCTATGCTCCCTCCCAAATTCTTGTGCAACCCCAAGCCTACTTGCTGGCAGAGCAACATGAGAAACGGAAAAGGCCTTCATGCTGTGTAAGCACTGTTCAGTAATAGATCAAATATCTGTGAGCTATCAACACTGCTTTGATCACAGATCCAAAATATAGGACCATATGAGTTACTATAAAGAAAATTAACTCTATCCCAATTAAAGCAGAACAGCAAAATATTATAAATTTCGCATTGAGGCTTTTCTCAAGAAAAGAATTTTAAGATTTCTTCTGTAACACTGACCAAGCTTGCTCTGTAAGTATCTTTAAAAACTTCTCCAACATGCCAGGATGTGTATTGTGGGGTGAGGGTAGGGAGGGGAAGTCAAAAAGAAAACTGTTCCTCTTGCAGATTAAGAAAGAACAGTTGGATATCCTACCTTCCAGACGAAGTCTGTACAGCATTGAACAGTTATCTACTATATCCAGCATGCTTCCACTTGACAGGCACTGAGGAGCAATCTGTAATCACAGGTATTCATAAACTGCCCAACTGATGTGCTAGCAGGAACTTACTCAGATAATCAAACTTATATTCAAAGTACAGAATTAATTTTATCTTTTTATTCATCCAAAAATACCTGTCTGACAATAGCCCTAGTTGCATCTTTTCTGAATGTGGTAATTTGCAGTGACAAACACACAAATTGCTTCATTTGTGCTGTTTTACATGTTATGGAGTTAAACTCAGTAAGCACGGAAGGTCATCAAGGTGTTTTTTTTTTGTTTGTTTGCTTCCAGTATAGTGCCATAAATAGTACTTCATTTTGCCAGATTTAGTAGACCGGAATCTGCACAGCAGCTTTCTTAATGACATTATTTTTACAAACCTTACAAAGATGTTATCCTACCAAATTTGATACCACTTATTTACTAAGATTGTTTTGAAATTTATGCAGTAAAGAACCATAACATATTAAGTAGAAATAAAAAGACATGTTTTTGTTGACTTAGTAGCTAACATGCAAAAATCACTTCTTTATAAAGGTAACTTGACTATACAAGAAAATCATTTCACATCCTTTTAAAAAGTTTTTTTTTCAGGGGCATTTAGACCTACACATCATGAATAAGAGATGTGGACACCTGGAAAACAGTACCAACAGTGCCATTACAGCTCCTCCAAGCAAAAGTGTAAGAAAGGCTTGAACTGTACAATATTTGAGTATTTGGGGCATTTCACTAGTCGACAAACAGCCTTCCAAACAACAGATATAAATAATATATATGTATGGCAATTGCAATAGGTTTCAACTTCATGCAGAAGGAATAAAGTATGTATTGTGGTCTTAAGCATGTTCTCCAGTAAAGATTAAGTCCCCTACTCACATGATTGTCATAAATTGTCAAAGCAGCCTCATATTCCCCCTATAAAAGCAAACAAGGACCGTATGATTAACATTCCAGGTAGAGAAAACAAGAGTGATGGGTAGTAACCAAACATATAAATACAATAGGTGCCATATTACTTCACTGCCTCATGACTTGTTTAAAAGAAAAAAAAAAAGTCAATGAATTCCTTGAGGCCTGAAAAGAAAGAACAGAGCCTAAGATAAACTAGGCTTTACTAGGTAAAATAACCAGTATGCTTAGGTTTCATTTGATAATGAGAACTAATCCTGCTGTAGGTTACACATGAGGGAGAAAGACAAGGTGTTACCTCTTTCTAATCTTCCTTTCAGGTTTCTTTGCAAAAATTACTGCATCATAAAGTTATGCAAAGAGGTAGGAATAAAACTGATGTTAAGCAGGCTATACAAAAGCTGTATAATAGTGTTAATAGTGCTGAACATAAGCAAGTTATCTTGTTTTCTGACCAACGTATGGCACTTTTTCCATGACGTCACATTTGTCTCCCGAATGAATTGAGACCCACAAGTACAAAGAATTATCAAGTCCAAGGAAATTCTGCATTGCAGCCTGATAGGTTGGGTAAGTTGCAAATTAAAGGGTTTCAATAAATTTGATCTCTCTATAAGAACAAGAATTAGTAACATTAATAATGAATAACATTAAATATTAGTAACATTGACTAATAACATAAGCCACCAAATTTAGAGCTGTCATACTGCCTCTTTTCTAGAGTCAGCAAATTTTGAGGTCAACAATTTAGTACTGAATTTGAAGAGAATTTTATTTTTAGACAAAGTTTTTGTCTAAAAATTAGAGATCCAGGTTCATCTTTCTATAAAATAATTGTGCCAAATGTAATTAGTGACATTATTTTATCTTTGAACATGTAATAATCTCGCAGCAATTTTTCAACATTCCAACGAAGATACTAGATCTTTGTTCAATGTAATTACAAAAAAAATTATTCTCAAAATAATTGTACTAACGAACTATCTTGTAAAAATGTCATTGTGCCATTTTACAAAAAAAACAACCCTCTAAACAGCTGAAAAAAAATTATAAATGCTAGGACTGCCTTTTAAATAGTATTAGATCAATTATCTACCTGGACCATAAAACATCTGTATGAAAATGTCTCATACCTTTTCAATGAAGTATAAAGCCCAGTGCCAGTAATTATGACAAGCAAGTATATCACTGTTCTGGAAAAAATAAAATAAAATAAAAATGTTATATACAAAATAACTTTAAATTTAAATGTATCTTGACAGATTTCTGTTTTCTTCTTCATCAAAAGTCAGTACATCAAGTGAGAGAAGAGACAAGAATTTTAAATCAGCTTGCCTACTTTAAATTTCTCAGTATGCATATGCTTCTTGAAATTCAAGGTGACATCTCAAAACCAAAGTTTTTCCCAAGTCATTTTCCAGAGGAGAATTGCACTTGGATGTCTCAGAAGAATTCACATCTTTCTCTTAGGAAAAAAGCATCTATAACAAGAGTAAGATTTGTCTAATCTAAAATTTAAGTGTCTTATTTAAAGTAACATGGCTAGGTAGTAGAGAGAGATACCCACCTTAGGAGGGCCATTCAGCCCACCCATCTAGATACCCATTTCAGACAGAGTAATCACTCCTTAAACTTATGTCCTACTACTGACTATGGAAGATACACTAGATACCAAACACACAGGCATACCAAACACATTAGATAACTAAATATCATAACTGAATATCATAAATATTCTCTGAACTGTACCAACTTTGCGCTCTACTTCTCAACTGGTACCAGAATTTTAAATATTCTTTCATAGCCTACACTTCAAAACAATGTAATTGCAGTTCACTTTTGTGAGTGCACTGAGAACAGACAGACAGGAATATAATTCCATAATCCTTTGGTGAAAATTAAGATACCAGAAAAGTTGTTCTCTCTATTCCAATTCTCTCTCAACGCTATAGTTAAATTTAATCTTCTCACAGGTGGAAAAATCTTCATTGTAATGATGAAACCTGCTTCACTTTCAGGAAGTACAAAGGTTCCCAGTGAACTTTCTGGTGCTAAGATAAATCCTCTAGTAATCTTTACTTGTTTAATATTATATTACAAAACCAATATGAGCAACTAAAGTAGTTAAGTGGTTGGCATAAACCTGATAATATCATGTTTACTACCATACCACCATACCAAATGCCATATAAACAAGAACATGGGATTACCTCACTGAATAAAACAAAACCTTTCTTCTACTGCTGATTTTGAGTTCTGAATGAGATTAAATTGCTAAGGCAGAAGTGGGCTTGCAGACTGCTAAAATAAATAAAAGCAGACTATGAGAACTCTTTGCTCTGGAGAAAAACCTTTCCCATTTAATAACCAACAGTACTGGCACAGAGGCCTCCTCTGGTAACATAATTTGCCCCTTTTGATTTTGTGCTGAAACATCCAAAAAAAAAAGGCATCTTCTTTATTGTGTGGAGAGGAACGATAAAAAATAAACTACCATGTAAAGAAAACCTTACAAATTCTTCATGACTCTTACTGGAAAGAAAGATGAATTAAAAAGAAAAGAAATTATGAATTAAAAAGAAAGAAAGATGAATTAAAAGCACCAAAAGTAGTGATGATATAGATATAGTGATAATATAGATATAGATAATATAGAGATAAAAGATCCTGGTCATTAAAAGAAGTACTAATTGTCAATTCACCAGGCCAAACATAAGCCCTTAGAAAGCCCTGCTTTTTTTTCTACGATTACATTTTAACTGGGTTCACGATGAAAAGATGGGTTCATGAAGGCTAAGATGAAAAATATTGCATAAAAGAAGTGATTATATACATTATCATTATGACAATGTCAGTCAATAAGTCTTAACTGTACTGGAGTGGGCATGAGGGTATTCTAGACAATTCCACTTACTGATCTGGCACTTTGTTTTATTTGGATAAAGGGTAGAAATCTCAGAGGCATGGAACTATTTTAAGAAACAGAGTTCAAACAGGTTCAAAAAGTCAGGGACTGATTTCAGAAATGGTTGTTGGTAGTTTTAAAGGTATCACCCAAACCGTCAGTCCCATGTATCACTGTTTCATTAACTAATATGTCAAATGACAGAATGCTTTCTAAGACATCAAAGATATGAACCTGAAGAGAAGGTTGACTTCATATCCAAGCTTGACATCTCAATGATTTAACTTAAAAAAAAAAAAAAAAGCAAAACCATCCTTCTAGCCTCGCTGTCCAGCACTGTTCTTTGGGTGACATGGAACAGTGAGCTGAGATGACTCTAAAACAAACTCTTGGGGGTTCTGTCAACTTCAAACTCCACAACCTTATGCTCTGAATATTATTATCTGCTCTTCACTTAATCATTAGGAAAAGACATGCTGTTCAACACAAATAAAAATTAAGCTCCACTTACAGCAAAGGACTACATGACAACTGTTCAATATACCACTGAGAGATACTCAAATAAGTTGGATGTATGAGTAACTTGAGTAGACTAGAAAAGAGACAAAAGCATAATTTATCTTTTCTTTACAGCTGACCTAGCATCCTTCCCTATCTAGAAGTAAACAAAAACAAACAAACAAAAAATAATCAAAAAACTCATTAAATACATGAGCTTTTTGAAATGTTGCTTTGCCTGTGTTATCTCACAGCTGGTTCCCCTGCGGAAGTTTACCTAGATTCCTCAACTGACGCATGTTGTTCAGTCTCAGTCTAAGCAAAAAGTTTATGAAAATAACGCTGGTCATTTTACTTCTATAAACATGCGAGTATAAATAAATCAGTTTTCATATCTAATATTTCATCTTCCAGCAATGGCCACGACTTTATGAGATATAAAATATCTAGCCAGTTCCATCTGCTTAGGAAAAAGAAACTATGGCATGTGTGTGTACAAACTACATACTTGTTGAAAAGCAGTATTTTTTTCAATATTTCTAGCTAAAATAAGTCAGTGTGAGAGGACAGACTTTTTGTGAAACATGGCCAACCAATGTGTTTGGCATTTGTGTAATCTCAGCAGTCCTAGTTATGATGGCTTAAAGTGGTGCAAAGTATGTGTCGTTCATAATATACAATTTTTTTATGCTTCAAAATTGGCACAGATAACAGCACCACAAGTGATTTTTCTCGTAATCTGGGAAATTTACATTGCTTGTAACATGTATGGGGACAGGAATAAACTAGATGAAGAAACACAGAACTTGACTGGAGGAGATAAAGAAGACCTAGGAGTTTTTTTCAGAGATGCTATGAGAAAGTTTACCTTCCAGTTGGCTTCCGTCTCCTTCATAAATGCTAACCCTTTCTTCACCTCTGCTTTCATTTCATTTATGTGAGCTATAGTATGAACAGACCAGGCATCTGTCTGATCTATAGCCAAAGCCTGTGAGTGAAAAAGGGAAAATGTGATGAACCTTACAAACTTGCAAATAAACATATTTATTATTGCTGATATAGAAGCAAGCGACTCGTATTTATTAGCTGCACGTTAAGTACATCCCTGCACTTTTCCTACTAACCATAGCTTGGAAGACTGATTTGGACAGAAAGGAAGAAAATGTTTATTGGCTGACTTCACTTCCTGACTTCTACTGCACAGAGATGAACATGCAGAACAGCTTCAGAATGCAGGCTTTAATGAAGATTATCAAATGATGTTTTATTTAAAAGGCATATATCAATATGAGCCATAAAAGAATTGCATACACAGGCATAATATAGACCATAGCATAGGTAACCATTCTTGCAGGTAATCATTCCTTCTTTAAGAACATGTCCAGCTCTGACTATTGAGCAATTTACTCTTTCTCACTCCATTTTCCAGTAAGTTTTAGCCATTTTGTAAGGTTAGTCTTTCTTGTCATTTTCAGCCACTTGATGTAACAGAACCTTGGCAAAAACACCCATTAAAGATGAATTGTATCTGAGACTCCTGGAGGACAGGGATAATCCTGAGGACTGCAGAAAATCAGGTATAACTACTGTCTTCATAAAAAGGGAACACACCAAGTAATTTTGATCCCCAGGAACATTGTAGGCTTAATTGCTCAATAATCCATGAATATGCATCTGGAAAAAAAATGGAGGAGGAACCCAAACAGGGTGGATTGTCAAGAGCAAACTACATCAAGCCAATCTAACATTCTTTAATAGGAGTAAACAGACAATTATACATGGGGGAAACAGAAAATGGGATATACATGGATTTTAGACAGCTGTTTTGATACCATCTCACATGGCACGGTTATAAGGAAATGAAGGAAATACAGTTAAGATGAAATTGCCATGGTATGGCATAGATATAGGAATCTTTCTAAGGAATATTAATCAACAGTTCCTTGTGAAATTGTGAGAATTTCCATGCTAAACTTTATCTCTTTGCTACTTCTCTTAACAACTGGGATGACGAAGTCAGTTTATAGTATCTGCACAAAACATCACCCAGAGATAAGGAGCATGACTAAGAATTCTAAAACGTTTTACCATCAATAACAGGCCGTTTACCTCAAGGGCAAGCTTCTCAGCACGATCAAAAAGGTTTGTTTCCATGAGTCCAAAAGAATAGTAGCCCTTAACGTAGCTAAGCAAAAGAGAAACGAATAATGCTTCATCCAGTTAGAACTAGATTTAAGATAGGATTGAAAAACATACCAGAACATACATTTAACTCAAAACAGTCCTTACAATGCACTTTATATTGAACCATGCAAAGAGCTCAGATCCCATCTATTTTAAATGTGTCTCTTTAACAAAAGACCAACTCTTCTTCGTGCCCAACATGTATACTAAAAACGTGTAATCTATTTATTGTGTTAGCCAGAGCATCACATGGAACTGAGAACACTGCATTTTTGATTCTGAATTGTAGAGTATGTAGACAATATTTAGACTCAATGTCTACTTTTCTGTAGGTAGTCTAAACCACCATTAGCATTTTTCAAATTCAACACATTCTGAAGCAAACTGAGTTTTACCAACAGGGGAAAAAAAAAGCACCCACAAGTGACTTAAGATTTACAGTTAGAAACGGTGAGTGGGAATGTGTCAAAACACTTTCTGGTTTGTATAAAGTGGCTATTCTGGCTCTCCCAATCCAACAGGCTGGAGATGGAAAAAACTCACTGCCAGGCTGCTGCTGCTGGTGGTAAGCCACACTCCTAATTGTAGGATTCAAAGGGTTCAAGCTTGCAGAATACAGAACAATAAGCTAGCTCTCATAGGAAATGAGAGACCAACAGACACCAGCATGGAAATCAGGAACAAAATGCACATCACCAGTGTTTTGAGAGCTGACATTTACATCTTTGGATAAACTGGAATTTAGAGTTGCAGAGAAGAATCTGATCTCTGTAACATTCACAAAAATGCAAAATTAGATGGTCAGAAGCAAGAAAATACTGCCACCAAAATTATCTGAATATCTCAAAGGCAACGCATATGACTGTAGTCTTCTGCACTTTCTCCAGTGCCGACGGAACTATAGGTAAGTGCCTTTAAGTGAAGTGGCTCTTTAAAACTGGTTAACATCATTCTAATGTCACAAGGCATCCCCATTAAGCAATAAAAGCCCAATGTAAAGGAAAATTAGGGAAGTTATATGCTTCTGTGCATGTACACGATGCGGTCATTTTAAGAAATATTTAACTGCTATTGTATTTGCAGATTTGTAGATTGCAAAACACCACAGGATACATCTCTGTTTCTCAAAGTATCTGCTGGAGTTTTGGTTTTAAACTCAGGAGGCAGAAAAAATCTACTAAAACATGTGGGGTACATTGCACCTGATTTATTTCATGGTTTGAGAGGAATAAAGGTTGATTTTTTTTTTTGGCCAAGGTATCAATTCATACGAAACTCTACATGCCTGTCAGATTGAGGACATGGGATACCTGCCGGATTTCTATACTTCAAGAAATGTTTAATATATGGGTACTTCCTGTTGCTTTACATTTAAGTGGACAACAAGTGCACTTCTGTAACACTGTGTCCAGAAAAAAATACAAAAATGCAGTCAAAACTGCTAAGGAGTCTTACTTCCCCAACAAATGACATCAGCATACTGTAGTTAAGAGAAACAAAGTATTTTGTTTTTTTCTAAATTGAGATAACAATGCTGGAAAAATGAGACATTTTGTGGGGTGCCTTAGATTCATTATTATGTTAACATTCAGTCTATATTCTTTACAGAGCTTGTAGAAGAGAAAAAGAGAAAAGATTGTACTGGATATCAAGATACAGAGCATGGGTCTACATAAATATTCACAGAATATTTAGAAAATTATGTTTGACTATGGAGGGTCTATTCTATTTCTAAATGTTAAATGTATGTGCTGATGTATAATTTGATGCAGATTTTTACATAAAGTTAGCAGCTTTCAAGTAATTTAACAGGTCTTAAAAATAATTAAAAAAATTATCCCCAAGTAATTGTTTTTATCAATTAACTGCTTGTCAGTAGATTCAGATTACCCCGAATTAACCTTGGGAAACCAAAACTTTCAGGACTTAACTAACTAAATAAAATAAATAAGAAATAAAACAAACAAACAAAAACTATCCTATGTGGTACATGATGTGCCACATTTGCTAGCAAAAATTACTAACTGACCTAAAGCTCACTTCTAAAACAAACAAACCAAAAAATCACTAACAGTATCAGCAGGGATACAGGAGAGATGTTCCAGGTGTCTATAATTCACTTGACTTCACTTACAAGCCTGTGATCTTTTCTACGTCTTTGTTCAACAGAGCCTATCCTTCAGATGTGTTTGAAGTTAAAAAGACAAAGCATGTATACATTACACCAGATAAAGACCTATTTTTAAAACGAAGCATGACCTACCTGCTTAGAGGAACATCAGGTGTCCAGAAAGGAAAAACCCGTGCAACAGAGTCTCGCATTTGTATATGATATCCCAGGTAGAAATAAGTGTCCTGGGAAAATTTGAGGGCTAGCAAGTCCGTCAGATGGCTCTGCAGAATCTGTTCCCATAGATCACAAGCTTTGGGGAGCTGGCTAGAAATATAGAAATATTGTGAACGCTGAAAGAAGGCACACAAACCCGACTCTACGGTTAGTTCTAAACTCATGCTATTCTGAAAAAGAGAAAATTCAACATCAAAAGACTTTTTTTTTTTCTTGAAGGAATTTAAGGATGTTTCTTCTGTAAGAAACAATGACATTATCTTCACTGAGTACTTTCTGGGAAATAATATAAAATAAATATTCTTGTGTTAAAAAAACAAGCTGTAAACTGCACAGAAAAAAACAGAAGCTCAACCATAAATCTAAAGATTTTCCTATGGTGTTGAACAGAGTCCTGCTGTTATCTGCTTGAGGGTAGGAAGGCTCTGTAGAGTGATCTGGGTAGGCCAAATCAATGTGCTGAGCCCAACTGTATGACATGCAACAAAGCTAAATGCCAGGTGCTGCACTTGGGTTGTAACAACCCCATGCAGTGGGATAGGCTTGGGGAAGAGTGGCTGGAAAGTTGTTCATCAGGAAAGGAACTAGGGGTGCTGGTTGACAGCTGGCTAAACATGAGCCAGCAATGTGCCCAGGTGGCCAACAAGGCCAATGGCAACTTGGCTTCCATCAGGAATAGCGTGGCCAGAAACACTAGAGGAGTAATTGTCCCTTTGTACTTGGCACTGGTGACACCACACCTTGAGTACTGTTTTCAGGTTTGGACCCGCCCACTTCAAGAAGTATACTGAGTTGATGGAGTGTGTGCAGAGGAGAACGAAGCTGCTGAAGGGATGAGAACAGATTTATGAGCAGTGACTGAGGGAACTGGGGCTATTTAGTCTGGAGAAAAGAAGGAGGAGGGGAGGAGTCTTGGCTCTCTACAATTACCTGAAAGGAGGCTGCAGCAAGGAGGAAGTTGGTCTCTTTTCTCAGGTAACAAGCGATAGAACTCAACAAAATCGTCTCAAGTTGTGCAATGTGCAACAAATTTGTGCAAATGGTCTCAAGATGTTTAGTTTGGATACTAGGAAGAATTTATTCACACAGAGGGTGGTCAACCATTGGAACAGCTTGCCTAGGGAAGTGCTGGAGTCCCCATCCCCGGAGGTATTTAAGAAACCTGTGGATGTCTCACTAAAGGACCTGGCTTAGTGATGGGACTTGGCAGGTCAGGCTGACGGTCGGACTTGATGATTTTGAACATCTTTTCCAACCTAAATGATTCTATGACTCAATAATTAATCTAGCTTCACATGCACACAGATATCTTCCCTCTCCTCTAGTGGGAATTGATCCCATAGTAACGGCTTCGGTAGCTTCCTCTTTACCTTTGCTACAAAATACATGAGGTAAACCCATGTTCACCTGTTTGTTTGACGAATAATGCAAGTGAATGATTAGCCAATACTTTCTACAGTGCAAATAAATTCATCATATTCAATGGAACAGTAAGTCTTTACAGCACTTCTGACACTGCCATATCCCATTTTTCAGAGGAAATCTTTTTTGACATAGGAAGACAACAGAGAGGAGAAGAAAGGTCTGTTATAGACTTTGCTTCTGTGGGTCCAAGTCTGTATTATATTATACTGGACATCAGAGTACTTAAATATTAAGTATCTTAGTTCTAAACCATTTACTCCACTGACAGATCTAAGACAGATTTAAAACAAGGAGTGCTTCATGCTTTAAGAGAGGCCATACAGCACTTTTCCTCCTACGGTTCTGATGGCAAACTAGTCATGGTGATACAGGTTGGGGAGATAAATTTCAGCACAGCCACCAACATTGCACATTGATCCTTCGCTAGTTGTCTAGCTAGACAGCTAGGCAACACCACTCCCCAGCATCACCTCTACCTGTGGTAGCTAAAACTCTTCCCAGTCCTTTACATGTGAGGAAAGCGACAACAGAAGAGCAAGCGGGACACGTGCTAAGGCGGTACACAGCAACAGCAAGGAGATTCTGAATGACAAAACCAGCTCCTGTCCCCTTCCCCATAGGTCTAGACACTTACCCATGGGCAAACATGTCCAGCGCTGATACGTGAAGCTTCTCCCGCTCACTCAGAGGCTGGGATTTTGACAGTGTCATCATTGTTCTCATTGCACTGTCCAGCTCTTTGTTGAGCCGCACTGAACTTCCAGTACCAATCAACTCCAAACCATTAGCGATGACATGTCCCATTGCTAGAGAAACCAGCCCATTACAACTTGAGCCATACAGAACTGTAGGAAACTCATCTCTACATAAGCATTAACACAGTTTTGTTTTGTTTTAAAATGGGACTGATCTGTAGTGACAGGGGACAGAAAGGCTTATAAGCCTGAAGTTTTCTAGGCCTTTCATGATAAGCATTTAAGAAGACTTCAAATGAAAAGAAAAACACAAAACCAAACACATCATCCCAGCCTGCTCTTGACTATAAAGAATCTTTACAGAGTTCTGCAACCCACTGCTTCCCACTTGCCTAAATGAAGCACGGTTAACACAAAGAGGCAAGGAATTATGCAACACTTTCCATACTAACCATTAAAGATTATACTTACTAAAATTTGGATCTGCTGCTTTTAGCTTGGAGAGACATCCCTCAATACCCCCGAGACCCTCATCATTGGCCCAGGTTGCATACTGTAAAAGAGAGAGACTGTGTCAAGGAATCCCCAATGACATTGGGCATCTTCTCCTTCTCCCAGCCACGTGAAAGTCAGAAGCAAGACAAATGATAGCAGAGAACCTTTACATTCAAATACAATTAGCTCAGTTAGAAAACACAGAAGCTGCTTTCTTTAAGGTAGCCTGGCCACCAGCAGAACTAACAGCCTTTGTTCTCTGTGCAGCTTATGTCAAGTGTTTGATTCTCCAGGGTCCAGTGGGATGAGCACACTACCCTCCCACAGCTACAGTGTTTGGCATCACTCTCTGCTATGAGGGTTTTCTGCTGACTGCTAATGGCTGAATTCAGCCCGATTTGAAGAACACGTGTGAGAACATAACATTTCTGAGACCACAGCTTACCTGTCAGACTTGACAGCCAGTAGCTAACCAACACACATGCTACTGGAAAGAACCAATGCAGATACATGAACACAAACACACACACACTGTGATTGCCTAATCATGCCTTCCTCAAGAAACAAAACTCAGTACAGCTTCTGTCTAATCTTTCAGCTGTTAAGGAATGTAAAAATCAGCTACACCAAAGACTGTTTTATGCACAAGTCCCTTCAGACCCCATTTTTCGTCATACCTGGGTGAGCACTGCATCAAAGAGTTTACAGGCTTCATTGCTAGCAGTGGACAGGCCAAGTCCAGCATCCTGCCAGGCCTGCACAACAAACAGATGAGAAATGAAGGATTTCACACACTGAGATGACAGACTTTAAAAAGTGGTGATGTTCTGATGTTTTTCAACTGTTTATTTTTTTTTTCAAAACAGGAAAAAGCTGTGAGAACAATGTTAGCAGATGCAGACACTTTTTGTGCACCTGTACATACATCTCAATTTGTTGGGTTAGCAGTGGGGATAAAGAACCAAAAATTATACAGCCTTTCAAATTCTACAATTTATACCTTACAAGGTGAGGACTACACTTAACTCCCTGCAGACAAACTTGGGCTGGTTCCTCTGCTGAAGATACACCTTGTATGAAACAGTGACACGGGAAAGGAAGACCCCAGGTTTCTATATACAAAAGCAATACTGCCTTTTCCCAAACAGGATGGCCACACAACCACCACATTTGTCACCTCACTACCTTAGGGGCTTCCCTTCCCAACTTACTCACCTAACTAATACTGTAGTTGTCAAAACTTTTAGAGAGCCTCGCAAAGACATCTCTTCCAACAGTACTCAAACGCTTTCTTTTCTCACTGATTGGTTTAAAGGCTCACATCCCAACACTTCTAGTACTTGAGTGTCCACCTTACAAGCCTGGGAGACTACGAATCTGTGACTGAATGAAACCCAGGAGAGCCGAGTAGGTACAAGGTAGACGAAGAGCTTGTAAAGCAGCCATCACCTTCCTTTTTCACACATGCTGGCTCTGCTGTTTCCTGCGCTCATTTCCCCTCATCCTCCTCCCTAAACCCAGAACAGACTGTCTGCTGGCAGGCTTCCTGAAGGAAAGTGCAATTGCCTCCACTCCTTTTCCTGCTTTGCCTTTCCTCTTTTGGGCCAGACCAAAGCCTTGCCCTTGCTGCTGCTTTCCTGCTGACTTTTCCCTTCTAGCGGCGTCTCTGCTGCCATGCCAACCGGCTGTGAGCGATCAATCCCCTTTATTCCTCTGGTTCCGTGCGGCCGTTTCGCAGTGCTCTGCAGAACCTGCGGCACCCAGAGGAGCTTTTTGCTTTTCTCCCCCAGCCCCGGCCCCGGCCCCGGCTCCGGCCACGCTGCCCCGTGGGCTCTCAGCACCCCCGGGGCTCCTCCGGCCCGGCCCGGCCCGGCCCGGCCCGGCCCGGCCCCTGGTCGCGCCGCTCCCCTCCCCTCCGCCCCGCCGGACCTTGCAGTCCCTCAGTGGGGCGCACTGCTCCTGTCGGCCACGCTGGGCCCGGCCGCCCCGGGGCGCCTCTGCAGCCCGGCGGCTTTCTTGCCCTGCCGCCGGGGCCGGGGGGCAGGGGCCGGGCTCCGCGGAGCGGGTTCCGAGCTGTGGCCGTTAGACCCCGCCGGCGGCTGGGGCTTTTCGGCTGGCTCCCGCCCTGCCGACCGCAGTGCCGGTGCTCCCCGGGGCCCTCGGGGCGCTGCCGCCATGCCTCTGCACCCTGCTCTCCTCCTTCCGCTGCTCGGCTTGTTTCTCCAAGCCCTGCTAGCCCCTGCTCCCCGCCTGCAGCCACCACCGCTGCTGCTCACCTGCCCGGGCCCTCACGTACACGTCTCCCGAGGGCATGACACTCAGGGCTGCGTTGCATGCCCGGGGAGCGGCACTGTGACACTGCGCTACCAGCCGGCCCCAGGAGCGGGACCCAAGGCCGAGAAGGGAGGGATGCAGCCGCCAGCCCCACCACACTGCCTCTGGTACCTCAACTCAGCCCGAGCGACGAGCACCTCTGGCTGGGCAGGGCAGGTCACGCTGCACACAGGCCTCCCGAGGCCTGGACACGTTCCTCTGCCCGCAGCCTCTGGCCTCGTCACGGTGCAGTGCTCGTCCAGTTTGTGCTCGGCACCCACGTGTCTTCACCGCAACATCAGTGTCGTGATGCTGTCAAGACGTGCTGTCCTCAACAGCACAGGCATGTGCAGCAATCACAGAGGAGGTGCCCCACGGTTGGTTCGTCGCTCTGCACCACCCTTCCACCCAGAAGAAGACGCAGGACTTGTGGCAGAAGGGAGCGGCACCCCGAGGGGACTCGTGCCAGCTCTCTTCAGGCTCGCGGTCAGTGATAGCACCCCGAGAACAATGGAAATGGCGGTGCTTCGACAGGCAGCAGCCTGTAAGCTAAACTCTGTCATAATTCAAAAGCCTCTTCACATGTCTGTCATACATCAGAAAAGGGGCATGACTTTCTACCTGTATGCCAGAGTGCTAGTAGACTGCAGCCTCAGCTTGTCTATAAAGCCGCAGTGGATATTCTATGCTGTTCCGGACATGAAAACGAATCCAGACTGGGACAAACCTTTAAATGTGTCCTTCCTGCACGGTGCAGACACGGTACAGCTAACTGTCCCCGGTTGTACTCTGAATTACGGCACGTATCAGGTTTATTTTACTGCTACAGTGTATGTGCTTGGGACTAAAAGATATTTCAGTCGCACGGACAGAGTTTTCCTTCAGATCGAGAGAAGTGATCTAGTGGCAAATATCGCTGGAGGCACGTACCGGACGGTGGGTTTCTCGGATCGTTGGACTCTTGATGGCTCCGCGTCCTACGACCCCGATTCGCAGGAGGTGCTCGAGGGAATCATGTTTACTTGGTACTGCACTAAAAAGGTGTCGGACTATGAGACCATGAAAGTTAGCGCAGGACAGAAATGTCATCACTCCCAGAGGGACTTGAAATGGCCAACACCTACGGGTTCCATTCAAGCAGTGCCACCAGAATTCCTCTCAGGAAACGCTGCATACCACTTCCTTCTGGTCATTCAGAAGGACAGTAGAAAGAGCTATGCCAAGCAGACCGTAGACGTGAAGCCTGGCTCCCCTCCTCTTCTGGCCGTGGCATGCCTTGAGAACTGTGGCAGCACTGTCATTCCGACGGAGAGGTTTACATTGTTGGGAAAATGCCTAAACTGTCCAACAAAGAGCCAGCCAGTCTACCTCTGGTCCCTTTGTTTGGAAAACTCTACCGAAATCCGCTTTGACTGGTCTTCCAGGACTTCAACGGGCAGGTCTGGTCCTTACCTCTCTATACATGCTCTGACCTTTACAAATACTGCACATCAGTCATACACGCTGCTCTTAAAAGTGACCACTCGGGGCGGTGGGTCAGCACTCTACAGATATGCATTCAGAGTGAATTCTCCTCCCAGGGCTGGAAAGTGCAGCATCAGCCCACACCGGGGTACAGCCTTTCGGACTAAATTTGTTGTCCAGTGCAATGGATTTTCCGACAGCAACTTACCTCTGACATATAAAGTAATAGTAGCTTCTGATGTATCCCAGACCGCCAAAATAAGCTCAGTGGAGAAAAACACTTTTGGCACCATTCTGTACATTGGCTATCAGCCTAGAACTCCTCCATCTTTCCTGCCGGTTGGCATGCCCTCTCGGAAGTCTACTTTGACCCTGTATGTTCAAGTCAGTGATTCTCTTGGGGCATTTACCCAAGTGAGCTTATATATCCGAGTGGAGAACCCTGTGAAGAGTCGACCACTAGCTGTCATCTTTCATGAAATGCTTGCCTCAGTGAGCGGTTTAAGCGCACCCATGACAGCTTATCTCCAGACCGGAGACTATTTTAATGCTGGTTATTTGGCTTATCTTGCAGCCTCAGTCCTCAACTATATTAAAGCTGCACCAACAATCCAGATACCCAAGGCTCAGTTTCGGGAAAGCCTGATTAAAACAGCTCTAAATATTTCGGTTGAGAGCATGATGGAAATCAACCAAGTAGTTGCCTCCCTTTTTCAAGTCACAGAGGAACCGGAGGAAGTGAACATTCGTTCACAAGAGATTGCCATTACAAAACTGACCGAAGTAACGAGAGTGCTGAAAATACAGAGGAATGAGAGCCACTGGTCTGAACAAACAGAAATTCAGACCAGCGGAATACTAAGGTGCTTGTCCAACATCCTGAGGGCTGCTCTTCTGCCTCGCAGGAATGTCAATGTTGGTGGAGTCATGCAAGTCTTCTCCATCATGGAAAACTTAACAGAGATAGTTTTCCAGGGCAAAGTCCCCGGAGAGACAGACACTGTCATGGAAACGAAAAACTGGAACATCACTTTGAAGAAGGATGAAAACTGGAATGTCACCAATGTGTTCTCAGCCACAGAAACCTGCAGGAATTGTTTCTATCCAACACTGCAAAAAGGACAGAATTCAAGTCTGCCCCGCAACGCTGTCATTTCCACTGCAGTTTTTGAGTTTGATGAGAATCCTTTCCCATGGCTAGGTTACACATCGGAAATTGCAACAACCGTCTTGGGCTTCAAGATGGCAGAGACCAAGGCTAATGGAGATCTGCAAGGGATCCTGCCTGAAGAAGCGGACATTCTTATTGCAAGGAAGGATACTGAATCATCAACTTTTCCATTAGCAGTGGGACCTGATAGAACAGAAACCTACACTACTGGAGGATTTAGTCTTGAAGTGAACAGAAATACCAAGATTATATACGTCCAAATCCTGACAAAATTAAAAGTGACCTTCCAGGTGGTAGTGTTTACAAACACAAACATCACTCAAGCTTTTCCCATAGCCTCTTTTGATTCTTTTCCCGATATGCCGACGGTTGCAAGCAAAACCAAGACGGCTAATGCAGACTGTAACATCAAGGCTCCTTATGTTATCTGTCTCCCAGAGTCACTGCTGAAAGCTGCAGCTCAAGGAAGTAGTGCCGAGAGTCAGAACATCTCTATTGTCTTGCTGACGCCCTACCTTGCAAGGTATCCAACCACGGGGCTGGTGAGCATCAACATTTTCAGTGACCAGTGCTTGTTTCTGGGTGGAGTTCAAAATCAGTGGAGGGAAGACCTGTGCAGGCTTGGCCCCTTGACTGACTGGCAGAGGGTACACTGCATCTGCAAGATGAAGCAGAGTCACAGAAGCCTGTCAGTTCATGTGGCCTCAAATACATCCACATTTGACATCAGGTTCCTGGCAGCCAAAGTAATAGTTACTCCCAACACTGTGGACCTGGAGAAAATGCTCATAGCAGACATCCCTAAAAATCCTGTGACACTTTTAACGGTGCTCTTCGTTCTTGCAGTCTACTTGCTCTTGTCCATCTGGGCCATGCAAAAAGACAGGGCTGACAGGGCCAGCAAAGACAAGATTATAGTTCTGCCTGACAACGACCCCTCGGACAAAGAGAGCTTTTTGGTCACCTTATACACAGGCAGTCGCTGGGGAGCTGGAACCAAAGCTGACGTTTTTCTCCAGCTTATCGGTCAGAACGGCACAAGCGATGTCCACTGCTTACAGCACCCACAGGTTCCTTCTTTCCGTCAAGGAAGCACTGACTGCTTTCTCTTGACTACCGGGGAACGCTTAGGAGACATCTGTGCCTTCAGGGTCTGGCACAATAACAGAGGCCCATCTCCTGGATGGTTCTTAAGCAGAGCCAAAGTTGAAAACACGTCCACTCGGAAGACCTGGTTCTTTATGTGCAGGAAGTGGCTTTCTCTCGACAAGGGAGATGGCTTACTGGAAAGGACATTTTTTGTCACAAACCCCAAAGATCTCCTACCCAGAAAGGACTACTTTTTGATCCATCTCTCCCATAGTCTGACAGAGGGCCATCTGTGGCTCTCGATTTTTGCCCGTGTTCTTAATGGCAATTTCACCAGGCTCCAAAGGTTATCTTCATGTTTAACAATGTTGTTATTAAAGCTGCTCGTTAACATTATGTTCTTTAATGCTGACAAGGAAGAACAATCTCCAATACACTTGAGGTACTTGAGATCGATAATAGTAGGAATTGAATGTGCTTTGGTTACGATGCCTGTGGAGATGGTTATCATTGCCTTATTTAAGTATTCCCAGAAAGACCCAACCAGAAGTCCACCCCTCCTTTCTGGAAGGCTTAAAAACTGGAAGGAACCTTTGCAAAAATGGTACCTCTCAGAAACTTCAGCACAATCCAGGAATAATAATACCCTGGAGAACTTTCCTGGTCCCAGCAATGCACAGGGCCCGCTGCCTCACCAAAGGACGAGCAACCAACGAGCTCCCCAGAACTGGAGCAACTCCCCCGTTTCTGAAAGAGATGCAAATGCAACTGGAGCTGAGGAGCAGACGGCCAAAAAGAATTCCCCTCCAAAGGCTCAGGCCTTGCAGAGAGGGCCACCATCCAATTCCAGTTTCAATAAAAACTCTGCAGAAGAAGGGGGCAACTTTTTGAAAGAAATCAAGCCGCTAAATGTCACCTCCAGGCCCTTTCGCAAGACACCACAGGTGGTTTTTTCTTGGTGGTGCGTCTACCTCTCGTGGGCATTGGTTATAGCTGTAACTGGTGTATCGTCATTTTTCATTGTACTGTATGGTTTGTCTTACGGCTACCAGACTTCAATGGAGTGGTTTTTGGCATCAGCAGCCTCCTTTATTCAGAATGTGTTTTTCCTTTCTGTCCTAAAAATCGTTTGTTACTCAGCTTTGAATACACTTCGTCCTAAATGCTGTGAAAACATTCCATGGTTAACTCAGGAAAATCATTCTGAGATTAAGCTGGACAAGGAAACACTGAGTGAAGATGAGATGAGGGAGAAGCGCTTTAAACTTGCCCAAATCAGAGGCACCAAGCAGTATAAGCCTTTAGAAGCTGATGAAATTGCAAAGATGCTGAAAAGGGCAAAAATTAAAGCCAAGGCTTTCATTTTCATACGAGATTTCATTAGCCACCTTGTCTTTTTAGCTCTGGTATTACATTTTGCCTATTCCAGTGAGAACACCAACGTTTTTCACTACAACCAATTTATTCAGAACCAGTTCTCTCCCAGACTCTCCTCTGTGGACAAGATAGAAGATATTTACACGTGGATGGATGATATCTTCTTGCCCTTGATCCACAACAACGTTCAGCCTTCCTTCCTTCCTGAGAGCTGGTCCAAAATTATTGGTTTGCCTAGGATGAGGCAAATACGGGCTAAACAGACTGAGAAAAAATGTTTCCATCCTCACAGCTTTGTAAATAAATTTGTGATCAGCGAAAGCCACTGTCTTCACAAATACGGCAGGGACACTGAAGAGAAAGGTGACTATGCTGGCAGTTGGTCAAAGATTTCCAACCAGTCTGTTTCCAAGGATGCCAGCAGTCGGCTTGGGTTTACTTACCAGCCAAACAGGACTCCGTGGAGTTATTACTCATTTGGCAATTTGCACACATACAAATCCGGAGGTTACACCTTTTACTTTTTCCCCGAAGAAGGAAGACATAATTCAACAACAAGGCTGGATTTGCTGCAAAAGAGTCATTGGATCGATGAAGATACGTGGGCTCTGATCATTGAACTAACTACATTTAACTCCGATGTGCAGCTCTTCTGCAGTATCTCAGTCATATTTGAACTTTCGCACCTGGGGATCATAAAACCAAGTTTGTCAGTACGCTCTTTTGCACTCCCCATTTTTCATCAGCAAACAAAAGGTCAACAACTGCTTTTTGTTGTTTTTGTTGCCTTTCTGTTCATTTACATTGGAGATGGCCTTTACATCATTGTGCGAGGGAAAAAAAATACTAAAACCCCTTCTAACTTAATTAATTTTGGCTTAGTATCAACATTCCTCCTTTTTGTTCTTTTAAGGGTCCTAAAGTTTAAGATGGGAGCTGATATAGTGAAGTTCTACTTACTTCACCCAAATGATTTCATTCCTTTTCATGCAGTTTGTCATTTAGATCAGATTTTAAGGATTACTATGGGCTTCTTGGCATTTCTTGTAGTTTTGAGAACTCTAAAATATTCTCAATTCTTTTATGATGTGCACCTGGCACAGCGATCAATCATGACAGCTCTTCCTGTAATCTTCTCTATGGCTCTTGTATTGGTGGTGTACCTCTTTGTATTTATGGCCTTTGGCTACCTTGTGTTTGGCCAGCATGATGACAATTACAATAGTATGATTCGCTCAGCTCAGACTATATTCTCTTACAGTGTTTTAGCTTTCAGAGATACTGACTTTTATTCCAACAGGTTGCTGGGTGGTCTGTTCCTAGCCTCTTTCATGTTCGTGATGATCTGTCTTTTTATCAATCTTTTCCAAGCTGTTATTATATCTACCTACAGAGATATGAAACAACCTGTATATGAAGAACCATCTGATGAAGCCCAAGCAGTTGCTTTTGTATTACAAATGCTTAGAAAGATACTGTGTTATCTGATCTGTAGAACAGCCAAAGCAAGTGAACCCAATCTTTTTCACAGCGTGCTCTATGGCCAGCCTCAGAAGAGATGTCAGCAACATTTAGGCCTCAAGAACAGAAAAATAAAAGGAAAAAAAATGGTTTATCTTGTCATATGAACAATGCAAGATTTCATATTCCAGGTCAACTGTACTCTGTAATACTTATGTTTACTGTTACACTTATGTTTCAAATAAATGTTCATAAATACTTTTATTTTCATAATATTATTTTCATAATAAATTATTATTATTATTTTATTTTCATATCTTTTTTTTGTATGTTTTAACATTCAACCCCTTGCTACTGATTGTGCTTAGAGTTTCTCAGCTGAGAGAAATTGTGCTGAGAATTTAACATGGTATGACCTGACAATTAAAATTATTCATATCGCTGCATTTGTATTTGCAGGCAGATGGCTTCGTTAACATCTAACTTCTGGGCATTAACATTTGGCTGCAGAATACCATTTTATAGAGCCTCATTTTTTTTTTCTTTTAGTAGAATTGTGTATTTTAAAACTCTATCCCCATACCAGTCAGTATATTACAATCTGTAGATGAAGACTAACCAAGGTAAACTGCTACAGGCAAGATGGAGAACTTGCTTTGCTCTCATCAAAAACAAAACACACAGGAAAGGAGTGGAAAACTACCAGTCAGATGCTCCTTATATCCGCAGAAGTATACTTTACAAAATGCAACTGCAACGACACACTTCACCCTCTGCTGGTGATACAGTTGATCCCTGTGGGACCACCTATAACAAAGACTCGCTTCCTCCTTACTATATATTATTATTTATTTATTAGTACTATTATCTAAATGTAGGCCTGCATTTTGTTAGAAAAAGTGGGCTTACCATCAAAAGCACTGACAAAACTACCTACTCATGCAGCTTCCTTGGTATTACCCTTTGGGTTTTTACAAACTATTGGTACATTATTTAACTGAGAAAACAAAACGAAACAACAAGAAAACAACAACAACAACAACAACAACAACAAAACAAAAACGAGTGGTTTTGAAAATTGATCTTGCCATATGCAGGCAGAAAAAACAAAAAGAACCTTGCTGGTACACTTAGAAAAAAATTCTTATTCATAAGACTGGGGAATTTTCCACACAGTTTACTTTGAATACAGAAGGATCACAGCATAGATAGCCAGGCTTGTTCTATGGCCAGCGATGCACCACCTTGATTTCTTCAAGGAGGCAGCTGACCGCGTGAGAGAAATCACAAAGTCTGTGAACACACCTTCCTGATTGGGGAGAACAGCCGGACTTGTCAGCATCACTGATAAGCACCAGCCTTGGGCAAAGGGGAGTTGAGCAGCTTGTTCTTGTCTATCTCTTTCACTAACTTTGTGGATCAAGGTCCGCAAGCATAAAAATCATCTGTTTGGCAGATGATAAAATAATTGTTTCTGAACCTTGGAGACTGAAAAGGTCTCCATGGGCCGCAGCCTCCTCCAGGCCACATCCACCTGCTCCACCGGGGGCTCCTCCATGGGCTGCAGCGTGTAGATCTGCTCTGCCATGGGACCCATGGGCTGCAGGGGAAGAGCCTGCTCCACCAGGGACCTCTCCACAGGCTGCAGGAGAAATTCTGCTCTGGCACCTGAAGCACATCCTGCCCTCCTTCTGCACTGACCTTGGGGTCTGCACAGCTGCTTCTCACTCCTCCCTCCCAGCTGCTGTTTTGCAGCAGTTTTTTCCCTTTATTAAATCTGCTCCCACAGATGCACAACCAACATCGCTCACTGGATCAGCTCTGGCCAGGGGCAGGTCTGGTTCAGAGAACTGGTTCTGAATAAGTGGGTTGTAATGAACACTGTTGGTTTTCTCAGTGGAACAGGCAAAAATTAATAGCAGAGCTAAAAAGACAAGGTGGCTGATGAAATTTGTTTGAAAACAAAAGCCCTGACTTTCATTTTTGCTCTTCCCAGCATCTTTGCAATTTCACCAGCTTCTCAAGGCTTACGCTGCTTGATGTCTCAGATTTGGGCAAGCCTAACGTGCTTCTCCCTCATCTCATCTACATTCAGCATTTCCTTACCCAGCTTAATCTTGGAATAATTTTTCTGACTTAACCACGTAATGTTTTCACAGCATTTTGGACAACATTTTGGATGAATCGCTCTCATAGCTGAGACAGAAAAGGTTTTAGGATATGAAAGAAGAACACTCTTGAAAAAGGAGGTTGCTGATCCAAACAGCCACTCGATTGATGTCTGGTAGCCGTAAGACAAACCGTATAGGACAATGAAAAATGATGATACCCCAATTATGGCTAGAACTAATGCCCACGAGAGGTAGACTCACTGCCAACCAAGATCTAAGTGTGGTCTCTTGTGAAAGAGCCTGGAGGTGAGGCCTACTGGCTTGCTTCCTTTCAGAAAGTTGCCCCCTTCTTCTGCAGAGTCCTTCTGGGCCAAGGCACGAGGAGAAGGTTCCCTCTGGGAAAGTTTAAATAGGGCAACGATAATCTTTTCCAGATGCCAGGTCACCAAAAATTCCTTTTATAAGTTCCTTTTATAATGGATCTCAGGTACCTCAAGTGCATTGGAGATTGTTCATTCTTGGCCACTTTGAAGAACATGATGTTAAAGAGTAATTTCAGTAATAACATTGCTACCCAACAAGATAACCTTTGGAGCCTGGTGAAAATGCCAGTGGGAAAGTGAGCAAATATTGAGATCCGCACATGGCCCTCTCTCAGATGATTGGAAAGATGGATCAAAAAGCAGTCCTTTCTGGGTAGGGGGTCTCTGGGGCTTGTGACAAAAAATGTCCTTTCCAGTAAGCCATCTCCCTTGTCGAGAGAAAGCCACTTCCTGCACATAAAGAACCAGGTCTTCCGAGTGGACGTGTTTTCAACTTTGGCTCTGCTTAAGAACCATCCAGGAGATGGGCCTCTGTTATTGTGCCAGACCCTGAAGGCACAGATGTCTCCTAAGCGTTCCCCGGTAGTCAAGAGAAAGCAGTCAGTGCTTCCTTGACGGAAAGAAGGAACCTGTGGGTGCTGTAAGCAGTGGACATCGCTTGTGCCGTTCTGACCGATAAGCTGGAGAAAAACGTCAGCTTTGGTTCCAGCTCCCCAGCGACTGCCTGTGTATAAGGTGACCAAAAAGCTCTCTTTGTCCGAGGGGTCGTTGTCAGGCAGAACTATAATCTTGTCTTTGCTGGCCCTGTCAGCCCTGTCTTTTTGCATGGCCCAGACAGACAAGAACAAGTAGACTGCAAAAATGAAGAGCACCGTTAAAAGTGTCACAGGATTTTTAGGGATGTCTGCTATGAGCGTTTTCTCCAGGTCCACCGTGTTGGGAGTAACTATTACTTTGGCTGCCAGGAAACTGATGTCAAATGTGGATGTATTTGAGGCCACATGGACTGACAGGCTTCTGTGACTCTGCTTCATCTTGCAGATGCAGTGTACCCTCTGCCAGTGGCCAAGCCTGCACAGGTCTTCCCTCCACTGATTTTGAACTCCACCCAGAAACAAGCACTGGTCACTGAAAATGTTGACGCTCACCAGCCCCGTGGTTGGATACCTTGCAAGGTAGGGCGTCAGCAAGACAATGGAGATGGTCTGACTGTTGGCACCAGTTCCTTGAGCTGCAGGTTTCAGCAGTGACTCTGGGAGACAGATAACGTAAGGAGCCTTGATGTTAAAACCTGCATTAGTCCAGGATATGCCTTTGGTGATATTTGCCTGTAGATCAGTTCTCCAGGGAAGAGGAGCACTTCGTGGTTGCACCTCGAGTACTGTGTTCAGTTTTGGGCCCCTCACTACAAGAAGGACATCGAAGTGCTCGAACGAGTCCAGAGAAGGGCAACGAAGCTGGTGAGGGGTCTGGAGAACAAGTCTTAAGAGGAGCAGCTGAGGGAGCTGGGGTTGTTCAGCCTGGAGAAGAGGAGGCTCAGGGGCGACCTTATCGCACTCTACAGGTACCTTAAAGGAGGCTGTAGTGAGGTGGGGGTTGGTCTGTTCTCCCACGTGCCTGGTGACAGGACAAGGGGGAATGAGCAAAGTTGTGCAAGGGGAGGTTTAGGTTGGATATTAGGAAGTACTTCTTTACTGAAAGGGTTGTTAGGCATTGGAATAGGCTGCCCAGGGAAGTGGTTGAGTCACCATCCCTGGAGGTCTTTAAAGGACGTTTAGATGTAGAGCTTAGTGATATGGTTTAGTGGAGGACTTGTTAGTGTTAGGTCAGAGGTGGGACTAGATCATCTTGGAGGTCTCTTCCAGCCTAGATGATTCTGTGATTCTATGTTTCTGTGGTGGGAGGCCTGTCTGCAGCATGGCCTGCCCTGCTCAGTGAGAGGTGTTCTTCACCCAGGCTGAGTTCGGGTACCAGAGGCAGCGTGGTGGGGTTGGTGGCTGCATCTCTTTCTTCTCTGGCTGGTAGCGCAGCGTCACGGTGCTGCTCCCCAGGCATGAGATGCAGTCGTGGGTGTTGCGTCATTGAGAGACGTGTCCATGAGGGCCCAGGCAGGTGAGTAGCAGGGGTGGTGGCTGCAGGTGGGGAGAGGAGGATCGCAGGGCTTGATGGAACAAGCCGAGCAGCAAAAGAAGCAGAAAAGTGTGCAGAGACATGTCAGTAATGACCTGAAGACCAAGAGGGAGCACTGGCATTGCAGTGCTGCCTGCAAGTGGGAACCAGCCAAGGAGTCCCAGCTGTTAGTTGGTGTCCTTAGAGATCAGAACGTGCTCCATGGAGACCAGGACCTGTCCCCCTCCTCCCCGGCACAGCTGGCAAGGGGGCCTGGTACAGTTGCCATCCATGTCCCTTGGGCAGCAGCTGCCCGCTCCTGGGCTGCCTTGGCCCTGGTGTGCTGGGGCAGGCAGGAAAGCTGCCCACCAGCAGATGTTCCACCACCGTCCTTGGTAGCATACTTACAGAACAGCAGAAAGGCTGAGCCTTGAAGGGACCTGTTTCTCAACCAGGTTCACCTAGAGCAGGTTTTCCTGGACCACGCCATGGTGGTTTTGGTGATCTCTAATGAGGAGACTACACAACCTCTCTGGGCTACTTGTGCCAGTGCTCTGTCACCTGCACAGCACGGAAGGGTTCCTGATATTCAGAGGGAACCTCCTGTCTGCCAGTTTGTGCGCACTGACTCTTGTCCCCTGGCACTGGGCACTACTGAGAAGAGCCTGACTCCATCTTCTTTGCACCCTCCCTTCAGGTATTCATAGACATTGATGAGTTCCCTCTGAGACTCTGCAGAGTCCCGGCCCTCTCAGCCTCTCTTCACAGGAGAGGTGCTCTAGTCCCTTCATCAGCCTCAGGTCCCTTTGTTGGACTTGCTCCTGTATATCCACGTCTCTTTTAGTGAGGGGCCCAGAGCTGGACATAGTGCTCTAGGTGTGGCCTCACCAGCGCTGAGCAGAGGGGAAGGATCACCTCCCTCGACCTGCTGGTAATACTTAACCTAGTGTAGCCCAGGATACCACTGGCCTTCTTTGTGACAAATGCACACTGCCTGCTCATATTCTACTTGGTTTCCACCAGGATGCCCAGGTCCTTTTCTGCCACGCTGCTTTCCAGCTGGGCAGCCCCTAGCATATGGGGGTACATGGGGTTGTTTCTCCCCAGATGCAGGACTTCATGCTTCTCCCTGTTGAACTTCATGAGTAGTGCAGCCAATACAAGAGAACATTAACTTCCTGTCAGATCGTTTGTCCAGATCCCTTATCCAAGTTCCTCCAGATGGCAGCATGACCCCGTGGTAAATCAGCCACTCCTAGCAGTTCCATGTCATCCACGAACTTGCTGGGGGCGCCCTCTTCCCCGTGATCCAGATCATTAATGAAGATGTTAAACGAGACTGGGCCCAGTAGTAACCCCTGGGGTACCTTGCTAGTTACTGGTCTCCAGCTGGACTTTGTGCCACTGATCACCCCGCTCTGGGCCTGGCCATCCAGGCAGTTTTCAATCACCTCACTGCCCATCAGACTGATAACATCGGGAGCTTGTGTAGGAGGGTTTTACAGGAGACAGCATAAAAGGCCTTGCTGAAATCCATGCAGAATATATCCACTGCTTTCTCTTCATCCAACAGACCAGGCATTTCACCATATAAGTTTATAAAGCTGGTCAGGCCTGACTTCCTCTTGGTGCATCCGTGCTGACTACTCTTGATTTTCTTGTCATTCGTGTGCCTGGAAATAGTTTCCTGGGTTAGTTGCTCTATCTCTTTCCCAAAGTTTGAGGTTAGGCTGACAGGTCTGTAGTTCCCTGCCTTGTCCTTCCTGACCTTCTTGAAGATAGGGGTGACATTTGCTTTTCTCTAGTCTTCAGGCACTTCCCCAGCTGCCATGAACGATCAAAGATTATTGTGAGTGGCCTTGCAATGAGAGCAGCCAGCTCCCTCCACACTTGTGGGTGCATGGCATCAGGACCCACGGACTTTGGAATGTCCAGTTTGCTGAAGTATTCCCCGACCTGATCCTCTTCCACTCAGGGTACATCTTCCTTGCTCCAGCTGTTCCCCTGGTCTCTGTGACCTGGCATTCCTGAAGGCTGGTCTTGATAGTACAGACGGAAGCCAAGGCAGCATGAAGGGGGTAGGTTTAGGGTTAGGGTTAGGGCTAGGGTTAGGGCTAGGGTTAGAGTTAGGGTTAGGGTCAGGGTCAGGGTCAGGTTCAGTGTCCGGGTTAGGGTCAGGTTTAGGGTAGGGGTCAGGGTTAGGTTCTGTTTTAGGTTAAGGGTTAGAGATAGTATCATGGTCAGGGTTAGGGTGCAGGTCTGGGGTAGGGTCCGGTTCTGGGTTAGGTTCTGGGTTTGGATAACTGTCTGTGTCCAGGTTAGGGTCATGGTCCGGTCAGGGTTAGATTTAGGATTAGGCTTAGGGTCAGGGTTAGGGTCGGGGTCAGGTTCAGGGTAAGAGTCAGGGTTAGGGTCAGGGTTAGGCTACGGGTCAAGGTCAGGGTTAGGTTCAAGATTGGTTTCAGGTTCAGGGTTGGTGTCAGGTTTAGGTTTAGGACCTGGACCCGGACCCAGGCCCTTACCCGGACCCAGACCCTAACTCCAAACCGGATACTAACCCTGAACCTAATCCTGACCTGTCTATGGGTCAAGGTCAGGGTTAGGTTCAAGGTTGGTTTCAGGTTCAGGGTTGGGGTCAGGTTTAGTGTTAGGGTCAGTATTAGGTTCAGGTTAATGTCCCGGTTAGGGTCAGGATTAGGTTTAAGGTCAGGGTTAGGGTTAGGGTTAAGGTTAGTGTCAATATTAGGGTCTGGTTAAGGGTCTGGGTTAGGGTCTGGTTAATTTCTGGGTCCGGGTTAGGGTCCGGGTAAGGGTGCGGGTCTGGGTTAGGGTCACGGTCCAGCTTAGGGTTAGGGTTAGAGTTAGGGTCAGGGTTAGGGTCAGGTTTAGGGTTAGGTTTCGGTTAAGGGTCAGGGTGAGGGTTAGTGTCCAGTTTAGGGTCCAGGTTAGAGTGCATGTTAGTGTCCGGGTCCAGGTTATGGTCAGTATCCAGGTAGGGTTAGGGTTCGGGTTAAGGTCAGGGTTAGGGTTAGGGTCAGGGTCAGGAAGAGTGTGGGGGTCAGGGTTACGGTCAAGGTTATTTTCAGGGTTAGGGTTAAGGTCAGGGTCCAGGTTAGGTTTCGGGCAAGGGTCAGGGGTAGTGTTAGTGTCAGGGTCAGGCTTAGGGTCAGGTTCAGGGTTAGGGTCAGGTTCTGTCGTTGAGCCACTTGCTAAACATGGCTCATGCCTGTAGATGTTTTCCCAGTGCTTTCCTGCACTCTTCTTACAAAGCACACCACAGAACATCTCTCATATATGCGCATCTGTAATTTATACATGCCTGAGTAGGTTTCACTTCCTTCCCTATGTATGCTAACTTCAAGTAATATATGCAACAAAAGAATTGTTTGCAGGTCTAAAACTTTCTCACCCATTCCTTTCAAAAAATACAAAATTCAGTAGATCAAATGTTCTAGGAAAATATCCTAGGACTCAGGAACACTGCAGGACAAAAGTAGTTTTACCTACTGCTGACAATGTAGAGAGGCCCACCCTTATAGCATACACAAATTTTTATGAGCCAAAGATTTATCTGTATAGCTTATAAGGAAAAGTGGAGGTGGCTGTGTCACTCAGGCATGGGGAAACTGTGGGGCATCTTTGTGCAAGCAATCCCATAGTCCCACATAGGAATTTCAACATGTGGAGAAAATAAAATAAACAGAGCCCAAAAAGCAAACCCATTAATAACAAGCAGCCCCTGGCAAAAGAGTAAACTCTCAAGCAGAATGGATGCAAGAAGTTTTTATTGCATAAAAATCGAAAATTATGGTGAAGCATCCCACAAGACCCAGGTCACTGACGTACAATCTAACGACTTTGTCAAAAGATGTGCTTAATGCAACCTGCCCCTTCTCCCAGTGCAACAGCTGTCACTTTTAAGGGGAGTTATCAAATGTTTGCCTGTTTCAGAGCCCTGCTAAAGGGCTTTTGTTGAGACAGTTTCATCAAGTTGAGTTAGTTGTAATAAGGTGACAGACATAACGGATGTGAAGTTTCTGTTGGTAAATACACTTACTGCAACAGCACTAAGATATGATACCAGTGCTAGCAAAATGCTCTCCCAGGCATTCCTCACCAAAGGGTGAAGATGCAGAGCTTACCAAGAAGGCATCCCTGTCTAGGTGGAGGAGAAGGAGCACAGCCAGTCAACTGCCTATGCTAGGTTTACAATTTCTTCTTCTGTCTCTCCCCAGCTCTACTGTTTTCCTCACTCTATTTTTTTCCCTAACGCTTTCTTTTTCCTTCTTTTTCTTACACTAACTCCTATCACTCTTTTATATCCTAACCTTACCTGTTCCTTCCCTGGGGGTATGATTTGAGTGAAGAGTTGAGTGCTAGAGTCATATGTGTTTTGCATGTACTTCATTAAGCTCATTATCCTACTCATGCGTATTAACTTTAAAATTTATTTTACACATAGAGAAGCAAAAAGTTTCACTCAGGCCCTGTGGACCTCAAGACTCTGTTCTGCCACCAAAACAGGGCCGTCCCACCAACACAAGACTCCCTCCTTCAGCAGCCTCTCCTACCAACCTTGCGGACTTCCATCCACAAAGCTTGTGAAAGAGATAGACAAGAACAAGCTGTTCAACTCCCCTTTGCCCAAGGCTGGTGCTTATCAGTGATGCTGACAAGTCTGGCTGTTCTCCACAACAGCTGAAGCCTGAAATAATTAGAGCCTTAGACACTTAAAGTGCTGTATCAATCAACCTGACCCAGCCACCCTGTGATCATGACAGTGACTCTCCAATGGGATTGACCAGGAGAGGAGAAAGAACAATACCTTTACATTCTGCTGCTGCTGCTTTCCTGGGGAACTCAAAGTGCAAAAGCTGCACTGAAATGCCATGACAGTATTTTTTTATGCTGCAAATAACCTCAGAGAAGGCAGACTCACCTGTCCAGGAGTGCTCAAGAGAGAGTTACCAGAATAAAGGGCCCTGCGTTTCTCTGGAAATTTGGGAAACTGATAGCCTCCTGTCACAGATTTTCAGAAAAGAGGTCTGTCTTATCCACTCAGTGTGGTCAGCCCCTGTCTGCAACATAGTCATCTCTAAGTCCTCTTTTCCTTCCACATCTCATCCAGGTTGCACAACAGATGGCCCCAGAAAATGCTACCTTCACTCCTTGCCTAAGCATTCCCAACCATCACACCAAAGCCATGTATGACACCTTGGAAGTAACAAAGCAAATGGTTTGCAGACAGGGCTACCATGGTAAGATTTGCAGTTATTTGCAGAGGGGTGAGCTGATGGTAGGAAGAGAATTATATTCTTTCAGAAAGGTGTTAGATGAAGTTTGTGAAGAGAGGTAGTATCTTTTTCAAGACCAAAAATGTAGTTTTGTTTTTCAAAAAAAAAAGAGATTCTTTTGGGCATGAGCCTTTCTTCAGATCTTGGAGTGATTTACCAGTGTCATAGAGTGTGCCACATGGGTTAAATGGCATAATTTTTTACCTTCTATTCTTATGTTACAGAATCACAGAATCAAAGGGGTTGGAAGGGACCTCGAAAGATCATCGGGTCCAACCCCCCTGCCAAAGCAGGTTCCTTAGAGCAGGCTGCCCAGGTAGGTGTCCAGACGGGCCTTGAATATCTCCAGAAAAGGAGACTCCACAACCTCCCTGGGCAGCCTGTTCCAGTGCTCCGTCACCCTCACTGTGAAGAAGTTCTTTCGCATGTTGGTGCGGAACTTCCTGTGCTCTATCTTGTGGCCATTACCCCTTGTCCTATTCCCACAAACCCCTGAAAAGAGGTTGGCCAAATCCCTCTGTCTCCCACACCTCAGGTATTTGTACACATTGATGAGATCCCCTCTCGGTCTTCTTTTCTCCAGGCTGAACACACCCAGGTCTCTCAGCCTTTCCCCATAGGGAAGATGTTCCAGGCCCCATATCATCTTTGTGACCCTCCGCTGGACTCTTTCCAGGAGATCTTTTTTTGTACTGGCGAGCCCAGAACTGGACACAGTACTCCAGGTGAGGCCTGACCAGGGCAGAGTAGAAGGGGAGGATCACCTCCCTTGACTTGTTGGCCATGCTCCTTTTAATGCATGCCAGGATCCTGTTCGCCTTCTTGGCCACCAGGGCACAGTGCTGGCTCATGGTCAACCTGTCGTCCACCAGGACCCCCAGGTCCTTCTCCTCGGAGCTCCTCTCCAGCAGGTCGTCCCCCAGCCTGTACTGATACATGCGGTTGTTCCTTCCCAGGTGCAGGACTCTACACTTGCTCTTGTTAAACCTCATTTGGTTTGTTCCTGCCCAGCTCTCCAGCTGGCCCAGGTCTCGCTGAATGGCAGCACAGCCTTACGGTGTGTCGGCCACTCCTCCCAGCTTCGTGTCATCTGTGTACTTGCTGAGGGCAGACACTATTCCCTCATCAAGGTCATCGATGAAGATGTTGAACAAGACCGGACCCAGCACCGACCCCTTGGGAACACTGCTAGTCACAGGTCTCCAGCCGGACTCTGTGCCGCCCATCACCACCCTCTGAGCTCGGCCAGTCAGCCAGTTCTCAACCCACCTTACTGCCCACTCCTCTATCCCACACTTTTTCAGCTTTGCTAGCAGGATGTCATGGGAGACAGTATCAAAAGCCTTGCTAAAGTCAAGGTAGATGACATCCACTGCTCTCCCCCCATCTACCCAGCTGGTGATGCCATCATAGAAGGCAACGAGGTTGGTCAAGCACGACTTCCCCTTGGTGAATCCATGCTGACTACTCCTCATAACATTCTTCTCTTCCAATTGCTTGGAGATGGCATCCAGAACAAGCTGTTCCAACACCTTTCCAGGGACAGAGGTGAGACTGACTGGCCTGTAGTTTCCCGGATCCTCCTTCTTGCCCTTCTTGAAGACCGGAGTGACACTGGCTATCCTCCAGTCTTCAGGCACCTCTCCTGTTCTCCAGGACCTTTCAAAGATGATAGAGAGCGGTTTGGCAATCACTTCTGCTAGCTCCCTCAGCACACGTGGATGCATCCCATCGGGACCCATGGATCTGTGTGCGTTGAGCCCACTCAGATGCTCCCGAACCACTCTCTCGTCAACCAGGGGGGAGCCCTCCATTTCCTAAGACCCTTTCTCCTCCCTCCAGGGTCGAGGAGTTCCAGGGGGGGAGTCCTTGAAGCAAAGACTGAAGCAAAGAAAGCATTCAGTATCTCCGCCTTCTCAGCATCTCCCATTACCAGGACACCCCCGTAATTCAGCAAGGGAAACACATTATCCCTAGTCTTCCTTTTACTGTTTACATACTTAAAAAAGCCCTCCTTATTGTCTTTTATCTCTTTTGCAAGCCTCATCTCTAGGTGGGTTTTCGCCTTCCTTGTCACGTCCCTGCAGGCCCTGACAACACTCCTATACTCCTCTCAAGAGGACAGGCCCTTTTTCCACATTTCATAGACCTTCCTCTTCCTTTTGATCTTATCGATGAGCTCCTTGCTCATCCACGCAGGTTTCCTGCCCCCCTTCCCCCATTTCCTACTCTTAGGGATGCACCAATCCTGAGCTTGGAAGAAGTGCTGTTTAAATGTAGCCCAGCTCTCACAAGCACCCTTGCCTTCTACCAACCTAGCCCATGAGATACCCCCAAGCAGGTCCCGGAAGAGGTCAAAGTTGGCTCTCCGCAAGTCCAGGGTAGCAATCCTGCTTTTAGCCTTACTTCTTCCACCAAGTTCCATCTTGAACTCCACCATCTCATGGTCGCTGCATCCCAAGCTGCCCCCAACCTTCACATCCCTAACAAGCCCATCCCTGTTGGTAAGGACAAGGTCCAGAAGCACCCCCTGCCTCGTTGGTTCCTCCACCACCTGCGTCAGAAAATTGTCTTCAATGCATTGAAGGAACCGTTTGGACTGCACATGCCTGGCCGAGTTGCTTACCCAACAGATGTCTGGATAATTGAAGTCCCCCATGAGAACCAGCGCCCGTGATCTTGAGGCTACTACCAGCTGCTTGTAGAAGGCCTCATTGACCTTCTCCTCCTGATCTGGTGACCTGTAGTACACCCCCCACAACAGTGTCCCCCATACCAGCCCACCCCTTAATTCTCACCCACAAGCTCTCCACTTCTCCTTCACCCTCCCCCACGTGGAGCTGGGTACACTCTAATTGCTCCCTCACATAAAAGGCAACCCCACCCCCTCGCTTCCCCAGCCTGTCTTTCCTAAAAAGGACATAGCCCTCCATGACAGCTTTCCAGTCATGGGAGCTGTCCCACCATGTCTCTGCGATCGCAACGAGATCGTGGCCCTGTGACCGAACACAGATCTCGAGCTCATCCTGTTTATTTCCCATGATCTGCGCATTGGTATACAGGCACTTTAGGGAAGCAGCAGGCACTGTTACTCCTGGAGGGATGCAAGAAGAAGATTCTGGACGGGGTATCGGGATCATTACCTTCGCTGAGGAGCCCTCAGACAATCCTATGGGACAACTCAGAGGTTTTTCCCTACTATCTTCAACAGTGACAGCAGTGACAACTTCCCCCAGCCCTTCTCTGTCACTTTTAGCTCCCCTCCCTTCCCCCGTCAAACCTAGTTTAAAGCCCTGGTAATCAGCCCAGAGAACTTGCTCCCCAACACAATTGTGCCCCACTTGCTGAGTTGGAGTCGGTCAGCAGCCCACATACCCGGCTTCTCAAAGGACTGCCCAAGACCAAAATACCCAAATCCTTGGTCCAGACACCATCCTCTCAGCCAGTCATTCACCTGTCCCGTTCTCCTCCTTCTTTCTGGGTCCCAGTCAGCCAGCGGGAGGACAGAGGAGAGGACAGAGGAGAACACTACTTGCACCCCCGATCCCTTCAACATCCTTCCCAGGGATGGAAAGTCCTTTTTAGTATTCCTCATTTTTCTAGTTGCAGCTTCCCGGGATCCAACCTGAATGACAACAAGAGGATAGTAGTCCTCCGGTTTAATGAGCTGTGGCAGAGCCTTCCTAACATCTCTGACACGTGCCCCAGGAAGACAGCACACCTCTCTGGATAGATTATCTGGGCGACAAATGGGAGCCTCAGTGCTCCTCAGCAAGCAGTCTCCGATCACTAAGACTCTCCGCTCTTTTTTTGTGGCACCGGTTGTGATGCAGTGCTCCATCCGGCCCCGCTCCCTATGCTCAGTACTTCCCCCAATCTTGACACGCTTCTCAGGGTTGCTTCCCAGGTTCAGACTACTGTCCAGACCCTCAACCTCTTCCTTATCCTTCCTAAGAGCCTCAGATCTACTACCCAGGGACACCGTGGGGGTTGGTGGCACCGTGGGTGTCGGGGGCAGATATCTCTTTCTGCTTCAAGCTGAGACGAGGGTCCAGCTCCTTTCCTCTTGTGGGCGGTCAAGCCCTCTGTCCTGCATGTGATCAGCTGGGTCAGTTACTACCCTTTGCAGGGACTTAGGAGGGGGCTGCTGGCCATCAGCAAGGACAGGTTGACACCTCCTGTCTGTCACCCTCAGACACTCCCAGGATCCCCTCAGGCTGCCGATTTCTCGCTGCAGCCCAGCCACCTGCTCAAGGAGTTCATTGAGCAGGGCACACGTGCACCGACAGCAGACCTCTCTTCCCTCAGGACCCAGGTATGTCTCCAGATTCGGGAGCTCCCTGCAGTCTCCAGTCTGGACTGCCACTTCCCCCCTCAGGGGATCCACCTGAGTGTCCCCATGAGCCCAGAGAGGCAGTATCTCCTCCGCTTGGGTTGCCGCCTACGGACCGGCCACTGCAACGGGTGCCCACCATGGTGAATTCTAGGTTCTAAGAGGCAGAGTTCCCTGAGGAGAGGAGGGGAAGAGAAAGGGAGGTGGGAAAGGGAGGAGAGAATCCTCCTCGCACTCCTCCCTGCCCCGCCTGAACTGCCCCGCGCGAACTGCCTGCGCTAACTGCCTAGCCAGTCCTCTTAGCACGTCCTGTTGGCGGCGGCCCTGGGTCGGGGCGCTCCCTAGGCCTTGCTTTTATAGCGCCAGGGGGTGGGTGGGCTGCTGTCAGCCCTGGCTCCGCCCTCAGCACGTCAGCGCCCGCGGCGGCACAAGCACAGCTCCTGCCTGCTCGGGGGGAGCGGTCCGGGGCTGCGGCTCTGGCCAAGGGGCTCTGTGCTGCGTTGTTGGGGGGACCGGGGGGGGTTAGGGGTTGGCTCCGTCCGTCTCCCTGCCAGGAGCCCTCGCTGCAGCCGATCCGCACGAGGTCCTCGTTGAAATGGCCAATATATATTCTTATATTCTAATTTAGCACGTTTCCCAACTTGCCCGAAACTTAGATCTTGCCTAGAAACAGGGATATTACCTCTAACACAGAGCCATAGTAACCCTGGTAAAAAAAGTAATAAAAAAACCTGATTTCTTGTACTGCGTCAGTAGAGGACAGGCTTTGCTTACATTAAAGATACCTGGGATCTATGTAGGTGGTATAGAGCTGTGTATATATTATATAGACCTGTATATATATATACATATATATTTCCTGGCTGGTCAAGTAGCCTGAGAAGCGAATTTAACGAGATCCAGTGTTACATGTCAACCAGGAAAGCAGTTAGAGACCTGAGGTTGGCTTAAGCTCAGGCTGCTCCACAGAAGCCGTATTCCCTTGTACGCCGGCCTCTCCCCAGCATTCACACCAGGCATAGACGGGTGGCAACGATTTATTAGTTAGGCGAAGACGGTCTGGGCTCCCCCGGCGGGGCGGTGAGCGCTGCCAGGCACTGTGATCATCTTCGGTCGTGAAATTTTCGGCTGTGAGCGCCTCTTGCAGGGAGAATGGTACTTCCAGCTGGCTTGACGGGCATCATGTATACCTAGTTAGACATCATATAATAAATTACAGCTTATTATTAACCGCAATTAAATTGTCGTCTATGCATTGTTTCTGCTCAGAGGGTGAAGAGGCGCTGGCCCTTTAAGGAGGGGGCGGGATCTAGCCTGGCGGGGAGCCGGAAGCCGGAGGCGGAAGCGGCGGAGTGGTGCCCGTGTGCGCGCTGTTGCCGTGGCTGGCCGCAGCGGCGGGGCGAGGGGGCGCCTGGCGGGGCGGAGCCGTTGGATCAAGGGCGTGTGTCCGCCCTCCCCCTCCCGGCCGGGCCGGGCCCGGCCCATCCCGTCCGTCGGCCGAGACAGAGGTGGGACAGCGCGGCCTGGCCCCGGGGTTCATTTGTTGCATGAAGCCCGCGGCCTCTGTGCTGCAGCCCAGCAGCCACGGAGCGCTTTGTGGTTTTGCGAGGAGCTTTGAGCTGAGGGTGGAGCTGTGGGGTGCAGCCCTGGAAAGGGCTGCGGAGAGGTTCCAGGGAGTTGTAGGCTGTCTGAAGGCAGTACGCAGTGCTGCTTTGGGGCGTGCACAGGAATGGGCGTTAAGGGCTTGGGGGAAAGCCTGTGTCCTGTGAAACTTTAGCGTTTCTGGTACAAGCTTGCTTGCACCTGACCTAGTTGGTTTTGGGATCACGACTTCGGACTGGGAGGGCTGTAGAACTACAGAAACAGGGAGGCCAGAGTGCCTCATTCAGAGTACAGGTGGCCCCTCAGGTACTCAACTCCCTTTTAAAAATGAGGAGGAAATGAGAAGTTTGCAATATGTACGAGAGGTGGTAGCACAGTTTCTGAATCTGCTCAGAGAACCCCAAGAGAATACTTCCATATCTCAAAGGTGCTAAGGGTCATCTATTAAGAAGAGAGATTAATCATGTCTCTAAGGTGCCTGGGCTGGAAGGAGAGTCTGTGAACACTGCAAAGTGACATCAAGATAAAGCCAGTTGTGTCTTTAGTCTGATGGACTGAATAATCTCTTAAACTGTCTTCCATCTGTATGTTTGTGAATCAAAAAATTGGATTTGTGTCTTAGTAGTTTGTTATACCAGTGTGACTCCTAGAAAACATACTGAGCATGACTCATGTAATCATTTAGGTTTTGAAAAGACCTCTAAGATTATCTAGTCCAACCTTTAATCTAGCATTGCCAAGCCCACCACTAAACCATGTCCCAAAGCGCTACATCTGTGCATTTTTTGAAGACCTCCAGGGATGGTGACTCAACTGCTTCCATGGCAGCCTGTTCTAATGCTTCACAACCCTTTCAGTGAAGAAATTTTTCCTAATATCCAACCTAAACCTCCCTTGGCGCAACTTGAGGCCATTTCCTCTTGTTTTATAACATCGTGCTTGGGAGAAGAGACCGATCCTCAGTACTCACATGTTTGTGCATTAGTTAAGATTTTTCCATTAGTACTTTTCCCTGCTCTGATTTTACCAATATAACACCTTGGAGGGACTGGTAGACGTATACAAATGCGAAGATACCATATGTTGATTAATTTTCCTTGACTGGTCTAGTTCGCAAGGTGTACTGATACAAATGCAATTTTGTGACCATAACTAATGCTACATGAAGGTGTTACGCTACTTTAGCTATGTCCTTATAATTAAAGTGATAAGAAATTAAAGATATGTAGACAGAACTTAAGTCCTTCATGCTCCAAGATGGAATGTCAAAGACATTGTTTTCCTCATGCATTAATTTCTGAGGTAAAGGGAGAAATTTGCCGGGCAAAGTAGCTGTTGTAACAGAAGGATTATTTTATATCTCATCTCAAATACGGTAAGGATGTACATCTCTACAAATAAGGCAGAGTTGCATCATCAAGAACACTGGAGAATCCCCTGAAACTTCTACTCTGCACAGATAGAGCAACCTGGGGTTGCTTAGAGGTGTTCTGACTGAAGAAGGTTTATTATTTGATGTCAATAGTAGGAAAATATTTCAGTTATCAGCCCGACTCAGAATGGAGACTTGCTCCGCAGACTTGTTGAGGCACTAAACAGAAATAGTCTGTACATTACCTTTATGCTGGCCTTTTTGCTAAAGGAGAGTGTTTGCTGGCACAAAAATCAATGAACCAAAAAAGCTGAAATAAATGAACCAAAAAAGGCTGAAACTTTTTTTTTTTTTAACCCCCTCAACCAGTATAAATCGTGAGTGGGGCAGTGATTGTTCTGTAATGTTCCTTTCCTCGATACCTGTTGAAAAGAACCCTTTTTACCTGCTCTTTCTGTTTTTTCCTTTTTATTGGCCAGCTGACCCGTGAAACATGCTGCCTCCAATAAGGTCATCTTCTAACTACCTAATAATTCCCTGCTAAGCCTTCTTTCCCCTCCTGTTAATTTTGTCATAATTTTTCCATTGCTCGGTTGTTACTAATTAAACACAGGTTTATGCATATGTGCAAAAAGGAAATGTGCATTTAAATCTGTAACATAAACTTCACAGCATGCTTAAGTGCTATCTGTAGCTGTATCTGATACTTTTACAAACTCTTGACGTAAACGTATGGCCTATAAAATTTCTATCAAGACCCCATCAACTTTGCTACTTAACTAGCTCTACTCTGCAGTTCAAACTCTTCTCCTGGACCTCAGTGAGGTCTTAGCGCCATTTACACTTGCTGAACAAAGAGATCTGAAGGCAAAGAAAAGCTACTTAAATATTTATGGCTTATTGAGGTTGCTGCCAATTGTCATTGGATTTTTGATCCTCTAGGGCAGCAAGACACAACTACCCTGATTTTGCACATCTGTTCTCCTCGCATATGACCCAGTAGGAGCAGACCATCCTGTTGTGGTGAATTCTAAGATCTGTGCACCTTCATCCACCGTGAGATTTGTCAGTGTGAAAAACCTGCCTCCTTCCTGTCTCACCTGTGATGAACAGAGCAGGAAATTTGTCCAAAAGAACTTCTGGAGGGGAAGAGCATAAGCGCACATGCTTGGCTGACAGGCTGTGCAAAATACAGAACACACACACACACACAAAAAACCAGACTGTCTGTCTATGGTAAAAGATGTCTCCCACTGTCTGATAACAAATATCATTTCTCTGTGTCTACAGAAAATCATGGAAGTGAGCCTTGATATTTATTTAGTGAGAGTATCAGGTATTGAAAGAAGCAAGTTCAGCCTTAGCTTCTGTACATGTTTTTAGGCAAAGTAATCCAAGTAATGGTTGGAAGCAAAGTCTTTCAGAGAAGAGCGAAGGGACTAACTGGAAAACATGGTAAAAATTCATGGTGGTAGTGCCTGGCTGATTTCATGTTATTTCATATCGCTACATGTCAGGAAAAGAATTTACTACATGCATAAGTGAGGAAGGCTTGAAGCTGCCAGCTCATTTCTGAAGCTCTGATTTGCACTGTAATTGGAAAAAAAAGGAAGTTTTAGAGCTCCCACCAAGTACCCTGGAAAAGAAAACTTTCTAAGGGTTAAGTGGGAGTGGGCTTCATAGAGGACATCTCTCACTTTGTTGTTTTTTCTAATGCTTGCTGTTCACAACAGCTGGGACAACAAAACTTGGGGAATGCACCTTTCAGGGGAAGAGGATGTGCCTACAAGAAGGTGGGGGGGGGCTACGTGCTTGAGAGTGTTATGCATATAGTGGGGTCAGGACTTCATTCTGTATTCTCAAACTTTCTTGAAGCAGGCAGTATGTACCCCGTACCACCCCACCCCAACAGTTCTGTGTTTTCTTTTTAAAGGTTTTGCTTTTCTCCATCACGAAGTCCTCACCTCATGGTCAGTCCTAGCAAACAGAGAGCATCAGCTACATTTTACTGGAAAGAATTCTCTTCCCTTGGTATGTTAATGTGAACATTTTCCTGGTCACAGGAAAGCTGGCGCTGGCTGTCACAGTAAGGACACTGCAGCATGCAACCCCATGTAGTAGGGGATATTTCCTTCCAGTACCAACTTGGCTTTCTGCAGAGAGATAAATCACTGAAGCTATATTTAATTCTTTCGGGATTATGTCAAGTTGCAGTGTCTTATTTCCCAATACAGTTCCCTTCTCCTGCATTTCCACCAAATCTTAGTGCTCCTATTTTAGGCTATGTAGGAAAGTGTTGCACTAAGTTTAGATTATGCTTAACCACGCTGATACTTTCACTGGTACATTTGTGGCCCAACGTAACTTCGCTTAAAGGACAACTTAAAGGGAAGCATCATCACATATATTAGTAGAGCCTTACTACCTTCTTCTTCTTCCCCACTATGGATATTAATCTAACAAAGCTATAATAGGGAGCAGCAGTTTGGAGGGAGGACAAAATCAGTTCAGGACTGGGTAGCCTATGGCTGTAGCATGCTTAGTTATTCTGGTTACACCAGAAGGGAGATTTAATGAAATCAGACCTCAGGTCTGTTTTCCCTCTTTTGGCAAGGAATAGCTGTGATCCAGAAGTGGTGTTATATTAATTGTGTTCACTTCATTGTTTGGGTGTCCTGTGTTACCTCGTCTCCACTAAGTCCCTGTAACTGCTGTGAGAAGAGAAACAAATTTCCTTGTCCTTCCTTTAATTAATTCTAGGCCATTTTATGTATAGAATGGTTAGCATGGATGATAATGATGTGTGATAAGATTTGCACTCTGCTTAGGAAAGCCAGTTAGGAGAGCAGAAGAAAGAGTAGTGAGGGGAATTGAGCAAAAGAACAGAAAAGACCATAGATAATTTCAGGGCCCAAGGAGGGGAAGGAAAGGAAGAACTAATGACCCTGCAGTTCTCCCTCTTCAAGGTTCTGCCACACAACAGAGGTCCACCACTCACTGTGCTTCTGCAGACAGACATGGAGAGATGGCTTCTACCATGCGTGCTTGGGCAACTTGCCTTTGTTTTATTCTAATTCACTCTCACTGCACAATCCACTTAGTGGGGCTTTTACATCTGAGTCACTCGTAACAGCTGGTTTGCTGAAAAAGGAATCCCCAGCAGCTACTAGCAGCACTACAGCCAAGCAGCAGGGCTGTACAGTTCCGATGTGTCCACTAGAGGACAGTGGTATATACCCAATAATTGGTGCCCTGTTCCAGCATTCCTGCGTGAAGCTGTTAAATTCTCACCTAATTTGAAATTCTTTATTAAATGCTGTCTAATTCAGAGCTGGCTGGCTGCTATGTTCCCGTAAGGAGTAGTTGGGCTAGTTGTGTTGTGTTTCTTTTTTTTTGTTTAAGTGATGGTTTCTCAGCTTTGTTAAATCATGCATTTTATCGATAGGTGCCTTTTTGAGATTAATCTTATGTTCCTAAAACCTTTTTACATTAGGAATATTTTTGATTTGCTTGTCTATATTATTCCTTTCTTTCCTCTGACACACTTCCCTGTTCAAGCACTTCTCTCCAAGTGTTCAGAAAACATGCTTTCGTATCTCTGGCCACCTCCAGGGCGAGCCCTATAATGTAGCCCCTGGCAGGGCTGTTTATCCTGCTGCCCCAGGGAGCCCAGGCTAGCTGTCATTAAACAGCAGGGCTTGGGGCCTGCTAGAGGGAAGCCTGTGTCCTGCTGTGACATCAGTTCCTTCAGAGCAGAGGGAGCACAGCAGTACCAACACCAACCTCCTGGCCTGAAGGGAGAAGTTGCTGCAACAAGTCAAGGCTTAATTCAGTCAAGTGATCTTTGGGAGAGGTAATAAGAGTAGAAGTTCCAAATGGCCATGCTTGGTGAAATTGCATTCCTGGGCTAATTCCTTACCCTGAGCCCAAGGTAAGTCAACTCAGGAAGAGCAGGGAGGCAGCCAACAGGTGACCTAAACATGCCTTCAGGGCAATAACATGAAAGAACTAGAGGGAGAGAGCTGTTCACGCGGGGATTAACTAGCAGTAAGAAGGTTCTGCTGCATCTGTTAGCTGGGCAATTGGGCAATAGATGATTTTTCTGAAGGAGGTGAGTGTATTCTTGGTGCTGAAGTGTATTTAAATTTGTATCATGCCAAATGCTTCAGAATAACTTGGCATCGACCAGGCTATGAATTCAGTGGCTCCTAGCCTTCCAGCAGAGAGCACTCCTTCCCACTGAGGGTCAAGCTGTGAATATTTTAATAGGTCACCATCATCAACACTGGATATGGCAGGAAAATCTTGGCAGGAAGAAATGGGTTTAATTGGAGAGGATTAAAGGTGTGTCAGTGTTGGTTTTATTTGACATCCCTTCCGACCAAAGTCTGTGTTTGTAAGCAGTTTGTTTCTTGCATAATTACTCTAGTTTATTGGTGATTCAGAAATACACAAGTCTCCTGTGGAGTATTAAGGGAGGCTTTAACCTTTGCATTGTAAAGACTTGTGCTAATGAGGTTTCAAGCAAAGAAAATCAGATTACTTATCTGTGCTGCTACTTTGCCACTGACCCTGACAATTTGGTGGTGATTTATTACTTCTGGCATGCCTTCCAGGCCTGTTAGCAGAATGCTCCAAGCAGAACTGCCCTGAAGTTTTTAGGAGTCCCTAGAGAACCGGACTGGGAGCCGTTTCCTTCATCCATAGGATATCATATATCAGTCACAGCATGGAGAAACACTGTTACAGCACTGCTGTCTAACCTGCACCTTTCTTTTACTGTAACTATTTCCTCAGTATGGCATCTGTGTGCTTTACCTTTTGCCATGACACATGGGCCAACCTCATGCGTCCTGCAGCATTCTGGGCTTGACTTGGCAAGTTTCTGCTGAGCATGCTAGTTCAGTGTTTGCTTCGTAATCAAGCGTGTGTGGGTAGCTGTTGTTCTTTTCAGAAGAGCTGTGCATGTGCTTCAAGTAAGTATGTGTTTAAGTACCATGTGGCTTACAGCCAAAATGTTAAACCCTTGGCAGAATTTGGTTCTAAACAAGCTGTTCTTGAAGATTTTTTCGGTACATCCCAAACAGCCAGACATGTGACACGTTACTGGGACAACATGCTTCTTCAAAAATTCCCAAAGAAAACAGAAACATTTGGTGCCATTACTAGTGATGATTCGAGTCACTTGAGGTCACAAATTTACCTGTCATGATTATAATAGGATAAGTGTCCTTGACTTTTACCTCCTCAAGAGATCCTTCATCCTGTAATCAGTATATACTTGTTGTCTGTCAGTGTCTGTCTATCTTGACTGTGGTTTTATCCCAGAATTGCTTTTGTGCATTTGTTGTCTGACATAAAAATACGGTTCTTTAATTGCAGATGAGCTTTTTGGAAGTACCAGAAGTTTTTTGTGAGTAGGATTTTTCTGCTTGCTGGTTTAGACTGAAGCTGTGAAGCACATGCATAAACTAAAAGTTTATTACATGTCATTAAAATTCTTTCTTCAGAAGGAGAATGGCTTTACTTTGTTATATAGCAAACTTTTCTTCCAAGTGGGAACATTCACCCTGAAATCTTTGTGTGTTAATTTCACACCTTGAGTTAGTGACCTTAACTTTCCTAAGTGTTGCTGTGTAGACAAGCTCTCAGGACAAATGCCGTTCCCAATGAAATAAAACTTGGTACAGCTGTTACTAGTGACTTACAAGCTTGAAGTAAAATGGAAAGCATCATAAATTCATCTGTGCCTTGCAGGCAGGATCATATGCTTTTCAATTGGCATAGCCAAAAATCTGTTTGTACATAGATATCATTCCTTCCCAGTGGTAGTCACTGAACAGATTCTCTTCTACATTCCAGTGGTCTATAAGAGAGCAGGTGTTTCTATATCCAACACACTTCAGCTCTGAAGCCAGGGCTGTTCTTTTGACTTGGAATAAGGACACATTCATTCCAAAGTCTGTGATACCAACTGCCATAAATATCCTTTTTTGTTTTTGTTTTTCTTAGCGTTTTGCTTTATTTTAACAAAACGATCACTGTGATGGTGTTCTCTATTTAATTCAAATAACTTTCCATATTCTACCTCTATAGGGTTAATTATTTCCTCTTTAAAAAAAGAAAGTCCAAAAATTGCATAGTGTGCTAGACTGAATTTCATTTAGACAGGTCAATGTCTTGGTATTGCTACTGACTGCCAACAAAAAAGGTAACTTTAGGTATATTTGTGGGGCTTATGTTTTAAACCTAAAATGTAAGGGTCAAAAAGCAGGCTTCTTATTTGAATTTGTATAGTTTGAAGAATCCCAGTTTTAGTATACAGGGAGAAATATGTTATTATGTACACACTTTATATCTAACTGAAAAATTGGAAAGCACTTAGTTAAATTTTCTCCACATCCCTATGAGGTAGGTAAAATACATAATATCCAAGGTTTACATCACTTTGCAAAAAATGTAGTTGCCTTAGGTATTCAAGAGTTGTGTTTATTTATGAATGTAGTACCCAGCCCCGTTTGTGTTACATTTGAAGAACTCCCTGTATCACAGAAATGCCAGGAATGGCAGTGGAAAGGCTGGTGGTAAAGGAATGACAAGGTAAGGGAGATTATTCACGAAGTTAAGTTTCAGGATTTAACTGGGTAGGACTTTATGAACTAAGTGTCTGTTATGAAGCCTCTGTAACCTCTGAGGATCTTGGGGCTCCCTGTTCTTCTGGAATATTACATGACAAGTAGTCACAGCTCTACTTCACCTTGCCCCCAATTCACCTTAGCAGCATATGTCTCTAAGGATTCAGTTTCACCACATAGGGTGAGCAGAAATAGCAGCTTACTGTCATTGAAAGGGGGAAATACAGGTCCCTTATCTCAGCCCTCCCCTTCTGGCTGCGTAGTTGTGCTTCTTATCTTCTACTACTGCTAGCAGTTGTTGGATTCCTCTGCAAGCCAATTTATCCCACAGCAGGAAAAAAAAAAAAAGGCATTGAGGAAAAAAAAAAGGTAGCTCTCTTATTTTTGACTACATTAGTAACTGATGTGTTACAGTAAGTGAAACCATAGACTGAAGTATTTGATGCCAGGTATCAGCTGCCCACTCTATATGTTTCAGGGTATTTCAAGTCCTGTCCTGTAGAGTGGATGCCCATTAGTTGGGTGTTCAGGTCAGGGTGTATTAGGTGTGCTTTTGGAGCACATATTTCATGTGAGCTCTGTCTGAAACTGTCCGGTTTGTGTGCTTTAAGACTGTTCTGTGATGCAGACCAAGTGGGGACAGTCAGGCAATTAGTTCCCAAAGAACACCCCTGACCTAAGCTGAAACATAAATAGAGACACATCCTTAGTGAACTGAATCAGCTCTGCAGGGGAAGGGTATGTATGGAAAGCTAAGAAGAGGGGGAATGACCTTCTGTCCTTAGGCAGCAGGGAGCTGGATGTCAGCTCAGCTGTGAGCATGGACAGTGTAACTGCTCAGATACTGTCCAAATCTGACTTCCTAGCATCTACCTTTTGAACAGCTTGATGCCGGCGCTGGTTCACTTAAAAAAAGATGAGAGGCTTATAGCTGAAAGCTGCATGCTGTGCAAGGCATGAGGGCATTAGCTAAAACTTGACTTTTCTTACTAGCTGCAGGGTGAAAGTGTCCATTCAAGATAATGGTGCAGGTGAGCAAAGATACCTGATTTGCAAGCAAGTGAACACGTTTCATTCATGGATAGGTGCAAGTTTTGGGCACGGACGTGGTTAGCTGTGTTTGATCTGATCATGCATACACAAAAAAGTCAGTCCTAAAAGAATACGTGCCACACCACACTTTTTGAAAACTGCACAGTGTGACTCTTAGATAGTGGAATTAGTGAAGGCTAAGCTCCCAAATGGAAATCCATGGCCAAGATTTTAAACAAGTAGTATCATAAACACCAAAGCTGATGAAGGACAGCTTCTGATATTTTCTGCCTTGTATTGATAAATACACCTTTGTAGTGGGTGACCGAAATCTTTCAGTCATCTCATTTCAACCTCTCATTTATAGAAATATACGGGTATTTTCAATGAAGGTAAAGCAGAGTCTCCTTCTTCTGCCTATTTTCATAAAAGGTATAGGACCCAAACATTTTTGAGAGTACCTTCTCCACTGTCCTGTGTGGTTTGAATGGGCCAGTATTCTACCTAGATACAGGGTGATTACACAGAGAATCAGTAGGGTTGGAAAAGACCTCCAAGATCATCTGGTTCAATCACCACCCTACCACCAATGTCACCCACTAAACCATGTCCCTAAGCACCAGGTCCAACCTTTCCTTGAACACCCCCAGGGACAGTGACTCCACCACCTCCCTGGGCAACCCGTCCCAGTGCCTGACTACTCTTTCTGAGAAGAAATGTCTCCAAATTTTCAACCTAAACCTCCCCTGGCACAACTTGAGGCCATTCCCTCTAGTCCTATCACTAGTTACCTGTGAGAAGAGGCTGACCCCCAGTTCCCCACACCTTCCTTTCAGGTAGTTGTAGACAGCAATGAGGTCTCCCCTGAGCCTCCTCTTCTCCAGACTGAACAACCCCACTTCCCTCAGCCGCTCCTCACAGGACTTGTGTTCCAGGCCTTTCACCAGATTGAAGTTCTAAGTGAATAGGTGCACTTTTATATTTAGACTCCTACTCTGTAATTTCTAAGCCTATCTGAAGAATTTAGAAATTTAACTGGGACATAGGAAACCAACTTGGTTTGCGAGAAAAGATGTATTAACGAGGGTTTAAAATAGTCAATTTTCTGTTTAGTTGCAGGCATGTACTGCATTTTGGAGTTGTAAGATTTTTGCTTTTCTCATAGGTGACTTAAAGATGGATTCTCCCAAAGAACCTCAGCCTACAGGAGAGTTCAAATGTCAGCTATGTGGCTTAACAGTTCCATACACGTACTATGGGCAGAAACCACCAAACACACGCTCTATCGAGTAAGTACAGTCTTTCACATTACAGACTTCATTTATGCTATGGGCATCAGAAGCCTTGTGCTGCGGAATGATGTGCAATGTGTGAACCCAGTAATATGCCATACTGACCCTGAATAGGAGGTTTAGTACTTAGTGACCTCTTTTTTTCCAAAGGAAAAAAACAAAATAAAATTTACAGCATTGACAGCAAGGACAAATACCAACTTTATGATCCTGCTTCAGTGTCATGCAAAGATTTGTATTTAATGTATTTCCTAACCCTGCTGGCCACCCTACAATTTACCTGTGCCATAATTTACTTACTAGAATAATGTTGACTGTGTCAGCACAGCATTTCTGGATATCGCCCTTTCCTTGTGGCCATGTCATCTGGGCAAAACATAAACACTGTATGAATTAAATATGTATGGTAAATACAGTTTTTAAGAGCTGTTTGGCATGTGGAGTTTTGAACAGCAATGCTTTCTTGCATGAATTAGACAATTCTTTGTCAGATTGTATGACATTAAAGAGTGGCAATTTAGTACATACCTACGTTTTAGGAGATTCAAGCCTTTTTCATCTCTGCTAAGTAGGGATAGGTTGACCAGAAAAAATGCAGTTACTATTTTGTCTGCAGACATCAAACTCTCCACAGAACAAAACAGCTTTAAATATGCGAGCAGCTCTGTTGAGGCCATCCCAGTCAACAAACCCATCAGGAAAACATGGTCAGGAACTCAATGGAACTGGAAGTCAGGCATGTACTCAGTGTTTCACCCCACTAAGACTGCTCGCTTTCTTACAAAATGGAAACAGCTGTTGGTCACCACCTAGTTGGGCTGAGATCAGATGTGTTATCCTGAAGCAAATGTATTTTTATCATTCCAAATTCCATAGTGCTACTGTTTTTCCCCTCTTCCACTCAGAAGAGCAATGGACCCCCTTTGATCAGGTCCTTTCATAGTGTGAATCAAAGCTGAACATGAACCTTAACTTTAGGTTATCCAAGCTCAGTTTTAGCATCTCGGCTTTATTTGAATTGCTGGGATTCAAAAAGCAAAAGAATAATGCTGAAGCATAACATTTTTGTATGTACATAGAAGAAATAGCTTTGCATTCTATCTTTATTGACTTATTTTCTGGTCCACTCATGAGGCCTAATTGCAGTGCTGCAGGAAACGTATGCCAAACCTGAAGACTTGTAAAATGGCCTGGACTCTGCACTGATGATAACTAGATTAAGACTAAATCTTGCAAGGGGAGCTTTGTAAAGATAATCCAGTCTTTGTACACTAGAAGACTTGTTGAGAAAGTGATCTGCCATGTAAAGATCCCTGATCCTTCCTAACAGTGGAAGGCTTAAGCCCTGCCACTTTTTCTTTGAATGGAGGGAAAAGGAGAAAGGAATGCACTTACAGATGCACGTGTACATACATGTGTGTGTGTATGTAGGCAATTAAAAGGTAGTATGAGTTAACAGAATACCTTTTAAATATGTATTGTACTCCACATTACTACAGAATCCAAGCTTGATGCAAGAATAAGCCAGCCTTGCAGGGTGCCCTGTGCAGACACCCACCCAACAGACTTCTGCAGTGTTTTGCCTGGAGCTCCCAGGAAGAATAATGCCTTAGTCTTTCCCAAGCAGGTTGCCAAATTATTAATAAATGCGTTCCCTTGTTACCCTGAAGCAAACAGTACAGTCTCTGACATAAAGTAAGAATATTTCAGATCATTGTAATGTTCTGTGCTAGTAGGTCCTGCTAGCAAGAGGTGGGAACCATAGCTTTACAGCGCCAACATAATTAAGAGCAGTAAAAGCTCTTTTTATTTTATACTCAGATGCAGACAGCTTCAGAAGAGAAATCCTACTTAAAGTTGTGCAATTGAGATGATAACTTGACATGGTACTGAATCCTTTGAAGGAGTGCCTGTCATAAAAATGGACCATAAGGAATACATGAAGGTGAAACATTGAAAAAAGCAAACCAACAACAAAACTAATAAGGCAATGTTAAGATTATCATCCTAATTCTGGAAGATATAAATTGCTGTATTATAGGACTGAAGGCAGTCACAGTGCTGATTGTGAAGTGGAAGGGAGTTGCATAGCTGCTACATTGCCTTGTGCAACACCAGGCTGTGCAAATCAAGAAGAGAGGGCTACCACCTTTTCAGCCTCCCCAGCTGCCTCCTTTCAACTCTTCCCATACTGCAAGATCTACCTTTAAAAACATGACATTCTTCTCTTATAGGCTTTTGGAAGACTGCTATGTCATGAAGGATCCTTTCACACCTGACAAGGAAAAAATCCTCATCCTTGGGTCTCTGTGCAGTTTGTGTGGCCGATCAGTGTGCGTTGGTACAGTAAGTAGCAATCAAAACAAGTTTCTTCAATCACTTTTTGTTCCAGCACTGGTGATCTATCAGAGAAAGAGCAAGCAACAAAAACCCAGAGAGACTATTTTTAAGGCAGGCTAATTGTATGTTCTTGTTGATTCCCCCAGATAAAGCTCTTTGTATAAAATAGAAATGATCAGCAAATTTAAGTGCGCCATTTACAGAAGAGCACAGTCTAGCTTCACAAAAACAGTTCATGCTCTTTCTACTTTATTAGCACATGAAAATGAAGGGGAGTTCACATATTTCTTCAAGACCTTTAGGTTCCTTCTTAGAGTATATTGTACTATACCAATGGTAGATTTTTCTTCCTTAAAGGGGTTATAAACACCCGTGGATTATTAGGTTTGCATCCACAACACAGGGTTGCCATCCAATTTGCAAAAGCGTGGATGTAGAAAGTGAGCAGGGAGGATAGTTGTGCAATGCTAGGATAGCTCTCTGAAGAAGAATGAATTTGAATAGCAGCCGGTAGGCAACCTTAAGCTATGGAATCTGAGTGCAGTCCAGAAAGGTGGTGTAAAATTACAGTTGTCTTAATAACTTCTCTTCAACGCCAAACTGATCCCTTTGTTTGCTGTGAGTTCAAAGCAAAAATGAAGACAAGTTATTACACAGTTATCAGTGTCTGGAGGCTGTTCTGTGCTTCTTTGAGGCAGCAGAATGAATTGGGAAAACTCAAGGTTCCACTCTTTTCCCTCATCAAGCCAGTTCTGTGGCTGAAAGAGACTTAGGACTCGTGCAATAGTCAGATGCATGGGTGATTCAACCCATGAGGACATGTCATCGGGTTGTTTACTTGTACAACAGCATGTGTTTGTTCAACCAGACACCACTGTGTCAGCACAGATAACAGCCAGATCCTGGCCTTCTCTACCAAAGTGGTTGTTCTTAACCTGGAGCAATGTGCTTAAATCACATGTGCCTTGGTGTCAGCTAATGTGTCATCTTTAGCAGTTTTCAAATACAACCTTTTCAGCCCATTCTCTGGCTGCAGTTGCTAGGGGCCAGCTTTAGTGACATGATACTTGATGAAAGTAGCTGGCAGCATGAGTTTAAAACAAACAAAACAACAACAAAAAAAAACAGATGTGCACTTTCTAAAGGTGTGGAATTTTTTTTTTTATGGTTTCTGGTGGCCAGTTATAATTGGATGAAGGTAGGATGAAGAACACCTCTGACTAGATCAGAGCAAGAGGTGAGATGGTACGGACAACTGAGACAGTTCATATGCCAATGCCTGCCAGTTTCTGTGTTTGGGCTAGTGGAAATTCTCTTGAGCAAGAAACAAAGGGTCAAATTACACTGACAAAATTTAGAGGGTTAGACAGACACAGCTGAAGAAAATTGGCAGTCTTGAACAAGTTTAGGTGTTAACCTAACTTGCAGGGAGGTAGTACTGAGGATAGATTTGGTCTGCTGCACTAAGGAGAGCGTGCAATAGCACCTTTCTCCTGATCAGGTTTGTTTCCCTTTTCTGAAGTCACTTCTGTCATTTAAATGAATGAAAATCACCAAAAGGTCAGATTAGAGTTTGCAACTGAGACTTGATTTTCTTTCTGGAACTATCTGAGGATTCCTGTGGGAATCAGATGAAGCCCCAGTGCTTTCTGGTTTTCGATAGCTGGGTCAAGTTTCCAGAGCCAACAAGCTTAGGGCAGTTGTGTGCGTGTGCACTGTGTGGAGGCAAAGCTGATATGTGAGCAAGATCTTCCTAGTGACAATGTCCCTGTCTTGGCTGGTAGCTGCCTCACTCCCACATGCAGCCAGAGGAGGAGCAAACATACAGGCAAGTACAGCTGGCCAGATAGTTTGGGCTTGTGAGGTTGATTCCTGTCATAACAAGTCAGGTTCATCCCTCCTTTTTAGCGGCATGGAATTAGTATTTCAGGCACATTTGGGGCAAACTTGAGCTCATTTCGCTATTTGCATTCCCAAATTAAGGGTGTTGACTTTATGAAGGATTTAACAGATATTTTTAAGTCTGACAATTAAATCTGTCAGAAGTTCTGAGTTTCAGCCTCAGTATCTTCCCACACAGTGTGCCTTTTCTGAATGAAGGTGGGCCTTTTTCTTTTAAAAGATTTATTAAAACTTTCAGTTAATCTAGGGCATGACTGTATGGAGGACATTAGCAGTGAGCCAGTAAAAGTCTCTTTTAATATTTTTGGCATTCTTGCCTATTTCGGTTATTGTAGAAATATGTCGGTCATTTATTTGTTGTACCTGAGTCTTCAAGATTCCCCTGATGGTATCAGTCAAGGCAAAACCTTGATTGTAAATTATTGAAAATAAATTCATTACCAAACTGGCCAGGCCAGATAGTGATTCATGCATACAACTATGGTTTCAAAATCTATTTAGCAGTGCTGCTTAGGTAACATTGAAAGAGATCTGCATAAATGATAATTAATGCTTTAAACACCCACACCAAAGCAGGTGAACACATACTATTCCTCTTTCATGTAGGGAAGATTAGAGTGCAGGGAAGTAAAAACTTTCCAAGGCAGTAGAAAGAGCCAAAGTCAGAATAATATCTCTGTGGGCTGTTTTTGGCTCCTTTTTGTGCTCGACCCAAGTACATCAACTCAGCCTTACGCTGAGTGTTTCCGTAATGTTTTAACATAGGAATTGAAGTTAACGAAAATCGTTCTTTCTTGGGCCTCTGTTGCAAAGAAGCTGGACCAGTATGATGGAAAGCTTTCAGTGACAGATTGCTGTGATTTTTATGTTAATTCAAAATATTAGTAGGCTAACATGTGGTAAAAGTAAGACTTTTCTGACCGTAGATTTGGCAAAGGGCTGGGATTAAATTTGCTAGCTTTTATATCAAAGGAGGCTGATCAGATTTTAGGCTTTTCTTGAGACACCCTGTGCTATCTGAAGGGTCTTCCCTTACCGTTTCCATGTCAAAGTAACTCAAGACTTAGCAACTGTTCTGCATAATGGTCATAAGCTCACTTCAAGTATTCTCTGAAGTTTCACCAAGTTCACTTACTTCAATCAGCTTGCAGCACCCATCACCCTGCTGAACCAATCATTAGCGTAATGTATTGGTAAGTGCGTTTGGTCCAAGTGGAATAATTCTAATGATTATCTGTAATGTCTTAAAACATGCCAAAAATATAAAAAGGAGGATAATAAAAATACTGGTAAAAGTCCTTAGAAAGGTCAAGTGCCCTTTTCCTGTTTCGGAAAAGGGGAGAGGAAATGATACAGCCTGACCATATTAGTCATTTAAAACAGCTTTTTCTTTTTCTTGCAAAACTTACTTAACAGAGGTTTTAAACACCTAAAAGAAGTGGCTTTTAGAGAAGAAATACAGAAAGGGAGCAAATTTCATCCCTTATTGCTCACCACAGCAGAAGCTGAGTAAACACTGATCCTGGACATGGTTGTAGGTATTAAATGATAAATGTAACACTACAGCTACTTTCCACTCAACTTTCAGTCATGTAAGGTCAGTCCTAGACCAGGTTAGGCACAACCTTTCCTTTACGTTAGAGTTTCCTTTACAAGTGTGGTTAAGATAATACCCCTATATATATATATATATAACTTTGAGATACGATCCTTGGGAAAGCAGGAATAAACTCTGGCAGTCAGCTTTGGCAGCTCAGTTTTGCCTGCACTGGACTATTAGGTTTGTAATGAAAATGCTCCCTCTTGCCTTGGTTGCAGAAGGGGTAAAACACATTAAAGAATTGAAGAGCTATCCAACTAAGGGCAGAGTCCTATCAGGATAATGATCAAAGAAGGGCTTGAGTATACACAGTAAGTGTAATTAATCAGGCTTTAAAACAACAGGTAGGCTGAATTAGCCCATTACTGAGAGAGGGGGGGAGGATTAAAGGGGTGTGGACCCAGCATCCAGATGTGTATGGTTCATAGTGATAGTTTTGCATGAGTCCCATAGGTGGAAATCAACATAAGTTGGCAATTCATTTCACCTAAAAGACTGCAAGATGAGTGCCTGTATGTCTGTGAGTGGCTGAGTCTTAACATATCAGTTTCCCATCTGCAGAGAGGGGGGAAAAGCCTCTCCTCTCCTTTGCCATTGCTGAGCAGTAGCCTGTGGTGCAGAGTCTATCACTATGGAGCCATGAACTTAACTTGGGGGCAGGGGGAGCCGAATGCCATATTGTAACACAAACAACAATAGTAGGACTAAGTTGAAGTCTAATCTTCCCTTTTTAATCAGCAGCTTAAAGTATTAAGGATATCAAGAGACAAAAAACAATAGGCTGTGGAGGCTGGGCGACTGAAATCCGGCCTCAGACCATTCAGAGCGCTTTTTTGGAGACTGAGGTCTCACACTGCTGTGAATATGAAAGAGCCTGGCAGCCAGTGCAGAAAAGGACAGTAGGTGAAGAGAAGTTGTTCCTCAGGACTGAAAGTCACACAGAGACAGGGTGATTGCGATTTTGTTATAATCACGTGTTGCCTGCTGCTGAAGTGCAGGTAGAGGCATGGGAAACAAAAGCGAGACCAGAAATGCGGAAAGATCCAAGCCAAGCCCCCAGAGAAAGACCAGCCACAAATGACCATGGCAAGAGGAAAACTTGGCTATTTAGGTAAAACCCATGGAATCCATTACTCCCAAAAAGATGTCCTGATCCATCTGATGTCTTTATGCATAAAACCCCACGAATAAGTCCATCAGCATCACCAGCCCAAGCTTACCCGTTAAATCTTATTTGGAATTTAGTGATGGGCACAACAGGACCATGTGCAGGGCAAAGAAATAACACTGTAATAAACTTCTCCTCCAGTTGTCCAAACTCTGCACTGCAAATAGATCAAAATATTCCAGCAATTTTGCTTGTTCCTGTTGCGTAACTGTAGCATCTGGTTAGAGCTAACTGCATGAAAAATAAATTTGGGGTCTGTAACACTTGCTAACCAAATTGAATGTTAACTATGCCAGATCACAGTGTCACAGTGTTTGCCCTTAGGCCATTTTGTGGAAATTGGTGAGGAAGAACTTTCTGAGACTTTAAGTCTCAAATGCCAGTGCAGGAAGTCAAAAGATCCTCCCAGTAAGGAGAAATCTCAAAAAGCTAAATGAAGATTTAGCTTTAGAAGAATCTCTTACTCCCAGAAAGATGTTATGATCTATCTGAACTGATGTCTTTATTCTTGTGTAACTCTCCAGGGATAATCCATCAGCAACAGCAGCTCCTGCTAACCCATTAAATCCTGTTCAGAATTTAGTGATCACTCCAGGAGAATCATGGATGGTGGCTGAAGGAAAAGCCAGTTGTAAGGAAATGAGTAACTGTTTTCTATAGTAGTAAGCTGATGAAGGTCACTTCTTTAAAATGAACAACGTGATAGTTCATTTGGTTAGCAATTGTTACAGTCCAGTTTTTTATTTATCACACAGTTAGCTCTAACCAGATGTTAGAATTACTGAAAAGGAAGGAGCAAAATTGCTTTGTTCTTTAACCTGGAAGAATAATTTAATTCAGAAGAAGAATTCTAAATACAAACGTGGTTTAATGAGATTGGAATTTAAGCAGTTCCATTTTGTGTACCACTAACAATACTTATTATATTTTTTTTTTTAAACAGGAATGTAGTCTGTTCTATTCCAAAAGGTTCTGTCTCCCCTGCGTGAATGAAAACCTACAGTCTTTTCCTTTGGAAATACAAGAAGATATGGATAAAAGAAAGCCCCAGCAAAAATCCTTCCCTGGTAAAAATATGGATACAAGAACATAAATACTGAAGGACAAGAGAGAGAGACAGTTCTTTGGCTTAGCTTTCTGCTCTCTCCTTTTTAAGACTATCATGTTGCTCCTTTTAAAGAAGTGACCTTTATCAGCTCACTACTACAGAAAACAGTGACGTATTTCCTTGCAGCTGGCTTGGCTTCAAGCATCATCATGCAGCAGTTGCAGCACCAGCAGTAACGCCTTAAGGTGTTGAAAAGTTAGAAAGAAAGGCAGACAAGCCTGTTGTCACATGTCAAATGCATGTAGTAAAAAACTAAACAGTGTTAAAGTATAGGAACTATGTCCAAATTTCTCATTTGTTATTTTACTGTTTTGTATTGTTCTTGACACTCCTACAGTGTTATGAAAAAATCAGGGAGATTTATCCATTTGGTATATATAATTTGGTATATGTCCAAGAAAGTTAATATATACCAAGTGTTAACCTGACAGTGCTAGCTTGGTAAGATTACAGTAGGAAATGAATTCAAAGCTTTATTTTCAAGTCTAAAATAAAACTGTTGGGAGAAAATGTCATAGATACCTACAGAAATACCTGGATTCAAGATCCTAATCTCAGTAATATCACAGCATTAAGACTTCTGAAGGTAAGAGCATTTATAATGTAATAAAAAAATTTTAAATGTGATGCAAGTCTGCAGTCACTTTCTACTCAATCTTCCAGCCCATGTCTGCACAGCAATAGGAGATGTTAAGGACCCTTACTACGTCTAGCTTAATCTGGAAATAGAAAGGTTCAGCTCCTAAGCTCAATTCTTTCCTAAACTGGGCAATTGAACAGCTACAGTAGAGATCTGAGGAACAGTTTCAGTCAAAAAAAGAAAAGAAAAAAGCATAAAAAAATTGTTAGGGAAAAAGCAATTTGTTCAGTTTAAATATTAGTTTCATGATTATCTGTGTTGACATTGACTTAATTACAAGGAAAATTTAAATTTAAAACTGTGTATCTGTTAAAAAGCAATCAACGTAATGAGATATTTTAAAGTTCTTTAAGACTTTCTAATGTCTTAAAATCCTTCATTCTGTTTTTACTGAGCCCAGGATATTGGTTTCCCCTGTTGGAGACTGGAATTTCTTGCAGTTAGTAAGAGTAGCAACGATGGACCTATTAGTACATTTTTCAAGCTCTGGTTGCTTTAAGACATAAAAAACATGTGCATCATTAATTGCCTAAAAAAGTTACATGTTAGAACTTAATATTTCAGAGTCCTTTCTGTATTATTCTTTCAAAGAAAGTGATATAAAACTTATTTAAAATGAATAGTATTAAACTTCAGTTTCATGTTAGACAACCCTCCCCCCACTTTAAAAGTTGTAGTGTATCCTCTTTGTACAAATGACAGAGGCATACCCTATGCTCAAATCAGAATTCTGAAGAGTGAGGTGCTATAAATGGAATCATATTGCCTTTCCATCTTAAAATTGTAGGTATAAGCTGACAAAAAACAACATACTTATGTGAAATCATATCATGTGTTTATACTGGCAAATGGCTTTCTCAAACATCATCTAAGTGTTTATTTCCTTTATTTCACAATGTTTGCAACAGGTTGTATTTTAACTCTCAGCCTGAAAGTAGGTTTTAAAAGCTTGGCTAGAGCAGTTCACACCTCAGTAAGAATTGAGCCTTTGGGTAGTATGGTGTGCAGGCATGCTACGGGCCTGGAAGGTGTACCCACTGTGTGCTGGGAAGGTTCTCTCTAGTCTCTGAGCTGTTTTCCCTCCCATTCAAACTTCTCTGTGCCTTTTAAGGAAAGCGCAGTTAACTCATTTATTCATAAATATTATCTTTGCAATCACAATCTAAGAATCATTTAAATCCCTCAGAAATTACTCTACCTTTAAGTACTTAAGTTCAGCTGGAGGGGGGAGTAGAATCCATATTAAAAGGGGGAAGAATCTGAAACGATTCTGAAAATCTTTGATTTGGCCCTGTACACCTAGTTTGTTTAAGTACAGTACAACAGAAAATGCTACGTTAAGGACACCTCTGCTTCACAGTTACCCGGTTACACACACCTTTTAGTTGAAGAAAAACTTACTTCCAAGCAAATACCACAAAATGGTGCAGTAGCCCAGATTTGTCAGATACGTTGTCATCTGTGGTCCATGCATTAGGGTAAGAAGGCTGACCTACGTATAATTCGGTAAAGGGTTATTATCTGTGCCCAACTATTAAAACTTGTGTATTCTGCATTCTAATATTCCCAACTGAACACGGGCATTATGGTCTCTCTATCATAATGTTTTAGTATGTATGTGATTTTACAGACCAAATGCCATCATGTCTAAACTTACCAGCTATGAGGCCCTCTTTTCAAGATATGCAGAGCCTTTACAACTTGGTTTTATCAGGTTCCCGAGTACTTTCTGCTGCTGAAAACCAGACCCTCAATGCTCCAACACACAGCTGATAGAAGAAAAAAAAAAAGTGATTCTTCACCCTCCACTGTAATTTTTCTTACCAATTCAGTAAATCCCCCAATTCTTGAAGGAAACAATGCGTATATATTACATACATGTTCTAACTTAAAGGATTGTCTAACAGTTAATTTGCAAACATCAACACTTTAAAGACAGAATGATATTTGAAACAGCTTTAAAGACGCTTGCAATACCTACATCTTATTTTATAGCACATGTATATAGTATTTTTTTTTTAAATACTTGATGCTAACCCCCCAAAATTTGGCACCCTGCCTACCAAAGCTTGATTTATCCGCTCTTGCTCACTACTAAAATTGCATGATTACTCCCTGGTATAAAGTTAAGCAGCTAAGTGTTTTCTGAAGGAGGAGGGCATTTATATCAAATTAAGGCAAAATCATTAGAAGTCTTAATTACACTGGAAGCACACAAAACACCCATTCATGCCACTGGTATTCTCACAAGAAGAACAATGGGAGGGAGAAGAGAACCTGGGAGGATTCCCCAGGTGTGCCACCACCCAGCACTCCCCAGGTTCTGATTCTGCAAATATTTATACAAGCTATCAGTTGAGAACCTAAGTGGTTGTATATGAGTTCAGAACAGAGCTACTTGCTTGTTCATAAAAGCTATTCATGTGTGCACATTCATCAAAAGAGGGATTCAGTTAAGACATGGCCACAGCTTTGGATAAAGTACAAGAGGCAGCCAGCAGAGGGTAACAACGATGTTTGTGTCAAAACCACACCACCACCATGAGTTATTTTCCTGGAAATAAAAGATTGGCACGTGTCATTAATTTCATTTTAAAAATACTTTATTTTTTTAAACCATTAAGGCAAAAACATATTTCAAAGTAACTGTGTTTACATTCAGTCTTACAGGATGACATTTTTCTTTTTAAAGCGCATAGGTTCCTACCAGTCTCTATACAAACACTGAATCCAACCTCTTATTTTTTAAGGAGAAGTGAAAAAAAATCAGAATGTAAAAAAGAAGAAAAATGTTTACTTCAAGTTTTTTCATTCTCAATCAGGAGGCTGGTAACACTTGAGAATCCATTATCATATTTAGCTATATGTAATTTTTACATATACAAGTGAGTGACTGTCTTTCCTACAAATCCCTGTGAGACCAGGGCTTCCATTCTTTCTTGAAAATGTCATTTGCATTGCTCTGACAGAAAGAAACTTGGGAACTCGGCTTGAATTAGTGGTATTTTACTGGAAACATGCATTCCGTGAGAATTAGGTTTGACTACTCCCTGCAAGAATTGTCTGCTCTTTAAAACAAAACACACCCAAAAACTCCTATAAAAATAAAAAAGGTGGCTGGAAACAATGATTTTTTTTTTCTTTAATATTGATATCTTGATTGATATAATTAAACACTTGTTAGCTCTACTTATCAGAGTTTGGCAACACTAACCAAAATGTGCTTTTTTGTGTCATATCAGATAACAGACAATTTAAGACATGATGAAGTGTTTTAACATCATGATGTAATTAAACTGTTGTTATATTCCTAAAGAAAGAGCAATTGTAAAAATTGTGAAATAGCAGGAGCAATATGAAATGCAGCTCATCTGAGAAGCTGATAAACCAGATGTCAAACAGTAAAAAGGGGTGTTCTTGTTAAAAGCTGTAACACTAAAACTTTGATTAGCTTTGTTATTACTAAAGAAATAACTAAAGCCATAAATGTTTGTCCACTTCTGAAACCAGAGGAAAATATTTGTGGATACATGGCTTCACACATCCCGCCATCCCACAGGATTTGTTTGTCTAGGGAGCAGGGTGAATGACTCAGACGCAGCTTCCTCCCCTTCTCTGCACCACAGGACAGCAGCAGATGAACATCATCAGTCTGCTCAGTGAGGAGCTGCCCAAGGGAGCTCGTGGTGAGCACCTGCACACAGCATCACCAACAGCCCTCAACAGTGCAGCAGTACTAACTAGAAGGAGGGCATGGAATCATAGAACAAGGGCAAAGGCACTGTGTTTTCATGAAGGCAATCCCTACACTAGCCAGCTATTATGTGGCAAAACATACCTGTAGTATGCGAATATGCAGAGGTAATAAGTCTGGATGTGAACAGCACTCGGCGTGGTTAATTGCATATGAATCACCAAGCAGTTTTGCTAATCTTACAATTCCTGCTGCACATCAATATTGAATGTTTTCACACCTACACAGTGGGAGAATACACCATTTGCATGTTGTCAATATTTTGGTCGGTCAATATTTTCTACCACCATTTTTTTTTCTTTCAGGGGTAAAGAATGCCATAAAACTTTTTGCATTGATTATGCTCTTTTCTTCCATAACGGGGATTACTGTACATGCATACCCAACCTGAGAAAATACACCAAAATACTTAAAAATGGCTTTAAGTACCTTACGCCTGATCGTGCAGTCCAGTCCTTATTTAAAGCCGAGCCTGTAATGAGCTTAATCTCTTTTGTGCATGTAGCCTATCCCCCAAATTTCAGCTCATCTGAAATTGAGGTCCCTGCAGTAGAAATTCTGTTTTCAAACATCCTTGCAGAGGAATCTGACAAGATAGCACTAATACAATCAAGAAGATCAAGGGAAAGATGGAAAGGAAAAAAAAAACAAACAGCTTCAGAAGCTGAAAAAGCTTTAAGAACTGTAAGCACTTTAGGGAAAACAGAAGAGGAATACCCTTGCCCAGGACGGGCTTAGTTAACAGTGAATTTAGATCAAATATTTGCAATGTAAAGTGATATATCTGATGGTACCTTTTACAGGTTGTGTTTTTTCCATTGCTGCTTAAGAAATTCAGAAAAGTAGCTGTAGGTTACCACAAGAAAGTTCAGTAGAGCTTTAAAAAATTTGACAAAATCATCGTAATAGACAACATACCTGCATGATCACGCTGACCAAGTAAAAATTTCAAGCTGCAGCAATTTGGGAAATACAATTTTATCTATTAAAAATAAGATACAGTAAGTATAAATCATTGCAGGAACATTCCTGGTACATTTTGCTCCTACACCAGGATTCATTAGCGGGAGCACTGGAGGCACATATTGTCACACATGAATCACAGGACACAGAATACCCATGAGAAGGCTCTGAATTCATCTCTACTTAAAACTGTAAAGGGAACACTCCTATTGAAATACCATTATTGGCTTTCCTGTGTTTTGTTTTGCACTGCCAAATTACTTTTTAAAAACACATCTATAAGAACTGCAGATCAACCTCCATGCAGATAAAAGGAAATAATTGTCAATATACATTGTTATTTCTAGTAAACCACAGATCAGTTTCTCAGAAAATAACAATAATGCAGTACTTAGAGAATCTACCTCTTTTTAGTTCTTTTCAGTCTTTTGAGGAAAATAAACTACTATACTGTGCTGTAAAGCAAAGATGAACTTATTTATCTTTCCTGTTGGTGAACTTGAATTAAAACATTGATAATATTAACTCTGTTTTGAAATTAGAGCTCTTCCTAACCTAGACTTACTTCTATTAAGATGAAATAAAATGAAGTCTATGTTCTATGTGAAAGTACATTTTAAAATTTGGTTACAATTATCAATACCAATAATTCATAAGTTGCAGAATTTCTGATACTTCGCAAATGATAGAGGAATAAAGACTACATGGGAATAAACAGCTGTTTGTCTTTGACTTCAGGCCCACCATCCTTACCCATAAAAGTAAATCTTTCCTCACTGTACAAAAGGGTTCACAAGATAAAGTACGAAACACATATTTAAATTAAATAATTTACATATTTTTCTTAAAGCACCTCTGTAATATAATTTAGTGAAAGTTTATACCTTGCAATTATATTCTGGTATTTTACAAATTGAAACATGAAGAAACAGTATTACATTAAATTAAAATATCCCACAGTACATAATATTATCAATACTCTTAGATCAAACCCACATATAATTTAAATCTCTAGTAAGAGGATAGCAAAGCTGATTCAATCTAGACTAAAAAAAAAAAAGGCAACTTATTATCAAGAAAGCACTTGAGATATAAGCAAGTATCAGATACCATACTACACCTTACATATCAACACTTACTAAAGGATTAGGGTTTTCAGGGAAGGACCATTATTTATAAGAACTTATGCTTAAGTAATATCCAAACAGCTGCAAATGCATTTGTTAAATGCAGTTGCAGATTTTCAACTAAGTAACATGGTTGCTTTTAAGGAGAGACAGAGCTGAAATTGTTCCTCTTCAGACAGAGCAGAGGCAGCTATGGTGTAACCTCCAGTTTCTCTGTCATAGATGCTAACTTGTCCAGGCTTTCCATTAGAAATAAGGAGGAAATTCAAATTTAATATTATGTGACCCAGCTCTCGTGATGAGGAAATCTCCAAAGCTTTAGCAGTTTGAATAAACAAACAAATGTTTAGATGCTTATTATAAGCTCTTTGATTTGCAAACTTGTGCTAGCTCTCTCATGAGAACGGACTTAGTGCAACTGCTGGTATTTCCTAAATCTGTGCAGGCCAGAAATAAAGCTAAAATATGCTCTTTGGCAACACTTCAGCTTTCTAGCAGCTGGCTAGAACCAAAGCACAAAGGCACATGGAAATGGCAATTAAATTTAAAAAAAAAAAAAAAAAGAAAAATTCTTTAAATGCCAAGAAAGATTCAATTTCTGTAAGTGGAAAGCATTCCTGTCTATTGCCAGACAATTAGTTTTTTAAAATGAAAGCGGACATCTGAAATTTAACAGGTACAATGTAACTTTTTTTTTTTTTTAAGGACAGCTGTGCACAGAAAACAGTACACCTTTAAACAAAATATTAGAGAGGTAAAAATGAATATTAGATTTCCCTAATGTTTGACACAAATTGTTTTGTTTGTTTGTTTGTTTTCCCCTCTATCAAAGTACCTCTTGGATCCCAATAAAGCAAAAAACCAAACAACCCTAAAAATTGAATAGGCTGTAGGTTTGCTGAAAACGTTAAGTTGTACCATTGCTCCCTAGGATTTTTCTCTCTCCACTTGTGGTCTCTTGTTCTAAGCTGTTTGTGGGTACCTGGTGCCTAACGAGGGCTCTTCAGTGCTATGATATTAAAATAACTTAGTGTAGGTATGAATCAGATCAAAACTATACATAATAAGCCAGTAAGCCTTTAACAAATCTTTATTCTAAAATCTGATCACTTTATTTCCCTCCATAGATTAAAATATTAGACGATCTCTAAAAGGTGGAGATGCTGAAGGCTCCTCAGTAATACATCTAAAACTTGGCAGACTCCAAAATTCCAGAAAATGAACACAAATGGAGTCATTTGTTGACATCTGGTTGGCAAATGCCTACTGCAGTCATCTACAGAAGTAGCCGATGTGTACTCTGTTAGTATGCTTTATTAGATGTGTAATGCTGCAATTAAGAACTTCTTTTGTACATTAACACTCAGGAAGTGAATTGTCTGCTCTGTGTCATTCTTCGAAGATACTGTGGATATGTGCACACTGCAACCCTGCAGACAGCGGAATTTATCCAGAATTTTAGGCTACGTTAACATTTCATTCATATTTCTGTAATTCACAATGTGTTCTTTCCATGTTTAAAGGTCCATGATTTAATTTAAAACAGAAATCAAATGCCGTTGTCCAAGGAATTATTAAAAATATGCATGCTTTTTTAAATAATAAAAAAAAGAAAATGCATCCAGAATAGGAAAAACGCAAATTACTCACTTTCCTAAAGCGTATAGTGGGATCCTTTTACAGAGCAGCTGCATTATGCTTTCCACTGAACAATGCTGTTTTCAATTCTTCATAATTTTGCCAAAGTTAAGTATTCATTATTAAATTTTCCATGTTTTTGAAAAGTTTCAGTAAAGCGTTTTAGCCAATTTTGAAAACAAGAACAGAGAAAATACATTTTGTCTGCAGTGATTGTGTCTGTTTGTTTGTTTGTTTTTAATGAGAAACTTCAGTACATGCAAACAATGGAACAGCACTTTCAAATTTGCGTTTTGCCCACATCTGAGCTTTGGGGAAAAAAATGCAGCTTGTATTTAAGACTCAGCTTAAGACAGTTTGCTATTAGAGTCTCCAAAGTTAGAATTTAGACTGCCATCAGCTGCGCTGAGTGTGCTAAGCACTGCACTACACACTTCCTATAGATGGATGCCATGCCACATGTACAGATCCTTAGTATGCCATCATGACATTTTGACACTTTTTTTTTTATTGGAGTAAGCAGTAGAGCATATCCATTGCCTAAAGCCCACAGCCCATAGTAAGGCAAGGCTGAATTGAAGAATCAAGCAGCATCATTGCTAAAATCCTCTTGTTGTTTCTGAGGGCATACTGTATATTGCTGCAAGACACAGACAACAACACATTTCTCATCCACTGTTTCCTGGTAAGACAAACAAACTTCTCTTAATTAAGTGTTAGAAGTAGTTGTAACATAACGCTTATGCTCTCCCAGCTGGGGAGAGCAGAAGGTAGTTGACAGAGAAGGTGAGGGAGTTTTGTGCATATCCATCTATTGCACCTATCCTGCCTTAGATGGTCACCAAATGTAAGGCCAATACTTTAGTATTTCACACTAAGACCTGTGCTAATGGCCATCACCTAGATAAAGAACAAATTATTTTCAAATCTGTAATTTGACCAGTCAGTGTTTAGCCATGCCAGTGGGCCTTTAAAAAACAGATGTTGTGACAAAAATAAGCCTCATTTTATGATGCTCTCACTTTATCCAACTAACTTATTTTTTTCAGTAAAGGTTTAAGATTCTGAAGTCTTCGAACATGCTACAATAAAACAAGCACAATGTGTTCTCCTGTGCAACTGAAAGCTTAACTATTGTGAAAATACTAAGATTGGCTTCTGATTATTTTGTGTTATGAAACTGATAGTAAAATAACGGAATAATAAAAGGAAATTACCAGTATTATGTAGGAATTTATGTAGAAATACCAGGAAATTACCAATAAAAAGGAAATTAAAAAATGTCAAGAAAAAGAAATAGTACAGTGCTTTGCATGCAACTAGTATTTGCTTTCACATTTTGTGCATTAATCTCTGATAAAGGACCCTGTAAATACCGAAGTCAAGCAGTTTCCTTTTGGCTTATTTTGCATCAAGGATAAGTACTCTTGTAAAACCACCATATGCCCTCAGGTACTCTCGACTGTACTCTCTTTAATATTACACAATTAACAAACTCCACTCTTGGTAATACCGTCACCTCATCCACTATGGTTGTAAGGACAAGGACAAAACTTGGTGAAATAATCTAGCTATTACCTGTATGGACAAGGCCTATGGAAGAATAGGAATATATCTGAGAGGATAATTGAAAAAAGAAAAAATATAATAGTGTACTCATCAGAAAAGTAAACAAGTTCCAAAGATTCTATACTGCCAAAATACAGGACAAGAAAGAAAGTGCTTTTCTTATATAATCTTTTCTTCAGAAATGATCACTGAAAAGCTATCACTGCACTGGAATACCGTGCAGTTGAAATTATTTATTTCTGTACTAGGATCAGATTTTTCAGTCTCTCCAAAACTCAGATTAATTAAAAATTGTAACTTTAAGCCAAAACTGCAGCTTGAGCTACTACAAGTTCTCCAAAATACATATAGTATGACATATTTTTCCCCAAGGACATTTTTGTATTTCCTTAAAACCCTTTCCAGACAAGGGTTCCTTTGCTTATCACATTTACTCTTCAAGAAACATCTGAATGGAGCATATCTGTTGTACTTTAGATACCACTTAGGATTTTATTTAATTTCTCAAAAGTACTTCTTTTCAACATGCTAATCCCAAGGTACACCAATGTCATACTATATGAAGCTGTACTGCACTTCATGAAATTCAAGCAGTGGCACATCAAAGTCTTTCAAATTTTTTAGAAGTGTATATGCAATAATATCAAACCATTTGATACACCTAGACTGACTGCCTTTAAGAAAAATCATTAGTTGGTTCTCAGTAATTACTGTTAGCCAAGAATGTGTAATCTTCATGTATATATAGCTGGAAAGAATTTGCTGAATTTGTTATTTTAACTCTAAATGACTAAGCCAAGAGGAAATATGTATTTTTTTTTTCATTTCTGTTACTTAGCATTCTGATTTATTATACAAATACGAATTCCTTACCAATCTTCAGATTTCCAAATAAAAGAACCGCTGCAAGACACTTCATGAGCATTATAATCAGTGTTTTTCTGCAGAACTCTTTTAAAAGAGAAAAGAACCCAAACCAAAAGTGTAGCACTCCAGTTACCTAGCTTTTAAACTGTTCATGCTCTGAACTGAGTGATCAGCCGATAACTGAGTAGTTTTGCTCCCATCTATTATTAATATTGCTGTTGTCTTTAAATATTGTGGACAAAATACTAAAAATCCTTAATACATATCCCTGTAGATTTCCTGTAGTAAAGGGTGTAAATGTGCATCAGATTCAGTCTTCTTGATTATCTGAACAAGTTGAGCATGTTCCGTGACAAGTTGTCGGAGGTCAGCCATTTTTTGAAGAAGTTTTGGGAAGAGGAAGGTATCATCAGGATGGTTGGTTTGCAAATGAAGTTTCAGTACGTGCACAATGCTCTCTTGCATTTTTTCAATGTGTCCTACATTTACAAGACCAGGACGATCTATTCTCAAAACAAACAGAAAAATACATGTCATAATTTTAAAAATATTCTTTATTGTATGCTACTTCAAAGATTCTATGTTGTAGGCTACAGTGTAAATTTACATTATACACTAAGGGCAATGAAAATATTCTCATTAATTTCAACAGGTTTGAAACAGGCTCAAAGTAAATCTTTATTACAGTAATAGAAAAGTAGTCTTTCGTTACCCCTCAGGACAGATTGTTTTCAATGCCCACACTTACTTGAGGAGAGAGTTCATAGTACTAAATACAACCCATGCTACAAAAGCAAGGAAAAGAAACATAAAACAAAACACCCTCCACCCTGGAAATGAACAATCAGCAAGAGTCAAAGATGAGCAAAGCTATAACCTGCATCTGCCTCCAATCTCTTTACAAACTGTTTTTCTGCCCATTTTGTAGGTAAAAATACTGTTTTCTACCCAGTCCTAAACTCATAAAAAATCTGCCAAGCCCCAAACAAAAACACGCCATCGGACTTCACGTTCCATTTTTAAAAATGCAGAGTAATTAGACCCCTCTCTAACTTGAAAATTTGCTGCCTTGAAGAACAAATACGTAGTGCTTACCTCCACAGCAAATGATGGCAGCGACAAAAAGGGATATATCGCTATCATCCAATTCCAGTGCATTGAATTTCATTGCAAAATCAAATTTTGGCTCCATTATATCACAGAACGGCTTTCTCAGACTTTTCAGGAACTCCCGTGTTATAAAACCATTTCCATAGGCTACCAGCATCCCATCCTTGTTCATTACAGATGCTAACATAGCAAAGATGGCTTCATAAACTCCGTATTTCAACAGCGTCACTTGATCATTCAAGTCAAGATTGGAGAAGCCAGGGATAGATTTGGCAAATTCAGTAAGTTCTGTGACAGTCTCTACAGAAGTACACTGGCAGCAGTGGAAGATTCGAACTTCTGCTTCCTTATTCTGAATTCCATTGGCTACCAGTTTTGCCACAAGGGTCTTCTCTGCCATGCACAAGGTATCCATATCGTGTATAACAAATGGCTACAGAGAAAACAGTATTAATTCATTGACAAAATCAAAGCTATTAATCATTGGTTTCCTAAACAACTGAATTTTGATGAACCTTATAAGTTTCATACTAATCAGTTTTCATCTATCAATAAACTTTGAGTTCTTTCATATTTCTGCATAAAGAGAAACCACACATTACTGAACTACAAAATGCAATGTCTTAGATCAAGTCTGCCCTGCAAATGACTCAGCAAAAAACAAAATGTAAATATGCATGACGTATTTGCAGTGAATATCCAGAAGTACTGTGTGTAGTATATATATATATCCATCTCAGAGTAAGACCCAGAAGGTTCTCAAAAGACGTGTATTACCTTCTCCAGTAGTCCAGGTTATTCTTCCTACTTTCCTATAAATTCCTAAACTAACTACACTTGATGCACATCGTGATGCTTTCCTGAAGTATCCTAAGGGGAATACAGACAATCATTCAAATATAGGACAGCATGTTTACACAAGAACATGACTCATCTATTACTCTTGCGTTCATTATCAGATTTTCATAGACTAGGTCTCAGCTGTTCTTCCACATAAATTCAGCTCACCTTTCTAGCTACTGTTAGTGCTAAGTCATCTCTAAACCCAGATCCCACTAGAATGTCAGACAACACTAAATTTCAGTCTCGATCACCATTTTTTCCATAAATAAAAACCCCTCTATTTAAAAAGGTATGTGCATTACAATATGATGAGCTGGTCTCTTAAAAGCATCACATAAAGAAGCATTCCCACTTTCTTAAGAATCAACCAGAACTCAAAAATATTTTGATATATATCTGAAGAGCAGTAATCAAAACAAAACAAAGGACTATTTATGAAAGAAAAACAAAGAAGCAAACAAACAAAACAAAACCAACCAACCAAACAAACCAACAATGCTTCCCAGTCTATCAAAGTCATGGCAACTGGCCTTGAACATAAATGTTATTTCCTTAAATGCTAAGCGAAGTACCATCCCTATGCTGTTTTGCTTATCTCAGATTAAACATCATGGACAATTTTTTGTATTCCTTTATAAATAGAATTCACTTATTTTACTTAGAAAACTGTAAAACATTAAATTTTCCCTACAATCCACTGAACCACTTTGAATGTTGTACACTTTTTCAAGTGCTTAGAACAATTCCATCACATTTCTGTACTTAGTACAGAACTTTTTATGTGCAGGTGGATATGAGAGAAAAGCAGCAGAACAATCAAACACCACTTTTTGAACTTAGTTAGATGTAATCTGTCATGTAAATTCTTTTGGAATTTATCATCATTTCAATATGCAGAAAACAGGTAATGTCAAGGTCTTGGGATCCAAATTTAAAAAGGACATCTCGTCATCATGAAAAATGCTAGTTTGTTCTGAGATGAGTTATAGTGATGCCAAGAATTAGGATTCTCTGAAATGAAATGTTAATGCATAGTTCAGAAACAGGTGGATTATTAATTACCAACAACCCCCTCAAAATTTGTTTTTGTTTAGGGATTTTTTTTTTCCCCAGAAGAGATGATGAAATAGCTGAAAAACTCTCTCCTTTTTCCTGAATATTGAAGAATAAAGGAACAGCCTGTTTGCAATATATTAGCTCCGATTCCTCATCAATTTTCACTTGTAAATTCAATAGGATACATGCGAGCCACTATTACCTGGTTAATCAGATGACTATAATCTGAGAGCCATTACATCAACTTCATCCCATAAATACAAACACAAAAATTAAGATGTAGAGATCTAGGATCTCTGCATGTATATTAAATATTGCAATTTATGATTCTGACATGGTAGCAAGCTTGAAAAGGGCTATGTGGAGAGGTGGCTACTTGGTAAGGTGTTAAAGCATGGTATTTACTGTAGGCTTATGTCAGCTTGTACCCCCAAAAAGGTTTATGGCTTATGGGTTGTTCTTAATTTTTAAGCACCTCATCAACCCAGAGAAAAAGACTGGCATTATTCATATGTTTCTCTTTTAATACAGAAGCTTGTATGCTTGTCTAGACTAGACTATAATAGGCCAAATTCTATAACTTCGAAGACAGGTTGCTTACAATTTTCTTAATGCTTATTCCCATATTTACACAATTTTTATTATGTTATACTTAAAATGTCTTCCCCCCAGATTCATCCTGAAAGTAAGACTCCTATTTTACCACTGATTTTATCTTCTCTATATGATAAATCACAATAGAATTAAAGAAATTGTAGCTAAAGTGAAACAAGTCAGTCCTTACAATCTTGTGTGCTACAGAACAAAAAGCAGTTGATAGCAGAACCTAGACCAAGTTCTTCATTGTCCAATGTTGATTTCCTTGCCGTATTCAATCATTTCTAGGAGAGTTATGCACATTGTCAAAACAGTATGGCTCACAGTTAAATCTCAAAGATGTTGTGCAACTGGTGAGTAAATATTGCACAATACATATTAATTAGTAATGACCAAAGTACTATAAGTAAAAATTCATAGAGAACATGTAACATAACAGTTTGTTATATGAGAACATATAACAATTTGTTATAAAATCTTGGATAAATTATCCTGTAAGAAAAATAAACAGTATAGCATACATGTCATCAGAAACTTGTTTGCTTCTCCTTTTCAAAATAACCATACATTTAAGACCAGGAAGGCTGCATGAGGAAGTGGGAAGAACTGTTAACAAAGAATTACAAACTCAAGTTCTCTTTCCTCTCCTACCATTTATACTGCTGTGATTAGAACAAGAGTCATTCAGAGCTTCTGTACGCCCTAGAAGATAACAGTATTTATCCTGGTATCTGTGGCTGAAAAGCATTTGAATTATTTTTTTCCCCGACTTTCACACTAGGAAATTAAATCTGAACCATTTTCCCCCACCCATAGCAAGAGGTATTCACATTCTGTTTCTTGATTAAGAACTAATTTTATTTCCCTTATCTCTCTACTATAATTTAAGGTTCCTAAAACTTTTTCTTGTTCTTATAGTGGCTAAAAGCAATTACATTTACTACAGGTATTCTTTTTTGTATATTTCATTTCCATATTAGCATGTTATTTATTTTCTGAAAGATTTGCTTACAAGTTTAACAAATCATTGTACCACCTTACGTGTTTTCCAGCTTTACTTTAAAGTTACAGCAAAAGTACTTACTGGATTGTTATTAGTTTTGCCTGCAAGGATGACTCTGGCTTTAACCTTGTTCATATTGAAGTTTTTCAGGTAAGCATCATGAATTCTTTTAGCAAGTGATTTAAGATCTGCCATTTCTGAATCTTCAATATAACTTTCACCTGTTAGAATTTCTGCCTTCAACTTGGCCTTCTCAGACCTTGGCATTCGTCCAAAACGTATTGCTGATAGGAAGACATAATTGTAAAACAAACATGTTATACAAAAACCTACACCTTTTTCCATTGCTGAATAGAGCAGTAAGATTTTCCATCTAGAAAAACTGAGGTAGAAGTAGCAGACTTACTATGATAAATTCATGAGTGAAGTAGTCTTATCCTTTCCAACACAGACAGTGACTGAGACCCAACTAATGAAACCTGACTCGTCAGGTTAGTGTACTACACTGAAAGTAATCAGACATTTCAAAACAAGATCTGGTATCTGCAATGATGTAGAATGCATACCTTTTTCCTTCTACACTAAGTAGTTGTATCTTTTTCTCTCCTCTCTGTGTTCTGCAATGCCCAACATGAAACTCAAAGTCCACCATGGGAATTCTAAAAAGCTAAGTGAGGAAAGTTGTGTCAGGAGCTTAGCAGAGGGCACACACACTGACTGGAGAGATCACAGAATCACAGAATTGCAGGGGTTGGAAGGGACCTCGAAAGATCATCAAGTCCAACCCCCCTGCCAAAGCAGGTTCCTTACAGCAGGCTGCCCAGGTAGGTGTCCAGACGGGCCTTGAATATCTCCAGAGAAGGAGACTCCACAACGTCCCTGGGCAGCCTGTTCCAGTGCTCCGTCAAAAGATGCCTGGGGGAACTCTGCAGGGAGCAGTGCAGGGAGGTAGGCCCAAATTTCAGTGCTGATTTTGAAATGGCTACGGCATTCAGTTCTTTAGGCACTGGATGTTCAGTTCAATGTACCTGTACTGACTGGAGAGAACAAAACAGACCAGAAACTCTCATTTATGCACAAAGGTTATAGTCAACAAAATCTCCTCCCAGACCCAGAATCAATAGATTAACTCTTCAAAACTGGACAGGAGGAGAATAGAGTTTGAATATGCAATCCAGTCATTAGTACATCCTTTTGAAAGGCAGGAGATGTGAGTTTGAAACCCCACTGGACATGGTGGTCCTCCCATTTCTTGGGCCAGTGCTCTTGCCATTTAGCACTAAAATAGGCATGTCCACATGCTTCTTCAGTTTCATCTTAAAACTAAAATAACTCCATTTTATAGAGGGGCCTACCCTCTGATAGTAAGCAAGGTTTTGAGAATGCTAATAAAGCTAGTTACTCTTGCCTATTTCAGCAGCTAACCACTGGGAGGACAGAACCTCACTGCTTTGACTGAGCAATTCCAAGCCTGTGCAGAATTAGTGCTTCAACATGCCTGAGGAATCTTATGACACAAGAAGGTGATTTGAGGCATGATCTGCAATGCAGTTTTGGACTTTAATGCAAGTCCTTCTGTGGATGGCCTGCTCTGAATCTGGCCATGGGTCTATCAGAAGAGTGGAAGAATATCTTCCCTAAACCGAAACTTAGAGGATAGAGGTCATAGGTGTAAATCTAGTTAAGGTTCTTTTCCTGAGAAGCACTGTCTGCAAGTTAGCAGTCTTCTCATTCCCTTCAGCCTCCTATATGTTTTCTCCAGTGAAACTGCTGCTTCCTTCAGCTAGAGCACAGGTGCCCACAGTGCTTTAATAGCATGAAACAGCTTCAACTGAACACTAATCCCTGCCATCCAACACAGCTCCCTACTCAGTTCCTGCCCCTGAGATGTTACTTTGTTAGCTGGCACACTCTTCCCAAGTCTGTTACTTCAGTAAGGTTATTACCAGTCCTGAATGTGACTCTCCAAATGCACTTTAATCTCAGTCAAGGCTGTGCACACAACCAGGCTTCCCCCAGAACCAGAAAGTCAACTTTCCCAATGTCTCTTGCTAGGACTCTAGAGTATGCTGCCATAGGCGGCTTTCCCAACCAGGTCCCCACCCCAACTATCTTGACTGCAATGTTTCCTCAGGAAGTTCATCTCCCAGCCCACAGCTTTTCATGTAGCCCAGCAACCTACTCCCAAATTGCACCTGCTCCCAAGTTCAGCCTTGACACCATAAGACTTACGTAGGGAAAGCAAACTGCTGTCATCCAACTACAATATGCTTTCTCGTGGGTTGGCCTCTCCCAGCTTTATCTTCTTTCTTCTCCCCTCTTTACCAAAGTTGCTTAGCAAGCTACATACTGTGCATAAAACTGCCTTGTGGGGGTAATATTGGCATGTAAGCCAGAGTTAAGCCATTAACACAAACAATAATATAATTCTTAAACTGTATATCTAAACGTTCTGAATTTTTACCATTCCATTTAACAAGCAACATACTTCTAACTCCTGCCCCACAGTCAGCACACAGTCAGCCCTCCCCCCAACACTCCCTGAACCATCTGCCCAAGAGCTGTTGCACTGTCATCTGCAAAATAATTAAGTCTGGTTTCCTACAGATTTCTTTCCTGTGTCATGCCCTCCCACAATGAGGTAGTTCTCCTGCTCCTCTAAAACTCCCCCAGCCAGAACTCTTCCAGTATTGGAACTTGCTTCAATGGCACCAATGGTGTCAAAGTTCTGGGTGAAAAAAAAAAACAACTAAATTAACAATAATATGGACAAATGAACATTCAACACAATTGTGTAAAATTCACAGGAGTAGATTTAGCAGCTGTTTATCAATTACTTCTACTAGACATTAGGGAAATTGGTGTTGTCCCCCCACCCCCTCCAATCTATACCGTAAAAATCTGAGGTTCAACTCATACAAATAAGCATAAAAGTTATCCAAGTGTCTGCTTCCAGAAGCAGACCCTGGGTAGGAACAAGCAAATTATTAATGGCACTCTTACCTACCATTATGTGACATTCCAACTGAAAGGCACTTTTGAAAACGACAGTATTGGCACTTATTACGATTTTTTTTCTGAATTTTGCAGTTGCGATCACATTTATCGTAGATGAGTTTTAATCGAATTGTTCTCCTGAAAAAACCCTATAAGAAGTTTGAGAAGACAATATGTAATGTTAAAGAGTTGTGGCTACTAAACTTTATCGTACATGTGATTTTTTAATTGTTTAGTGATATCAGTAGGAAAGCAATATGCAAAGCATAATCTGTCCGAAGGTAAGAATCTCCCACTCTACGTGGTGAAGTGGTGTGTATGACGGCATATACAGAACGGAAAACAAGAAAGCAGGAAGTAGCTTTCAGCTCTTATTCTTGGAAGAGAACTAAGACCCCAGAGTACCAGAGTAAATTGCTTTTAAGGATTAAGTAAAACAGTCACATCCTGGTTTTGCATACATTTTCTGTGTCCTCCGACAGAAACAACCTTAATCTTTCATATGTGTAAGTTACACAAATGCAGAGATTTAACACATCTCTTCTCTATTCAGCAAACGTGAGGGGTATTACAATGCAGCACAGTGTGTAGAAAGTGCCAAGGACACAAAAATGGGCATTACAGAAAAGGCTATACCTCAGCAGATCTCACCATGATGTCTTGATACTGCAATGTAATACTAGTCTCATGCTAAGAAGTAATTAAAGGGTTAGCAAAGCTTTTTAAAGTCATTGCAACATTTTGCTTCACATGACATAGTAACAAATGTCATTTAGGCTCTGGGGCTTTCTGGCCACATCTGATTATGAACTGGCTCTCCATCTCTTCAAAGGCAAGTAGAGTTTTTAGGATTAATTTATAAGATTTATATTTGAATTATCACCTTCTGACATGGAGCGTGAGAGAAAAATATACATGTATAAAATTAATTCTCTTATCAGACATAATTCTAAAAAAAAAAAAAAGAAAAAGAAAAAAAACCTAACACATTAGAAGTAAAATAAAAGAATCTTTTAATTCCTGGGCCATATCATTCCCCAAATTATACATTAATGATAACATTACTTTGCCCCGCAGATATGCACTGGCTCCAAAACTATAAGAGGTACAATACTAAGTGATTTAAGCAGAATGGGGTGGAGATGAAATATTTGGGATTTGTTAGTGTTACAATGGAAATGTAGCAGGCTCGCATGCTTCTCACAGCTATACTCCCAACACAAATAAAACACTAGTGGAGCAAGTAGGCTTTGATTTTTGGTCACAGTTTAGTGTTTTAAGTTGTTTTAGTGTTTAACTAACTAGTTCCACAAAAGTAGCATTAAAATTGTCATTGTGCATTGCCTCTGCTTGATGAAGGTCTGGTATTGAGTTACGGTAGCCAGTTATGGTATCTGAACAAATTATTTCTCAAAAAAGATCACAGATATGTTTATCATTGAAATAATTTTAATGGCTAGAATCATATTAAACATTTATGAAACAAATGCTTATCTCCATATAACCCTGCAAATAAAGCAACATGATTTAGGCTCTTAAAAAGAAAATTACGACTGTACCTTACAACCTTCACAAGCATGTACTCCGTAATGGTAGCCTGAGGCTTTATCCCCACAAATTCTACATTCAATGTTTAATGCTCCACTGGGTGATTCATCTATGCTACCTGGAGCTGTGGCAAAATTAATGGATGAAGGACTGGATGCTGGTGAAAGGGTGTCTAAAAGAAAAAGGAACACTTCATAAACACTATACTAAACCCACAACAACAAAAAAAGCTTATTTTAAAAAATAATCGTGAGTCAGCAGTGAATAATCATAGCCATTAAGTGAATTTGGCATTAAGTGTTTGAAAATAATTCATATTTATATTAACATACAAACATATACAAAATACAAGGCATATCCTGCTAATTTGGATGAGATACAATGTCGACAGACAAAAAGCCTTACTAAGAAAGAAAGAGAAAATCAAGGTTTTTTGGATTTTCCCACATCTAATTTTTTACTTTGGATTTTTCAATTTGTTCTCAGTTTGAAGTGAATATGAAATTGTTTAATCCCAAAACTTAAAATAAGTAACTAAGTATTCAAAGAATTTTTCATTTAAACCAAGGAAAATTTCATAAATATAAAAATACACATGTAACTGTCTTCAGGAATAACTAATTTGAAACCAAGAAACAATATTCAACATGTATCTACTACTCAAGACAAATAGTAAAAAAAATGAAAAAGAAAAAAGAAAATCTACATCAACAACAGAGACCTCCCCCATGGCTTCAAGTCTGTATCACAATATCCATTGAACCTGTCACTCACTCTTTCCAGAAAGGTTATTAAGAGCTCATCTCGCTGTTACCATCTCTTCTGCCAGCATTCAGAATGAGATCTATTACTACAGCATGACAAGAGATGTATTTGTAGCTCAAGCTGAATTAGTCCAGCACTTGAAGACACACTTAAAAGTTCCACTGACTGAAAAGCTATCATAGTTTTAAATGATCATCTAAACTGAGAACTAAAAGGCAGTTAAACACATCATTTTTCTAAAGAAAAGATTTTATCAAAGTGAAAATATACTCCTTCACATCAGTAAAAAGGCTAAACAAATATTAAAAGGAAGGTAAGAAGAGTGTCTACTTCTAAGATAACCAGGCAATAAGTCTTGCTTAAATATTTTACCTTTTGAGTATAATGGGAAAATAATTTCTGGATTGCTATACAATGAATTAAACAAACTCTCAATTTTACTACTAGATAACACGTTACAGAACCAACACCTTCCAACTTCAATTATTTCAATTAATATTTCCACCTTGTTTGAAGAAAATATTTTCTGAGGCCAGAATTTCTTTTATCTTCCATCTTGCAACTTGCACCACAAGACTTCAGCAAATTAATGGGTGTGTTATTTTAACAGAAAGATTAAGAAACACTTACGAATGTAGGTCAGCAAGTATTACATTGGAAAAAAAAACTTGGCATAGAATTCCGAGTCTTCATTGCCAAGACTGCCAAGCCCACAGGCAGTCATCAACAACAGCCTAAAACCCAGGATTTTTTAAAGTATGATTTTCATTTCTTTTTACTTGTCTTATGGAATTTGAGCCTTAAACATTTTCATTTTCCATCTTCTGTAACAGCAAAACTAGGAGTTTTTGCAATGAACACTGAATACTGAAAATAAGAAGCTGATACTAGAAACTGATCCAAATTATCATAGGACTTGTACACATATACACACACAAATAATTAAAAAAAAATCAGACCACAGAAGAACTGTATTATAAAGCCAGTACATATAAACTTTTCCTGTATGAGGCATATCTCTAGCTGTGAAAGTCTGCAACCAAAAGGGACCCAAACCATATTCTAACAAGCATTTCTTTAGGCAAGAGTGCCAAGGGACAGCTCTCCTTTCTTCCAAAATTTACACTATTCATTTCAACCACTTGTAGCACAGCGGTGCACCTCAGTTTTATTGGTGCAATTTTTGTAAAGTAAAATAGTGATCTACTGATCTCAGCCTAAGAATTAATTTACAGTAAAAAAATAAAAACACACAAAAGCAAAAACAAAACAGAATGCAAAACAACTAGAAGGTTAATCATAAACTTAATCTTAAAATGGTTGTACTGCTAAAAGGTTTGTAAAACCACAATTTCAGAAAGAATATCTTATTGATGTTATTGCAGTGCCCCACAACATTTCAACAATTTCCATTTTGAACCCTCAAAACAAATCTCACACAATGAAAGATCTTTTGACTAATGACTATGTACTATATAGCACTCTCAGATTAATTTTATCAGGGGAGAAACCGTTAGTTGAATAATGCTACTCTTGAGAAGGGAGAGAAAACAGCAAGTTAAAAACACCAGTACATTAAAATATACTGGAATTCTGGGTGCACTTGCAGGAGCTTGATTATAAATATATTTTTGACTGATATTTCATAGTACATTTCAAATACTTGTGATTTAAAGAAACTAAAGAAATGGTATTTGTTTTAGTGCAATATCATTACATCCTATATGACTAAAATATGTAACTTCTTTTCTAGAAATAGTGATTTTAAGTTATTTTGAAAAAGAAAACATTGATACTAATGATAACTTAAAAACCAGCAAGTATATGTTACAATCTAATAAAGTAATTTTAGCCTTAAATATATTAAGATGAAGCTATTATCAGTTTATATATTTTTAGTGTCATTTAGTCATAAACAACAATTATTACATTGAAAAAAAAAAAAAAGCTTTTATAAATACATAATAATAGGAATGAAAAACAAGTTTCCTGGTAACCAAAAACACTCTTACCTGTTATGACTGATCCGTCAGATCCTGGACCATTTCCCAGTGACTGGAACTCTGTTAAACTTAAAGCTCCAGAGCTATCATCACCTAGAGACTGAGAAATGTCTTGAATATTCTCCATCTCTTGTAGAAACTCTCCAGATAAAGGGCTACCTATATCATCCTCCTCCAAGGGAGTAAGTGGATAGAGCTGGTTTTCAGTGTCCACCATTTTGGTCAAGTAGAGCTGTCACTTAAACTTCTTTACACTGGTGGGGGAAAAAAAAAAAAGTCCTGTGCTTACAAATTCAGAATACATATATTTATATTCGATTCTGTTACACACAGAATATTGAATACACGAACTCTAATCTGATAATGAAATATTATACAATATTCTGTTTCTCCAGAAGCTTTATGCAACATGAATCATTGACAGGACAGGAAAAAAAGTCCAAAAAATATTTCAATATGATGAAAAGATATGATGAGATCAATGTATAGGTTGTTGTTTTTTCTCCTTTGCTGTTGAAGCTTACAAATTATGTTTCTATAGCATGCATTATGCACTTCCCACCAAATTTCACAGAAAAATAAGTATCAATATGATTACATATTATGTGAGAGCAGTCTTTTCTCACTTCATCTAACAAGTTTAGATATGTTGATTTGGTCCTCTGTTCTCATCTCTTAGATTTATTTGATAGGTCTTACGACACTGCAGAGAACAAAATACTGCCTTATACTATAATCTTTATAGAAGCAGGTAAAACTAATGGTTTTTGACCTACTTAGGTCAATGAACTTAACACCTTCATCACGAGTGCTTCAGCATATGCAATCCAACATATCTGTAATTCCTAAAGTTAGATTTATTTCCCACAGTGAAATGTTTTCAAAGCTGCCTTCCAAACTTGCCACCAGTGTAATCAACTTTAAGTAACAGTACAGATTCTTAAGAAAATTAAGTAGTTATTTCAACTAATAAATGTGCTGTAGAATGTTGCTGCTGCTGCCAAGACATACTGCTAAAAGGAACTAATTTTTTGCACTGCTGTGTTATACTCCGCACACGTACAGACACGTCTTGATGCAGTATTGACCATTCAATGAATACACGCTGGCTTGCAGGGAAGCTTTGACTGTTACTGTGGTTACTACTCAACGCTGAGCTTCGCAAAGAGCCACGTGTATACTGCAGTTTATCGTGGAGCTTGAATTTGCCAATAACTGGCTATATGGGGATATGCCAATACTGATTTTTCAATAAAAAGTACTAGGTTATGATAAAAACAAGTGAACAAACAGAAAACCCAACCTTCCTTGATGTTATTTAAAGTTTTATATAGAGCTAGTCTGGCTTCTATGACACTAAATGCTTTATATTAAGAAATCAATCCTTGTATCTGATAATTTGTAAATGACAGATTCATCCTATGAAAATTGGGTATTTATTCTGGTTAAAAAGTGTTTTTTTTCTTTTCTCTACATAATTGCCCAAAAGATGACATCTATGAGTGATACAAAGAACTATTGCTTTACATACTAATGACAAAAGACAGCTGTCACTTGTATTTGGTTATATAAAAAACTTAAAAGGATTTAGACTAGCAAGATACCTGCCATCAAGCCTTTTCTCCCTAGACTGATGGCAAAAGTCTGCCTTCAATTATATTTGCACAGATGTAACTGAGGGCAGAATGATCTGCTCTATGGAAGACTTAAGAGTTAATCTTGCAAAAACCTGCAAGTTACACGCAGTTTTTAAGAGATTTATTTTCCAAGTGCACTCAGCAACGTGCTCTTTCCGCTATTTCATGGAAAACCAATGGTTCATATATATATATATCATTGCTATGGTGTTTTCCAATGTGTTCATTACATGATGTTAAAGCAAAACAAAACAAAAAAATAAATCTGTATAGCATAATAAGGCTTTCTATCCCACAATCTGCATCCTTCATACCATTGACCAGCCAATCGATGTTATTTAAAATATATACACTAGTCTTCTCTAAGTTTTCCTCTGATTTTAAGACTACCCATTTTTTTAATATTTATACCCAACTTCTATACTAGTACAGCCTATGTACCATTATGCATCACTCATTTTAGCCAAGTGAATGTTAACCCCTCAGGTACAAGAAGAAATTGAAATTGTATTGTAATCATAAACTCTGGTGATTAAAACAAAGCAATATGTTCTATATATCCTTCTTACAGCTCTATGCACCATTTTACTCATTTTTCGTAGAATCCTTAAGGTTGGAAAAGACCTCCAAGATCATCTGGTCCAACCATCCCCCAGCCACCAATATTACCCACAGTAATGAATTCCTATTTGTAAACTATATTCAGGCTCCCTGAAGAAAAATGTTATCTGAAACAGGATAGCTTTAACTAGAAATGGAAAAATAATTTGACTATAAAGAGGATTTTCTTGGCAATAACTGCCTCTTAAATATCTGTTTTTGGCAAAATCCACTTTAAACAAAGTGTTATCAGGTTGCACAATGAACTACAGAGGAATATTGAAGTAACAACAAAACATCTCTTTTAAATCAGTGTCTGGTAGTTACATTAATTTAAACATTCAAACAATGAGCAAAGAAGCAGTAGGAAATACAAATGTGTTTTGTATCACGAGGTAGCAAATAATATCTAGGAGACTAAGAATAGGAATTTATCCATGATTTGTATCCCCAGTTACAACACTATGTCACTATTGATTTTACTCGGATATGCCACATTGCTACTCTATCACTATACACAGCTCAGTGTATTTAGAAATAACAGATAAATTAACTATCCAATTTGATATATTAAGTACTCAGTAGTATATTGCCAGCACTGTACTAGAACATTTATCAGCAATGCAAGGATTTTCATCTGTATCTCAACCTCAAGAACATCCAAGAAACTGTGATTGTGATAATCAATTATTTTGGAACACAACATTATATTGGAAAACTGAATCAGAATAACTCCTTCCACACAGAGTACTGAACTGTAATTGACATCCATTATAGTCACTACATGAATTCCATAATTTGAGACTATTTAGTAAAATCAGTTTCAAATATCACTTTCTTTTAAACCTCAACGGTTGTCCTGTCTCCAAGAACTACCTTTGTTTCTCTTATAAATCCTACTGGCTTGTGACATGACAAAATATGAACAAATATCTAGATTTGATACTCATAAGGCTGACAGAAGACACAAAATTAAAATCACTCCAACATACATGACCATAGTTATTTCTGGAAGAAAAAAAAGGCTCAGAAATTGCACGAATGACAACAATAAATAAAACACTCCCTAGCCTAACATTAGCCTAACATTTTAGGAGCATATGGTCACACATCAAAAGAAAATGCCACAGATTATTGTGCGCTATCTGACAGAGATTTTATTGCTAAACCATCTGCATGGATTCAGACCAATGCTTCCAATCTCATGAAGACTTGAGCTGCAAAATAACTTTGGAGATGCAAAGGCTGTTACAAAGCACTACTTTTGACAAAGTAAGAAAAAGAAGCAACAGCAAACATTTCTGGTTAACCTTCTTTGTTATTCTCTGCCACTACCTTTAACTGTGAATATATTTGTACAATTTCTCTCTTGAGGCAGCATGAAACATCTCCATAAACCCTGGAACTAACTCTGCAGTTTGCTGTTAGTTATCTAGCACTGTCCAAATCTGGTGCCACCAGCATTTATTACACATCTTACTCTCCCCAGATTTAACTGGAAGATGTCAGACTTCAGTGGAGAAACAAGAAATCAGTTATGCATTTATTTGTGAAACCAAAGTTAAATTACTATCGCTGTAAATTGTTTTGAGGGAAAGGAGTAAAAAAAAAAAAAAAACACCTTGATGTATATCATTTTTATAATGGTAGCTGAGAATTCTAGCAACTGTTCTCTGGCAATCCAAAGTGGACTACCAAATTTGTCTCCCTAAGGAGCCATCAACAGAAAAAGGAAGAAAGGAATGGCAGAGATTATGATCAGCACTGCTCCTCCAGTGTGCTGAGTGTAACGGCATTGCTCATGGCACAGAAACATGACGTTCCTCTGCGGACGTGTAGCAAGAGTATCCCAGTATCGCTGGGGAAGTTTCAGGAAGCACCAGGCTCTGGGTAGCCAGCCCAGTGTTACTTGACGCTACCTGCTGAATCACACCCGCCTCTACAAGTGCAACCTCTTAGTCCAGCACAAGTATTTTTAAAAGATTAAGTGAACACTGAAGTTCACCTTTCAATAAAGTAGGCCTTATTTGACAAGAAAGCAATGAAAAGACTTGATAGCTGAACTCTGAACATGGCAACAGCATTTTCAACAGCACAATCAGTTTTGTCCAAATTGCGTCATACTTCTCCACATTTGCAGTAAATATTTAAAATTCACCAGACTGTTTAGCTGAATTTATATAACAGCTCAACAGCTAGTGAAATATAAATCAAGTAGTTTTTGTTTTTAAATATTAAATGACATACCCTTTTGTACTTTCAAACGCTACCAGTAAATTACAGCTGCTTAATCATTATGGCTCATGTCAATGGTTAACTAGCTACTTTAGTGAGCACACCTCTTACATAACCATTTCTGAAGACAAAACATACTAACCTTTCCATTACTGAAAAAAAAATATATTTTTTTATCTTTTTTTTAGAAGCACAGAAACAAAACATTAATGTAAACCACCCAGTATTCGTGCAATGAACTCCTTTCATTTTGTCTTCTCTGTACTTGTGCATGTTTATACATGCATATGCTTTCATTGGCAGCTTTCACTTAATATGCATTGATACAGTTCATATGAAAATAAAACCTCCGCAGTAAAAAGAGTAATGAGTACAAAGTTTATTTAAATAACATTCTCAGAGAGTACTTTGCTTTACAAGAAAAGCTTTACATGTTACAAGAGTAGTTGGAGGTAGCTGCAGTGTCCACTCACATGCCTGTATAAGTCAACATTTCTTCTTATTCTGAAGACTTCAGAAAAATCCTGTGCTTGGGACATTGTCAGAGGATTTTCTCAGTGTCCCATACAATATTCTAGTCTCCATGCCACCTTTCCTACACCCGCATGCAAACACACATAAAGGAAACTGAAAACAAGAAAGACTGACATAGAAAAATGAGAACACAATTTCATATAATTATTGTTTTAAAGATAAACAGATTTTACTGGAGCTCTCTCTCAGTCTATTATCTCCGCAATATGCCTGCTTTTTGAATAAGTCCCCCTCTCCCACCACCACATTGCAAATAACCAATGAGTAACTTACCTATAAACTTGAGGCAGGTTTTAAAGAAATCACAGGCAGATTATCAAAGAAAAATGCCTATTCATGTAGCAATCAGTAATTTGCTTCATTTTGGAAAAGGTTGGTGGGAGACTAAACCCCTGGCTGTTCCACATTTAATACTTGCCAAACTAAGGATAATCCCTGTAAGGAGACAGATCTTTGAGATGCAAAGGTCTCTGAGAAACAGTAACAAAGTCTGGATTTACTGCATAAACAAATTGATCGTTTAAAGGGCTTGCTTGCAAATATCAAGGTTAAAGTTGAAACAATCATTACCTTCAGGTCACTGAGAATGTTGTAGCTGAATACAGAACATTTAGAACTAGTGGGTATTGTAGATGCTTCTAGAAAACTTTGGTGAATAGGAAGACAACAAGTAAATAAGCTGAAGGATATTTCCGATATCCTGCTTCAACACATAAAAACCATCAACTGAAAATAAAATCTGGCACCTGAAAGTATGAAGTCCCACCTCCTATCTGGGAAAGGATGCATGTTTTCTCCTTTATCCTCTGACATTTAATAGTTTTGATACTTTGTAACCATCCACACCAGTAATATTTTGTATTTTCCATAGCATTAAGAACATAAGACAATTTACAACAAATGAAAATTTTTCATGTGCCACCTCTTCATCAAGGCTGCCATTTGCACACACGTGCACACACACAGAGAAACTATGTTTTTTCCCTTTTATACAGTTGTACTCCAAGATATCACACACAACTTACAAGCATCCTTGCCTTTAAATTAAATCAAAATTCACATACTTTAATTTTCAAAAATAATACTAAAATTGCAAAGTTAAGCTCTTATAAGTTACAAAATAAAAAATTCTATGCAACCTCAGGTTTTTGAGGCACAGTAACAGAATGTACTTATATACTGCACAGTGTTCTTTCCCCAAATCATTCCCCTTACAACTGGGCAATGTATTAAACAGAAGTGGAATCACACAGCTCATAGGACAACACAGTCTATATTAGTCTGCAGTATTAAAAAAAAAAAGCTGTTAATTTATGGGTCAATCAAAAGGGAAAAATATTGTTTGCTTAGGAAAAGTGGGAGAAAAGAAAATCCTCTTTCTCTGATCTGTAAGTATACTTGTAGAACTGAAGAAACAGTAGAGAGTTCTTGAAGGAGGAGCAGAGGCCACAGAGACAAGTGTACTGGCTTACAGAAGTGGGGAGCATGATGAGCTTTACTTTCCTCCCCTGAAAACACTTCTGTAATTGCATCAGGAGATGCAGAGATAACACACTTCTAATCTTACATGGGAAGTGTTGTTGAAGCTCTGACACACTTCAAATATTTTGCTGATTGATACTAAAAGTGGTAAAAACAATATGGGAGTATTTGTTTGTTTTTGTATTACTCAGCCAAACCCGAGCAGAACTTACTGAGCCAGGCAGCAGCGTTTCTTTGGTCCCAGGATTTTCTGTCCTGCTGAATTTTAAAAGATGTGATCCAAAAAGAGAGAGGAAAGGCAAGATTTTCTTACTGAAAATTAACAATCTTTATCAACTTTTCCATACAAGTAATTTGCCAACACCAGAAGCAAACACTTGTAAAGACAGGACTAAAACAGATGAATTAACATGCTGCACAAGCAAGTCAACAGTAAGAAGATGCACACAAGCAGTGCTGATTAATGATAGGTTAGGTGTGAACAAAACCACATGAGCAACTGACTGCACATTACATTAAGCAGAAGCATTCTTTAACTAGATGTACTCTATCAGACTGTCAGGGAAATACACAATACTTCTGTGGTGCAGCACCAGCTATTAGCCCACCACGACTGGAAAAAATTTACTGATAAAGCCAACGTGACTTATTTAGGCAAAGTGTTGAGATTTTAAAATTAAATCTATTTTGTGACATATGCAGAGCAGAAGTTTTCCAGCTCTGTAGCAAGGTACAACAATGTTGCCAGAAACTCTTATCATGCAATATACATGATATTTGGCATGCAGATGCAGGTTCCCACCAGTTAAAAAATAAATAAATAAAAATCCTCAGTTCTTAACATGTAACCATATTGTTATTCAGTTATTTTTACTTTGAAATAGTAAGGAAATGTCTTTATAAAACTATAAAAGATCATTTACATAACAGTGCTACAAATCCACACTTTTCCTGGTACAAACCACTTAAAAAAATAAGAATATATATAAGGAGATATTAAAATAAGCAACAGCTCTTATTTGGCAAAAAGAGTATTACCAACAGTAAAACATAACAGCATACAAACTCTGTAAAGAAAACTAACAAGGGTTGTCAAACAGGTAGCCATACTAAACATGAAAGATTCCTTACCTAATATTCAAGTACATAGGAGCCACAATGCAGAATATTAATAGAAGTTTAAGGCTCTAGGAACATCTGTTTAACACTTATGTCCCTCTGCTTAACACTTAATGTCCATCCCAAGCAAAAATCTAAAGCCTTAACCTGTACGATTATAAAAACACTCAGTTAAAGGCAAAACATTCAAAGTCATCCTGGACCGCTAAATAAAATACTATCATATCTCCTTATAAAAGAGAACTTTGAATCACTTATAACTGCAGTATATACAGAGGCACAGTTTAAAATTTAGCATTTGCAGCAATATCATAACCTTTAAAGACCAAAAAGCCTAAAATACCTATGGAAAAAATTCCTTAACACTGCTCAGCTGTTAAAATTTGGGCAGACCCTATACAGAAAGAGGCAGGAAAAAAGTGACTAATCAGCAAGGCGGGGGGGGTGGGTAGGCAGATTGAAAAAATACAGAAGCCAATGACATAATCTCTAGTGGTCACTATACAACTACTTTGCATTTACTGAGCCAGCTTCAATCCCTGTTGGCATCTCCCTGTAGCTTCTTTCCAAGATTTAGTGGCAGAGGGCAGAAGCTACTTCATGGGTCCTGCCTCTCTGAAGTGGAATCTCATTGCCTAGAATATATTAGAGAAGGATAAATGTCTTTGAACAGGGCAACTCATCCCCCTTCTAAATGCAACATTTCTGCTTTAAAACCGTTTAGCAGCTTTCTATACCTTCATGTTTATATATTCATTATTTCCTCAGATTTTTTAAGTTATGTAACACATTCATTTTATATAAAGTAGTTGCAACAATTTTTTGGTTTTGTCAAGATTGCTGTTCAAGAAGTGACTAGTAACAGAACAGCAACAGCACTGTCCAGGAGGTAATTAAACTATTTCTTCCAAATTGAATACCCTCTCACAGGACAGAAGCAATTACTAAGGGAGAAGAAAAAATACAAAGCAGGAATTAATTTTCAGCAAACAGGCATCTCACCTCACGTCAAGCACCTCACTTACACATCTGAGTAATGCAGAACTCAATGGACTTTCCAGAGTGTGACTGGTCTTTGAGACCACAATTACAAATTTAAAAGCAGGACTTTTAAACCAGATCACTTCCCCAATCCAGTTCACTGCAAAGCCTTACAAATATTTGTGCTGGCTCAACACAGGGAGCAGAAAAAGCAGTTGGGGAGAGGGACAGATGTGCTGCACAGCCAACAAATGTATTTGTGGATGTGCAGACTGAATCCTCTCCGAAGAATCCAATGACTGTATCAACAGTCTAGGCTTCTAAATTAGGCTCTTGCATTGCCTGAAGTAAAGCAGCCCTGCCACTTAAGTGGCTGTTGGGCGCAGAAAATGGCTCTACAGATCAGACAGCCTCTGTATTAGACTAAGCAGTATCATCTTTTGATATGGCCATAAGACTTCCCTATAGGCTGGGGAGCTCATGCACATCCCAGTTATTCATTATTCTTCCAACAGTAAAAATCTCTTAGAAATCCAGTAAATGGAAGATACAGGCATTTACTCTCAGCTGAAACAACAACACTCCAGGCTTCCCACCCCTGAAGAAAAAAAAAAAATAATAGTTCCAGTGCTAGAAACTCTGAAAGATGTAATCTAGCTCAAAGAAAAAATAAAATAACATCTTATCAAATGGCTTCCTAACAGGAAATTTTAAATTCAACAAGCCCCTCAAGAACAGGGGAAATAGGAACTCAGTTGAGAACACTTTACATTTACATATATGACACCTACACTGACTAAATATTAGACCAGGAAATACATTTCATCTGAATTTTGTATTTGATCTACAACATTAGCCTAGTCAACCTCTAGCAGACAGATCTTGACTTATAATGTACAGAAATACCACAGCTCCAAGTTATCAGTATGATGAGATCTGAAGCCTGTCTTTAAATTAGCCACTGCTAACCCCTTGAACAACAGGAGCCAGATTTGACTTTGTCAGCAACAGGACATAAAGGTTTTGCAACTTTGTCTTCAGGCTCCAGAGACAAGACTTACAGGTCTATCACCTCAAGTTTACATTTATCTAAAGCCATATTTGTTTTCTTCCACGTAAATGGACATCAGATATATCAAATATGACAGTACTCAAATTTGCACCAAGGTCCTTCTGATAAAACAAAAATTCCATTTTTCTTAGTTCATTTCTTTAAAGAACGGAGATTGTGTTGTTGCTTGAACTGACACAAAGCTCAAACAGATTCACATCTGTATTTTTATATGGAATACCAACATGACATTCAGAGATTTTGCTTTGTTTTTTCCTCCTCTAAATGTGAATTTTCATATCCAAAAGGTGAATACCTCACTCATTTCTGTAACTGGGAATAGAAAGATCAGACTTTACTTTTCATCCCTAGTGAAGGCTAAGCAGAAACTTATATCAGAAGTAGCTATATGCCAAAGTAAAGCATTTAAATCTTTCTTTTAAATCTATGTCTGCTGAATCCTTTAAATTCTTCTAAGACTTGACTCGTCAGGAATTCAGTACAAGTAAACAAACTACAGAATATTATATCAGGACTATTGGTAAGCAAGACTGTTAACCTTCACTTTACTATTTTCTTCAAAAAGTGCTTTGATGGGGTCTTTGCTTTAGTTTTTAATTGCAGTACAACCCAGTCTGATCTATAGATGATTCCTGACTCTAAAACAGGTAAGTACCAGCAAAGTCATAAGGGGGAAACTTTGCGGAAAAATCTTTCGTTTTCCTTTGACTTTTGCTGTCGAGATGCCCAGAAATCCTGAAAAAATGGCAATTTGTGATTTTTTGCCTTTCTCCATTTATCCTGGTTTTGGTTCCACTTTTACAGAAAATAATGAGCACTGACACATAGTTGAGAATTGACTACATGCTTAAAATTATAGAATAGGCATACTATAATTAACATGACATTAAAAAAAAACAAAAAACAGCCTAGACAACAGTATGTGGGAAGTTCATTCAATTTACCATGAAAGCAATTATTCAGATTGGAATTAATAACATCCCATATTTTTGAGGCTTCAATACAGACATAAGTATATTTTATTAATACAAGAATCAAAAAACCAATAGGAATGTGCTTCAAGAAACCCACTGCAACATCTTAGTAATCACTATGTTACAGAGGACGTGGTGTTCTCTGATACGTGCTCTCTTTCAAGTCCCCACAACTACTTCTTACAGCTCATCAGTTTCTAATAAAACCCCCACTTCATTGTTATATATACATCTATGCTTGCAGCACACTCTAACTTTTTTTCTTTTCCTCTCTCCAGACAATCACTGGCTTTGCTCTTTATTCAATGCTGTTTCAGTGTCCATGTCTCTTCAGGTCCCTGTTATATTCTACTCAAATTATTCCATACTTGAACGAGATTCAAATGATTATACATGTTAATCATAGCAGTCATAGCAATTTGCGCTTCAAGCTTTAACAGATTCTAAATCATTCACTGACAGCATCTTGTAGGCAATGCAGCTAAAATAATTTAGTGTTTTGCACAAAGGTGCTTTTTGTGTTTGCTGAACACTTACATGTGAAGACCATGACTACTGAGAACCAAAGATACGACGCATCATTTAAGAGGCCATTTTTTGTACATGTACATTAAAATCTAGGATTAGATTTATGATTGATATTTGAACCAATGCAAGGTCACATTCAGACAAACATGACTTTTATGTATTTGCTATTTGATCCAAGACCAAGGTCACGTTCATACAAATGTGTCATCTGAGTACTTGCTATATTTTTATTACCACGTTAATGAACACAAAGCTCTTCTACTTTCCCCATATGTCCCCAAACTCCTTATTCATTTTTGGAAGTCATCTGGCTTCTTTAAGTTTTGCATTACTGTCCAAACATCTGACAAGCTAACTACCTAAGCCAGTATTTTGAATCAATTAACAGCTAGGAACACCTGGACTTCCCAAGTCAGTGTGCTCAAACTGAGGATAAACCTACTTGCATAGTATGTCCAGAATTAAGAGAAGTTAAAAAAAAAAAAAAAGTCTTATGAACTGCATGAACATATTAGATGTCATAAAACCATTATCAATGCTCTTTTCTAAAAATAGTATGTAAAAGTAAGTTTTAGTGGTTAAGTCAAAGTTGGTTCCTATGTGTACAGCATTTACCAACAGCCTACACATCTGTCTTAACATGCTGCTCACTGAGAAACAAGATCATTGAGACTACATTGAAATGTTGTAATTGTTCCCTTACATGTGTGAGTAATGCATCTCAGATTATGCAAAGTGACTTCTCAACAATTTTCTAACCATACCCTGACATTCTACAGAGATTTCCTTTGTTGAAGGATAAAGATATCTGAGGGTAAAAGGCAAATACAAATTGCATTTTAATGTGGTGACTAAATGATTATCTCCAATATAATCAAATTTTGAGTAAATAAAATGTAAGTCTATTGCTAAGTTTCCTGCAGAGTATATTTTTATTACATATGGTAAAAATAAACTTCAGAGGGTGAAACACTAAAGACTCTGTGCAAACAAAATTGTCCATTAAAATTATAATCTGATACACATAGAAGAAGTGCCAGGTAGGTTTTTTGGTCATTTTCCATTAAACATATTGATGATGCTGTTACATAAACACCTATAACTCAGAAATTTTACTTGTTCCTGTGCTTGATTTAAAAAAAAAAAAAATCACAAATCATTGTCCTATTCAAAAGGACATCATAACTTTTACAAGCAAAGATGTCTAGCAGCTCTTACTAACAAATGTGAGACTTTAGACAGACTATATTTATAAAAAGAAATAAAAAATCAATTGCCATTAACTTATGGAATCAAGCAAAGACTTAGATGATTTAGTGAGAAGCAATTTCTAAACCTCCAATAACATTGCAACAATCTTTAGGGTTCATGTATATGCATGGATGTCTTAAAATGTGTTCTTATAAAGTCGGATAAAAGAATTGCATTTGTTTTATCTCCTCAGACCCTTATGTGTGGTAGCAATTGGTATATATTGGCAATAATTTCTTCCTGGCAGGACTGGTAATAACATACTCTTAAAACTAAGAATTCTTGGTGTCTTGTAAATAGAAATACCTGCCTTAAGTATAAATTCATAGTAAAACGAAGGCTGAGAAATAGTTAACTCATCATTTGTTTTGTGAGCATACTTATTATTCCTGTATGATTTCATCCTTGCTTATTCTTCAAAGCAAAGCAATGTTCCTACAACAAAAATACTTCAACTGAACACAAATGCTAGGCCTCAAATTCTGCAACACAATCTACAATACTTTAAGGATACCAAGTAGTTTTGTTACCTCGTAAAGAGATTTTTGAAGTTGTATATAACTGAGTTTAAACAACGTGATAAAAACGTGACAGCATTACATTGTGACAGTAACTAAATATGGAAGGTAGAATTCATATTGGTATTCACTGTCAGTAACATTAAAACAGTGGAAAAGGGGTAACTGCTGTTAGAAGAAATAAGACACTTTAATTTCTATTGATTTGCTTCCCAAGACCTAACATTTTCATACCATTGCAACCCCACATCATCCTATTGTGACTCCCTGATCTTTCCCTTCCTCACAATACTTCCCTCTCCCCACGCAACGTCCCTGAACTACTGACTGGGCAAACAGTGAGCACACGCTGTAAGCTGGCTCAGAGCTGCATGTTGCAACCAGTGCTCCTGTGCTGATTGGCAATTAACAGGCCAAATAGAACAGAGAATTGTTGAATTCTTATTGCATCATTTCCTCAGCTGGGTCAATAATGTGTTTTCCCTCTTTCTGTCGAGTTATCAACTTCCAAAAAAATTATGCGACTCCAATACCTTTGCAACCACCACTCCTCGGTCAAATTTGGCAAGACTTGCAGGTTCAAAGTTATTGGAAGAGGAAGGCAGACCATACTGCATATACCTGACTTTTTGAAGTAGCAAGACTAAAGAGATGAGAAAGTAATTCTGAAGACAGTTATCAATACATCAGTTTATGAGCATAACTCTTCTTTTGCACTTACTAAGGTTTGTAGAATACACAAATGGATGCCTGAAGTTATGTTAGTACTTGAAGTATTCTTCTAGTTTTCCAGGATCCCTCACTTTGACTCCTAATTGCATACTTTATTAAGAAAAAGACAATTGGCTGTCCTTGAAATAGTGGTTAAATTTTCACTTTGGCTGAGGACTTCTGACCTGTAGGCAAAAACAGTAGTTCTTACAGAGATTCTAATGGCAACATCTTTCCTGAATAAAGAAAAGAGCTATTGTCTTGGAACAATAGTTTTTTAATCGAGAGAGAGAGATGGATTCAATTAAAATTACTCAATGCAAACAGGTGAAAGATGGTTTGGATTTTCTAGAATATTGGTTTAAGATCGTTCCTTTTATCACTGAGATTATGCAAAGCTTCACTTGAATCTTCACTGTCCTTCAACCACAACCTGGGACTTGCAATCCCCTTCTTTAGGAGCACCTAGTCAGATAAAACTTCTCCACCTGGTGAATTCCCACATTTTGCAATTCTTATTTCATTACACAAGCCCCATCCTCAAAAATCAAAACAAAAAAAAACCACAACTTTGTATCTGTATGTGTAACTACAGTAGCTCTCCTACTTACGACCAGCATTCCTTTACAAGGTACATGAAGCCCTTCAGTTTCCTCTTTTCATCTACTGCTTAAACTTCCATCTAGGGTTGGTCTCATTGTTTTGGCCTGGGACAAAAACAAAGTTACTTTGATATCTAATGCTGCAACTTCTGATTCAGAGATCAACAACAAGAAAAATATTTTGCCTCAAGTATACATCCTTTTCAGTTTCCAGCACTCTCCCCATCCCCAAATCTCAGGTTTCGGTTTTTGGCTTTACCCCAGCATGCTCAGCTTCAATAGTCTTTCAGCTGTCTTATCCTTCTCTTTCATAAGCTGTGTCAACCCACCCTCAAATCACCTCCTTCATCCCCTCGGGTCCTCTAGTCTTCCATCTCAGCTCCTCTAGTATCTGCACAGCTGCACTCTTCTCACCATCTGCAACCCCCTGCATGATTTATCATCAAACGTAACAGACCATGATTATTCACTATTTAAAAAGCTACAGTGGAATTTACATCTGTTTCTGGAAGAGATTCAAGAAGCCTGAATTCGCCTTCTTAGTGGAGAAGAACACCACTGTGCATTTTCTGTGGTTTTATTTCACTGATAAACTTCATTCCCCTGCCCAGACATACTAGCAAAGCATATTTGATAACCTAAATTCAGTTTAGTAAGATTTACATCCAATAAAAGAGACTGACCTTCAAACAAGTTATTACAGATTAAGGTTCTTTCTTCTGGAAATTAATTGAGTAATCCCAATGAGCTAGCTTTTGTACTCTTCTACCAGTAGACTAATGCCTTCTATAAACAGCACCTGGAATTGCTTGGTTTACTTATTCTTCAGTGTATTACAATTTTACTCATTCCTTCAGAGTATTTTTTACATGCTCTCATTGCTCAATGATTACATTTAAATAATAAAAAAACCTGCTAAAAATAAACTAAGTTTGATTTAATGGCGTGCCACAACTCAGAGCATCCAGAGTGGAATGTGAATCAAAATTCTTTCACTTTTTGTTGTTGTCAAGAAAAAGGTCTTCAGTTTTGTTCCAATAATTTAGAAATTCCTACCATAAGAAGCTTTTCTGCATGACAAATGTATCACCCAGAAACAAAGTTTACATTGAAGTAACATTGCAGACTGGAGTCCTAGCAACAGGTATGAATGCAATGAATCTACATCTTTTGGCAAATGGACATCAAGTACTTGTGCTTCCAAGCTACTGACATGTCAGAGGATATACTTGGTTCACATGACTTCACAGTTCTAAATCAGGTCACTTGCTACAGTATAGAGATCACAAGCCTCACACTCCTGCATGATCAAAAACATCAAAATATAACCAATTATTTTCCTGACATCTAAGCTCTCTGCTCATCCTTCACATGATGTAAAGGGTATCTACTTATTGGTTTAACAGCACTGTATTAACAATAGTATCACCACTGCTGCCTGCCTGCTACTCCACCTCTCCTCCCCACTTTTTTTTTTTTTTTTAAACCAAGGAAGAAACTGAATTACAGCAAGGTGGGAAAAAGAAGACAAAAACAACCAACAGACCAATGAAACAGTCAGGACAAGAAATTTTGTTTACAGAGTCCCACATATACTTTCATATATCAGTTTGAATTTAATTTGTAAGACATTTTAGCTGACAGAATAGAACTTTGAGAAAGCAGTTACAAGGGGGACAGCACTCAGCCCTCTGCAAAGCCACACAGAAGTTTCAGGTTGCAAAATCAAGTTGCATTAAGGGTACAGCCAGCTTAAGTAACTAATAGCTCCATGACATCAAAAGGATGTCCCTGCCATAGCTCTGATATTGTCAGTCCTGCACTCTCCCCTCTTCATTTCCAGCCACGCAGCTCCAGCCTACCTTTGGGCTGGCTCCCACACTGTCTGACCTCTCTGGCCACATCTATAAGAGTAAATAAACCAGGGTCAGAGCTCAGGCTTGAGTCATACGTGTTAGCGTTCTCTCTGACACCATTTTGGCCCACACCAGCTTGGTATTCTCCCAGCCAAATGCCCAGACCTGGTTAAGGAAACAGCTATCTGTTCTGGGAGGAAGGCTGCTAGGTGTGTGCGGTATTGCCACTTCGCTCTGGGTCCAGAGAACAATCCCCAGCATATTTTATTACCTAGTATAGACACAGCCTCAGTGAAACAATCTGGCTCATTAAACTGGTAGAAACATAACACAGGAAAAATGTAAATAGCTTGAGATAGCTGAACGGACTCACTGAAGGGCAGCAAAAAGGAAGGAAGGCTGGCATCCACGTTGCTGGCAGGAAAGGAAAGAAGCACGAAGAGAGAGCATGCCTGATCTTTAACAACAGTTGCTGGATCAGATCAGGCCATGATGTGCAACCACACCTCTCACTGCAAGCCTCGTATTTGCAGAGCTATCAGCAACAACACAGAGAGGGGACAGCTGATTCTGTTTTTTTCATACCCACATATCAGGTAGAAGAGAAATAAAATGAGTGATAGCTGCAAACTAAACAATTCTATCTTCTTCAAGGATAATCACTATTGAATTTCAATAGGATTTATAATCTTGAGAAAATGCAATTCCCTGTAACAGTTAGAATTATGGCAGCTCAGTGCACTGAAAATCAGGTGCCCAAAACATACATTTAAAAGCTGAGAATTTGGCAGCTGTTTGAAAACATTGGCCTGTTTATGTACAGCCACATCTCTATGGAAGCACAGTACACAAAAAGTACAGCTGCTGTTTTTTTCAAAAGCAGTATTCTGAGCTGCAAACTATTCTCGTCCCTTAGCTACATGTTTTCTAAAGCTGCTACCTGACTTGTTTCTAGTCAGTCTGGCCTGTGTAACTCCACACAGCAGTCTTTTGTTCCACGGTGGATAAGAATAATAATAAATAAAATATTAAAAAATATTTTCAGAGGTAAGAAACAGTTCAAAATTCTTACATGCTCTTCTCTCTGGGCAGCTATGTGCAATACGAGTACGCACACTGCACCATTTTTAAGTTTCAGGTATATACAGCTTAACAGTATAACTACATTTTATGCCACTGAGCAAAATTTCCAATAACCACCGTGTCAGAAACTACCACAGATAGAACGTTCTCCTGTTTACATAGCTCTCCTCTAGTGAAGCTGCATCCATACAGCATCTTCCATTTACAACAAATCTGCCTAGGAAAACCCAGTAATACAGCAAACGTACTCCAAACTGAATGTTTACCTACTGGCTAAGAAAAAGATTTGAAAAGTCACATTTAACCATTTCCAACTTTGCTGACTAAACATCACTGTCGGGTATTCTGTGCATACCTGTGCTGGTTATTTTTTCCATTTTTTTGTAGGACTACTAACATTCATCATGAATCTAATTCTAGCCTCCATGAGAAACATATTTTTAAGCTGGCAATGTGTAGCTCCTGTTGTCTTCCCCTGAAAACTGCCAACAAGCCCACAATATTCACTATGACCCGTGGGCTGCAACACATGAGACTGGGTGAATTTGTGGATTGCTATAATGGAGCATTGCTCAGCCCCATTGCAAAGAATGCCAGCAAGCACTTCCTGGCAATAAATCCAGGAGTCTTGAAACCAGCCCTTCTTGACAAAACACGCATCTTCTCCCTCTTTCCACCCTCAAATCTAAGTTGTTTTATACTATATTTTTCAATTTAACTACTCCAGGGAATATTTTTCACACATGTTGAATAAACACACGAGGAGGCTTTGTTTTCTTTTATATGAGCCTGCACTATGACTCTAATGCCATGCACTTAATAACATCCTTGCTGAAGCAGTAACACTAACAGGCAAATGGGATGTATCAACAGTAATTGAAGTCTTCACTTTCAAAGAGATTTTGCTAGAAGACAAAAGTTCTTACCATCTGAACACTCACGTTATGGTTTAAATTCAACAGTTTCTTTTGTGAATTGCTGTATCAGTAATTTCTAGTAAACAATTAAAATGAAACAGGCATGTACAGTCTTATTTATGTAACAAAAAAAGAACTGCAATACAAGTCTACACGCAGATATTAGAAATTTTTCAGACGGTAGAGCTGTGCTGGATGTGTAGATATAACCATTAAGACAGTAAGCCCTGCATCAAAACCTTGATAGAACAGTTTGAAATGAGCCTTTTTTTTTTTTTTTGGTTAAATCTAAATAACATTAGGACAGACCGTGATAATGTTTTTGCATGCAAAATACATCACACTCCAAGCTACTCAACAGTAAATGCTCTCAGCTCCAGGATTTCATACACATTTGGATGAACAATAATTTACTCAGCCAGCAATTTACTTGCACACTGAACATCAGCTCTGGTTTCCTTTTACATACTTACCAACAAACTGGACTATTGAAATATGAAAATAGTGGACTAACTTGCTTTCACATGCATGTCAGCTGGCTGGAACCAAATGCCAAAAAACCTTACAACTTCAGTAGCTGCTAAGTGCCAAGTAGCAACTCTGAGTTTCTCAAGGCAGATGCATCTTTGACCAGGTTTCTTTCTCCATTTGGAAAGCTAAAGTGAATAATTTTTTAGTTTATAAATACATAAATAAATAAAACCATATGATTGTATATCAACATTTCTAGAGAGGGATAGGTAATTTGCCAAATGCTTGCAAATACTCCTCATATTGTTAGTGTTTCCACATGTATGAGACAACTTGAACTTAAAACAATAAATTTAACGAATGTAGTACTGCAACAAACTATCCTGTTTGCTTGTTCTCATCTTTCAATCTGCAACGTACAAAAAAAAAAAAAAAAGCTCACGCTTACAGCAGTTTAAAACACAGCAAGTAACCACACAAACCAGTGATGTAACAAGCCTTTATCAGGATTAGAATTACCAGTGAATTGTATTTTACAATTTGTATCCATCTGTGCAAAAGAAGCCCTTTGCTGGACACAGAAATTATACTTCCCAGATATTTAAAAGACACATGCAATGCACTTATAAATAAATACTGTTTCATAAGCAGAAACCATTAGAACTGGTATGAGGAAGCAGAATCACATTTGGCAACATCTCAATGCAACATACAATCTGGTCACACAACGATCTGCTTATATCGATTTAGTGTTTTAAAAACACACTAGATACTATGCTTTTAAGAGAGAGAGATTTTAGTTTCTAACAATCACTTTTATTTTGAGTATAGAGATGATTTAGAGCCTCATCTTACAGGATAAGTACTTTTTCACTCAGTGTCTATTCAGCATTTTACAGACCTGTTCCTGTGAGATGCTGAACACTCTTGAACACTTTTAAAAACTTAAAAATATTAAGAATTCATCTAATTAAGAATTCTACTGGGTAGCGCCTTTACACAACTTCCTTCTATGTAAACGTCCAACATAGCAACAGACACTACAACATAAGGAAATATTACTTACACTGTTTTCCTGATTGTGCCACCTTTCGTGTCACCTATTTGTTTGTACATCTTGCTCAGATTTCTTTCCTTGTCAGTTGACTACATATTAATCACTCTTTACAGAAACTGTACCTCAGATTTTTTTCTTCTCTAGTTGTTCAAAAATATTGCCAAGGTAATTCTCAGTCCATGTATTTACTCACCACTTCACGCAGCATCTTGCAAGGTTGAAACAGAAGCTCTTTTCCATAATATGTTCCCTTTCCATTTCACGTGCACATTGGCAATAACAAGGGTCTCTTCATTAATAAAAACGTGCCAACATTCTTTCTTTAAAATAAAAAAATAAACAGTCAACAAATTTTCCCATAGCTTACTAATCTAACTTTATACTGATATCATATAATGTACTGCTTTTTTATATTCATGTCTCTTCAGAAAAAACAACATGTCACTTCACTTGAGCTAAACCTGTTTTGTTTTGTTTTTTAAATGGCTGAGGTTGTAAATACAACACTTAGTTTTACAGAAGGACTACACTGACATCTAGCTAACTAGGCTCTGTGACTGGTACATGCCAATATCATTCCAAGCTTTTTTCTTCATGCTAAAAAAATAATAATAATAAAATAAAAAGCCCTCAGTTAAGACCACTTCAGTCAAAGCCCTGTGGTATTTTAATTACTTGTTATAAAACAAAATACTTTTACCCCTAAGAAGAGTTCTCACAGAAGTTATAGTCTTTATGTAGACAGACTGTTATGGATCCTGAGGTACACACACACGTCCCACAATATGTCTTTGGGGTGTGGTTGGTACTTGAAAGGCCAATTGCAAAGGGAGAGATTTTATTGTTACATACTTTACAAGGCCCGTACTGAAAAAAAAAAAAAGCACATACATAGCTATATAAAAATAAATACTGCTTTGATTAAGTTGACTCCCCAGTCCACTCAACTCAAAAACAAACAAGTTAAATTTAGGGAGATTTTGCAAGAGCAGACAGATTAAATTAAAAATGTTAAAATTCATGAATGCTGTAAGAATGTTTGTATTTATAATAGATACAAATTCAATTTCGTTTATTCTCCCAGACAAGTAAGGCATTCTCTTCTTCATCTCATAACAAATATTCCAGTTGCAAGAGAAGCAACTAGGAACTGAAATCACAGCAGGTAAGCCAAGGCAACATAAACAAGAAAAAAGCCCTATTTGCAATTTTGAAGAAAGCACTTCTTCTGAAAACTGAGAACTGAAAAAAAATTTACTTTGCCCTCCTTGACCACTTCAGGTAAAGAGTGAACACTGTAATCCAATTTCTAGAACAAGATGAATATCCTAGGCCACTTATCCTACTGTGCTGTAGGACACAATCTTCTCTAATGTTTTTGTAACACTCAACACAAAATATTAAAAACATAATGACACTAAATCACAACAGAAATGCAACCCCTATTCTTTGCTTTAAATTTCATAATTCCCTGTGAGAAGACTACAGTTTTGAGGGGCATGAACAGAAAATGAAGACATTAAAAAAGCAACAACAAAACTGAACTGCAAGTGAGAAAAAGGCTTTCAGGACGTACAAGATTATCACAGGCAAGCAAAACTCTCTATGCCGCCTGAGTGTACAGGATGAGAGTCAATACAAGGCATCAGCAGATTGATAAGAACTTTTTTTTGGACTATGTCAAGTGCTCCTTCCAAACATGGGAAAAGCAAGAGGGCATGCTGGCCACGCAGTTGTACAAACCTCTGATAAGGTCTGGGCACACACTCATCCTTCTGAAACAATACCTTGTGCTACTTAAAATCCAACAAGTTGCCACGAAAAGTATCTGAGAGCCAAGGGCTGCTGGATGGACAGCTAATGCCAACTAACAAAGGTTATGATACTGGTTTAGCTTAGCGTAGGCTTGTGACCACATCACATGAACCACCACTGCCGTCAGTTTCAGCATGAGACCAGGTATCTTCAGTGTTATGGCAACAATTCAGAGTTTATAAAGGAAACGCTTTTCAGTTTTGCTACCTGCAAAGACCACGTGAATCACAACCCTACGATCTGTGTTTGATGCTATTAGGAAAGTCAGTGCATGTTCTATAACACAAGTACAGTTTGATTAAACCTTTCCGTCCCAGCAAAACTTATGCAATGTCTTTATTTGTGAAGTACTACTAAGGCATCCAATGCCACCAACATGCCAAACATCTTTAGTCCAGATAATCCTGGCTGACGATGCCTGTACTCATACAGCTTTCATCTGAGAGCTTAGGAGCAGCTACTCGTGCGAGTGAGACTGTGCTAATCTTAATATGAATACACAAGGCAAGACCTTGTAACACTCCTTTCCGTTTCTGTTTGAACATTATCTTTTCCACCTGCTTTACAGATGGCAAGCGGACAGCCTGGTAGGAACCATCAGGAACACGTTTTGCTTGTCAAACCACAGAAGTCGATACAGGGGGAGCTCCCACAGACCCACTCCTTGCTCCACAGGTATCCTGCTCTCCTCCAGCCAACTGATCATGAAAAAAGTACACCCTGACCAGCCAAGCCAAGGCAACCTCCAAGTGCAAATCCTCCATCTGGTTCCCAAACAGGACAGGCAATTCAAATGCACCACACCAAAGCGACAGGACAGCAGCAAGCTGGCACCTTGTGCAGCAGAACATCACCTTCCACCTCTCCATTCCCCGAGCCCCAGCATCCTGACATCTCCCTGAAGTTTCTAGAATTGCTTTTTGGACTAGAAACACGAGCTTCAAACACCAGGGATGCCCCTCCTTGCCCTTGGACCCCCAGGATGCAGCCCAGCAGTAGAACATGGCGGTAACGTGAAGTAAAACCAAACTAAACCAAACCAAACCAATCCAAACCCAACCAACCCAAACCAAACTCATCCACAAAATCACAGGATCGTAGGATCCCAGAATGGCTGGGGTTGGAAGGGACCTCTGAAGGTCACCCAGTCCAACCCCTCACCGAGCAGGATCACCTACAGCACACTGCGCAGGATGGCATCCAGGCGGGTCTTGAATATCTCCAGAGAAGGAGACTCCACAGCCTCTCTGGGCAACCTGTGCCAGTGCTCCGTCACCCTCACTGTAAAGAAGTGCCCCCTCGTATCCAAACTAAACCAATCCAAACTCAACCAAACTGATCAAACCTGCCCAAACCAACTCCCAAAAAAAAAAAAACAAATTAAACCAAACCAACCCAAACTAAACCAAACGAACCAAGCCAAACCCCCCCAAAACAAACCAAATTGAATCAAACCAACCCAAACTAAACCAAACCATCCCAAACTAAACCAAACCAAACCAACCCAAACAAGAGTAAACCATCCCAACCGAACCCAAAGTAAACCGAACCATCCCAAGCCAATCCAAACTAAGCCAACACAAGTTAAAACAACCCAATCCAAATTGAACCAACCCAAATTAAACCCAACCAACCCAAACTAACCCAACTCAGACCAGACCAGCCCAAGCCCACTCCCCGCACCCGCACCCGCCCCCGCCCCCGGCCGGGAGCCCCCCGCCGCCCCGTACCGTGCTCAGGCCCTGCCCGCAGCCGCCCGTGGAGGCGCTGCCACCGCCCGCGGCCGCTGGGCGCCCATGGGCGCGGGGGGCGGGGCCCGGCCGCGACCGCGGCGCCTCCCAACGGCCGCTGCCCGCGGGAGGGAGGGGGGCTGAGGGCAGGGGGCGGCGGCGCCGCGTCCCGCGCCCGGTCGGCGGCGGGGTGACAGGTACCGGAAGTGAGGTCGCGGCACACACCTCCCGCCGCGGCCGCGCGCCATTGGCTGGGTGCGGGGAGGGGAGAGCGGCGCGGGCGGGCGCAGCGCGGGCGCCTCGGTGTGCCGCCCCCCGGCACCGGCACCGGCACCGCCGCGGCCCCTGCCCCCTGCCCGTGCCCACCGAGCCGGGCGGGAGCGCGGCGCCGAAGCTCCCCGTCAAGGGCAGATAAAGGCCGGCGGCGCGGGAGGCGAGGGCGGCCGTGTGGGGGCGAAGTCTGTGCTCGCCGCCTGCCTATACCCGCTCGCCCGAGCTGCTTGTGGCGCGGGGGGCCCCGGCGGGACCCCCGCATCAGCGCCAGGCCCCCGAGGCCTTCTCTGGCCTGAGAGGGAGAAAAAGGGGGGCTGCTTCGGGGCGCCGCCGGGGCAGGACCCCTCTGGGGACGTCGGCGGTGCCTGGGACCCCAGGGAGGGCGAGGAGGGCCCGCGAGGGGCTTAGTGTTCTGGGAGTTAATCCCAGGCAGCACTTAGTACACCTCCCCTCCTAAATAAAACCCCAAGCAAAGCTCTGTGAAGGCCTTTGATTTCTTGAATCTTGTAAATCTTCAAAAGGTAACACAAGCCACAAGGGCTGTGTTTTGGCTTTTTATCCCCCTTCTGCTCTTTCACTGCTCCATGCATACTGCGTTTCTTGATTATTCTCATAATTGTTGTGGTTATCACTACAGAGAAAAAATCACTAGATTACTTTTTTAATAGTAAATTACATTTTTACTTTCATGTTCTCACTCATTACTGACTGTAGTAGCCAAGGACAGGGATGTCAGGTGGAGAGAACACGGCCTGTTCCATACACTTCCAATGGGAAGTTCATTTAGTTGTATCACACATGCACACGGGGCTTCTGCTTATTTTTACTGCATGGAATCACACTTTATGATAGCTCAGAAAACAGAAACAGGACCAGAAGGGAAGGAAAGAGAGCTCTGCGCTGAAGACACCCTACTGCAGCAAACACCATAGATCATTAAGGTTGGAAGAGACCTCCAAGATCATCTGGGCCATCTTCAGTTCCGTACATTTCTCAGCCGCTAGGTTAAGCACTTGAACCTGGATGCTGGAGCATTCACTACAGAAACAGCAATGAAAAGAGGGTGGAAAACAACCCAGAAGGCATGCCTCAGTGAAAAGCTGCAAAAGGCACTATTAACAGCAGAAAACTGAAGTTAAGGAAAGCTGACACATTTATAGTAAGTTAAGGCTTCTTCAAAGTGGTTTTGGTCACAGCCTGACTTCTCAGCCAGTCGTGCTGCTCCAAGTTCCATCCCAAACCAGGCCAACACCCAATGCTGCAAGAATCAGCTGGTTTAGAAAGTTAATTCCTAATTTTAACACCTACATATTTCCTCACAGTGTGTGAGTAAGAGAGCTGAGCTGATAACGAGGATCAGGGACTATAAAAGATCTTATCCGAGCAGATGAGCTTTGCATTGTTTGCTTTTGTTTCTGTTTGTCCCTCCTGCCCCTACCTTCCCCCCTCCCCCCAATATATCCAAACATAATGAGCTTCTGTACAACTACAAATATATATTGTTTAGATTGGGTACTTGATCAGCTCTTAAAAACAGAACTCTTTCCCCTTTTGTTCTGTTAAGGAAGCTGTGGAGAGTGAGGACACTAAGTATCCACATTGAACTAGCTTTAGGTGGTCTGTTCACATGCATGGGACTACTACTGGTCTTGGAAATGACAAGCACTAAGGTGAAATTCTCAAAAAGAAAGAAAGAAATCTTCATCTCGTACTGGGTCACACATTAATGTGATCCCCAATTCAGTAAAACCATGAAAATATTTATTGAAATTTAAAATGATCTGTGGGCCATTTTTTGTTGACAAACTACAGGTTCCCCACCCCATGCTTACTGACAGTCAAGCTCACAGCAGCCTCCATCTGCAGCACAGTCAGTGAAGAGGACCATGATATCCAAGACATGGAGGAGAACTCTACTCAGCCCTACACTGGAAATGTTTTCCTTTCAATAAGTTGTGTATGTTTTGTCCATGAAAATGGCTGGTGTTGCAGAACATATCTGTGGTAAAGAAGGAAAATGTATCCCACATTTCAAGTATTATCCAGGAGACCAGATCAATTCCTTTGGTGCTGAAAGTGATTTTTGTGTGTACCTTGCTGATAGGATTGCATAAATCCGTATCGCAGTTTGAATCTTAATAACATACTAAATATCATAAACACCCATTAGCTATTTAAATGTGCAAGCTTTTAGAAATCTGAAATTAGATTATTTACCAGGCTTTTAGATGGAATAAGCTTTAATTACTGTTATATTCTATTAATATGCAATAACCATATTGGTGTTGCCTAACAGATTGACAGTTGTGAAACAAGCAGACTTGTGCAGTAGCTGATTTTCCATCTTTTCAGCATCCAGCTGGTTTTGTCAGAGGTCCTCACTGTCACACACAGCATTTCTGTAATAAAATGTTTTCATTTGTAAAACAAAAATGCCTTTTTGGTTGTTAAACAACAGGCAGGGAGTCTTGTAACAGCTATGTGGAAGGAGATGAGCAGATTCAGTCAGACCGTGGATCAGAATTTTGGGAAAGGGACGAGAACAGCAAAAGCTCGTTGTGCTTTCACCACCTCCTCCAGTTCCTGGTGACATGCAGGAAGTGGGCTGCCCCTGCGCTAAAATACTTGCTGTGGTTTCTCTTGCTGATCCAACGATAGGAATTTTAACAGACAATGTGCCTCAGTTTTGCTGTGTCATCACGAAAGACTTTCCTAACAAGGTCAGGATGAGAAGTAAAATGGGGCCTTCCCGTTTAGATATTTATCTGAACAGAAAAACAGCATATCCAGCATTTCATAAGGTGGAATAGCACATACGTGGTTCAGTTTCTCTTTATGTGACTACCAAAGTTTTACTGAATTACCGTTTACTCAATGGAAATTATTTTAATACTACTGAATTAGTATTCTTAAAATAAGTGGCCAGAATATGACAAGAACAAGCTTCATGAACAGAAGTCCCTACCAAGTATATAAAAACTTTTGAGTGTAATTTAAGACTTTCTATGCATATTTTTGTGCAGGCTGAATCCTGCTCCTTTGTGATCAGTCAGAATAGCTCAAAGACAAAAGTCCCAAGTGATGATGAACAGAAGATGATGCCTTGATTTCTTTCAGTTAAATACATGGCTTATATGCATGTGTGGTAGGCAGATTACTGTTAAAAGAGCAGTTCTCTCTCCAGATCAACCCACTTAAACAAGCAAATGAACTGTTGAAACAGTGGAGAGCTGTGATGTGCCCATCCTGATCTTTTCTGCTGAAGTCCTGTCCCAGCATAGCACTTGTTTTACTGAAAGGTCTGTGCTGCTGGGTTTTGTTGCTGTTTTAGAGTATGCTGGTTGGTTTTAGATGCAGGTCTCTGGGTTGGATTAGAACAAAGTTCTATGACAGGTAAATTAACAGGTTTAAGATAAATCATCTCAGGCTCACATGCCTCATTTTAATATGACAGGTTCTGAAGAGAACCAGGGTGCAGGTTACAGGTTTACACAAGTCTAATTTTCCACAAGACTCTCTAGATATTGGATTATTTTTTAGCCTAAGCTAAGGCTTAATTTTTCAACAAAATAAGGGATTAAAGTTGTTATTTATATTTAATTTTCACTATGGATGTTTACTATGCCGTATCATCAATGTAAAGTGTGGACCCAGCCATTCAAATCATCTCTATCCATATTTGAAAGTGACTTTACCATTACCCCTTATTTACTGGTGAAATATTTCATTATTTGTCAGAGTCTCAAGATCAGACATTCCAGATGTCAGTACATCTCTTCTGATGAGAAAATTGTGGAATTACATTTTTTTTAACATGATAGTTCTCCCATCATTATAACTGTAACTGTTTCATTTCTCCATTTTAATGAAAAAAAGTTGTTTTTTTGAAGAAAAGCTGTTAGTGGTGAGCAAGCACTTCTCTTACAGTAACAAAGGATGCACACAGTAAGGGTAAATGAAAAGAGAGGAGATAAACAGCCCCCTCCATGGTCTTCCTGAGGGAAAGCTCACACTTGACCCTTCTGCAGGGGAACCGTAGGGCAAAGTATCAGCTTGAAAACAGTGTATTGGAAAAAACAATTACTCCTAACACTCAGCTGTTCTGTTCCTTCCCAAATCCACCTTACAATGTCATCTGAATCCCTTCTTCGTCCAGTGTAAGACTCCTTTTCTATGCATTTCGATTTCATTTGACAATCTATTACCAGATTCAGCAGGCCTAAGCAGATTGAATACTATTTGAAGGTTTCCTGTTTCAAAGACAGTGTTTCTTTTCCTCTCCAGGCTTCTCACTTCTTCCAGCTTTTGCTCTGTTCTTTCAGTGAAGTCTTTGCAGCCTCTTTTTCTCCAGTCTCTGTTTCACATTCAGTGTTTTATCTGTCACGCTGAGATTCTCTTCTTGGGTGACATCTTTAAAATCTCTCTGTCATCACCACCGTAACTGTGATTCATATCTTATTCATTACTTGATTGTTGCAACATCTTTTTTTGGCCTCCATTCTTCCCACTCTGCAGTTAAAGCTATTCTTTACTGTCCCTCTCAAGCCTCTTTAGCATTTGCACCAGCTCTGTACCCCTTTCTGATGGCTGCATCCAATTCTCAACCCTTCTTTCCCATAAGACCATGTGCACTGCCTGCTGTCCTTTAATAATCATGCTAAAATCTACACTTTTCCTGAAGAGCAAGACAAAACACAGAAGCAAGAAAGAATGCATGGTGGAATTTGCTTCTCAATACAATTACTAGCAACTTATACCTAGTTTTGTTTAAAAAGTGTACTGCATTCATTTATATACCTCTGCAGCATGTGTGTATGCCCTTGCATGCCTAGATTAGTGTACACCCCAAGTGGTAAATTCTCCCAGCATACTTCAGCCAATACTTATTTATTCTTGTCTGGCTTTAGTTGTAGCCTTAATCTAAGGTTCAATAGTTTCTATGCCTTTGCTCATGTATTATGCAGAGTTCAGGAAGGAATTACCATGTAAATGTCAGCTTCCCGTGATCTCAGCTCTTTGCAAGTAATTCAGTCCAGACACAGAAATTAGAAGTGAACTTGGAAGTTATGTTTGCCTCCATACTAACTACATACACTTCATTCTTCATGCACCAAAGGTATAAATACATTTATTTAGCAAGTAGATGCTGTGATTTTAAAAGCTGTGTTATTGCCAGAGCACCCAAGGAGACTCAGCGTGAGTCATGTTTACTTATGTTTGTTTAGGTGCAAAGTCCAGTGACTTGGCTTAAGCTCCTTTTGAAGGTGAGTTTAAAGCTAAGCTCCTGGATTTTTTTATTTTGTTATTTAACTGAGGCAATTAAAGGGAAAGTACAGGTTGCATGCTGCTTTGAGATTGGCAGCACGTGGCAAGCAGGTTGAAAACACACCAGGTATTACTAGGACTTTGCATCCACTGCAGTGCATTTTCCAGAGCCCATCTAAACCACACTTTTACACTGCTCCAAGATCCTTAATGCAAGGGGTTTCTCTTCCTAGTCATTTCAAGTGTATCCTATCAAGTAAAAAATTTGAGTTTGGGTGCTAGGGTGTGTGAATCTGAGACTTACTCAAAGCAATTAGCTGAGTAACTATTCAGCTTAAATTGTTTTCCTACCTTGTTTTCAGGCCATGACTAACTCTCACCGTGCTACACCCATCTTTTCCAGCATTCATGACTGATATTTTGAGCATATGCTAGAGGAACATTTTATGAAGAACAATCATGTATTTCATTTTGGAGCACTTTGCTCAATTATTACATATCTACTAGGTAGATTTTTAAGAAAAAGAAGCATACATGCAGTTGGGCTGATGCTTTTCAGGTGCCACTTCTTGCTTCACACTTCAATTGTCCACGTCCTCATTCAGATATTTCTCACCGTTCTTTAAAATGGTCAGCTTTGTCATGTGAATATCATAATTAATTCCCAAATAGATTTTTGAAAGCAAGACAGTACTTCCAAAATTGCTTAAAATGTTTGACAAAATAATTTGCAAACATTCAGGGCAGGCTCATCTGAGGCCAGCAGCAGAAAGACCATAGTTTTCTGATATTGTGGCCTAAGGAACATCCCAGCACTGAATTCTACCTTTTCTTATCCTCATGCAATGCTGCATCACGCTTCCATTTTCCCACCACTGTCTCTTTGCTGGGCCATGCTGTGAACCAGATCAGGAGGCCTGTTCAGCTGAAAAATAATTTTTAAAAGCTGCAGGAAATAAAAATCATTTCCTGACCTAATTCCTGGCACATCCCCCATGTACCGGAGAGGTGTCATGCTGCGATGAAGGAATGCCGACTGATTCCTTCCATCTTTGGTACCTCTGAAACATGCCTGGCACCAAACCACGGTCAGGCCTGACCAGAGAAACAGAGGAGAAGACAGCAGCGGGTGAGCTGAGGAATCAGGAAAGAGAGAAAAGAGCTTGTTTTGTTAGAAGGTGGCTACAGGGAATTCTGAAAAAGAAGGTGGTTCTCAAACGGATGAAGAACAAAACCAGTAGAACTCTGTAGGACCAGCACACAGGGTTGCCCTCTTTACTTGGATGTAAAGAATATAAACAGCAGCAGGAGCTGTGATGTTCACAACCCTCTGAACTTAGAAACCAGGAAAGGAAGTATTTCAGCAACACCAAAGCATCAGCTGCTAACACTATATTTATCCAAACCGTAATGAACAACTTTAAATAAGAAGAGCTTATGGAGCCGTGTTTAGCTGGAAGATCTGTGTGGGAGAGGGGTGGATACCTTTGGACTTTGTTAATAATTAAGTGGAGGAGTGCGCTAAAGCCTATGGAATGGATAGTACGGCAGTAAAATTACAATGACTCACTGAAGTCTGAGGTTAGCAAACAGACAGAAGTAAACAATATCACACGTGACAGATCCTTGTGCAGCTAGACCTGTCTCTCTTTAGTGAAACCGTGTCTGAAATGCTTCCTTCACTTCTGGAAACCTTGTGGAAGTAATCTGATACTGAACCTAAAAGAAATAAAAACTGTTGCATTCAGAGTTAGATTCAAATCTAGTGCAGGGTTTTTGTTTTTTTTTTTGGTAATAATCCCTAAGGTAATATCTTGCCTGTTAAAAAAAAAATACACAAAGAAACCTTATTTTCTCAGATCACTTAGCTCCAAATGCAGTGAGTGCCAGGATAAAAATCTGGATATATAGTTTAAAAAAGGCAACAGCAAAGCATTCTGTGAGCTGCAGGCCTTTCTAATCTGCTTTTCTGTATATTAGTGTCACCAGATGTTCAGTTTTTCACTGAATTGTTTTAGGGGGTCTCTCCTATTTTTTAATTGTTATTAATTCTTACCTATATTAATATAATTATCTGCCTTTCACCTTCTGTTCATGCTTTGAGGTAACACTCAGTCCGCTGCTACACTTGACTATAGGAACTGGCAGACCAAATTCATCCCATTAGCATGCAAAGGAGCAAATATTCAGAAGTCATTCTCCTATCAGCTACTTGCTGCATGCAGAGTTTATGTGCAGTTCTTATTGGGGTTCCCTATTTTGACAACCATAGCTGGAGACCCCAGAGGTTCCCAAGCCACTGGGAAGCATCAAGAATGGGACATGAAAAACTACCAAGTGCCATTCTACAAGAAACAAACTAAGTACAAGAAGCAGAATACAAGAGCATTTAATTAGAGACTTTGCATAGATTTCACATCTTTTTTAAGTCATGCTACCCAATTGCAGTTTCTTTGATTACCTAATCCATCTGCATGTATGCCTGCAAATATTTGCTAAAGAACTCAAAATATTTGCTGTTTATCCTGGGGAGCAGTACTACAAATATTTGTTTGATGTCCAGACTAGGATTTTCAAATGTATCAGCTAACTCAATATTCCTTTAATTTATTTCCAATTAATCTAGAAAGAAAAAAATCTCTCTTCTGTATTCCTACCCTGTATGTCTCTTTTTGAAATGTTTACATTCTAGGAGTTTACTTGTTGAAGATATGCAAAAGAAAAAGTGCCCTGGCAGTCTCACACATGTCAACAGGTCTCTCATCTTAAAAAAAAAAAAAAAAAAAGCCTTTAATGCAATATACAAATATACTTGCAGTGAGCTCCCTGCACCACTGAGAAAATGGGGTGAAGACAAGGCACTGTTATGTTATCATAGGGTAAATGAGGCTAAGATTAACCAAGGGTGTGAGTGTGCTGACTTCACCTAATTGCGTGGCAGTAGAATTACCAGTGCTGTCTCTCCACTTAAGATTTTACGGTTAGATTAGCTATTACATATTACTGTGCTCTAAAACAAGTGCTTTGGTGTAAATAAAAACAAACAAGAACCTTCTTTTGATCCAAGAAAACTCTCATTTCAGCACAGAGTAAAAATTCTTTTTTTTCTTTTAAAGCGCCATGCCATAGCTTAATTTTAAGAGGGGAAACTGGGTCACGTAATCACAGAACAGCCAAGGTGGGAAGGGACCTCTGGAGGTCATCTGGCCCAGTCTCCTGCAGGGCCATCTCGAGAAGGCTGCTCAGGACTGTGTCCAGACAGATTTTTAATTATCTCCAGTGAGGGAGGCCCCAAAACAATTCCTCAAACCAAGGTGTCTCAGGTTCCAGAACTGTACTTTATGGCTATTAGGGCACCAGAGCAGTCTTTTGGAATAATGCCAATGTTGCCACTCAGCATTACTGAAAATAGAAAATCCCATTCCCTCTTCTTACTCTTCCTTCAGGCCTATAGCTCTGCCATTTACCTTCTTTTGGCTTTGGTGTTTTTCGGCCCCCTTAGTGAATCAAAATTTGCTTCACTAAACTGGCAAAAAGTAATTTTCTGTAGGTTAGTGAGTTGGGCTGACTCATCCAGGAGGCAGCTAACACCAGAGCAGGCCCACAGAAGAGGAGAGGTCCTCAGGACCAAGCAAGAGGACACCAGATCCTCCCTGTCACAGCTGTAAGATATTACATCAGTTCAGATGTTTGTTAAACCACACCTTGGAGGAAGGTGGTAAAGGCCACTCATTGGGGATGTTTAAAAGTAGATCAAGGAGTAGTTAAAATCACTGTTGGGTGGCTTGGTTTCTGATACAACCAAGATCAGTTTTATTCCTCTTTTCTTCCCCCTTGTCTCCAAACCCCTTGACTGGGGCAACACCCCCCTTAGCAAACACCCAGTGTCCTTTCCTGTCCTCTTTAGATGCCCTTTTTAAAGCCCTTTTTATTTTGTGTTTTTTTTTTTTTCTTTTTTATTAGTGTTTTCCATTGACTACCATCAACATAATTATACCAGAGTTCTTGCTCCTGTTAGCCTAAGCAACCATGCCAGTTTTGGGGGGCAAAAATGTTACACTTAACTCAGTTTTGTAGAGTGTCGTCTGTCTATCTTTAGTTTTGCCAAAGCAAAAGAGTCCAAGACACCTTAATAGCTTCCATTTGCACCTAGCTGGAGAAAAGATAATGATCTGAATTGGTCATTATCCCATGATCAGTCCCCTGAACCATATACAGGAAAATTAATGTCATTAAGTAATAAAGCTGAACTATACATTTAAAAAATGTCTGAGTCAAACACTGGAATCAAAGTATTCTTAATCCAAAAGCAATTAAATTCTGATTAAAAATAAAAGATTAATACAACAGTGAAATTTAAAAATCTGTGCAGTTCCTCGGGGAGCAGAGTTGGAACAACCAACCTCTTTTCATTATTCTTTTTTCTGTTTCTACCTCTTATGTTCACCTTTTTTTTCACTCCAGAAATAGAAACTTTACAGCTGGTATATATGTTACACTAATGATGCTTTGATTTAGAAATATACCTACAGATGTTAAATTAATCTAGACAGATTTTATTTACCTTTGAGACCTAACTACAGTGTTTTCTTTTGGAAGGTATTCACATTTTATTTGGCTCTGTGGTTCATGAAAGTCTGTCTGTCCCTGCATAAATTATGGTTGATTTCATGTTTTTCTCAGACCATGTCCATACATTTGAAAGATGTATATTATCTACCTAAGGATGTACTTCAACATCTGTTTTTAATTTAGTTGCTAATCTGGTGGCCCTGCTTTTTTCTTCTGTAAAAAAATTTAATGTCAAATGGGCCCAAGCCTATCAATTCTGTTCTTTAAATAGCCTCCAGTTATAGCTACTCCATGGTGAAAGGACAAACCATACATTAAAAGAGAAGCTTGATAATACAAATGTATGAAAATCCACCCTGAATGTTTGCTGTGTCTGTTTGCAGCTCTCTGAACATGTGTGGCTGGACTCTATACAGCTCCAATGTGAAACACCAGGCTGTACCCAGAGCAGCCTGTACCAGATACTAGGTTTCTGATAAGCTCCTGGATACCAAAGATTATTGGACAAATATGTTTCATACAGTAGTGTACTATTAGCAGTGTACAGAGGGATTTGGCCAACCTCTTTTCAGTGGTTTGTGGGGATAGGACAAGGGGCAATGGCCACAAGATAGAGCACAGGAAGTTCCGCACCAACATGCGAAAGAACTTCTTCACAGTGAGGGCGACGGAGCACTGGAACGGGCTGCCCAGGGAGGTTGTGGAGTCTCCTTCTCTGGAGATATTCAAGGCCCATCTGGATGCCTACGTGGGCAGCCTGCTCTAGGGAACCTGCTTTGGCAGGGGGGATGGACCTGATGATCTTTCGAGGTCCCTTCCAACCCCTTCGATTCTGTGATTCTGTGATTCTGTGACATTATATTGTTTTTTCCATTCCTGGTCACAAGTCATCATAGGGCTAGAAAAAATTTGGTAATTCAATTCCAAGGCTTTGTGGTGCTTCAGCAAAATTAAAACTTACTTTTAAAATATTCATGTACCTTAACAAAAACAACAACAACAAAAAAAAAAAAAACAAAGAGCAACAACAACAAAACGCTCTTTTTTTTTTTTCTTTTTTTTTTTTTTCCCCACTGGATTAATCACTCAGAGCAATGTGCTAAACACACTGAGCTGTTCTTTGGGGGATCATGAGGATCAAGCCTCAGCTCTTGGCAGGCAAGTCCCTCATGCCATGCATGCTGCAACCCACCATTGTTATTTTTTATTCACAGCAGGAGAGCAGAATGCTCTACAGCAAGTAAAGGGATATCTCCTCCCCTGGGAGCTTATGCTATAGCAGGAGATGACACCCAGGAGGACTGGGGGAACATGAGGGTCAAATTAAAGGTCATGATGAAAGCTTGACGCGGTATGTATATTTGGCTAATACTGCTTTGAACTTCACATGCTCCATCAATTTTTATGGGTGCTATTCAGACTGGGGCTCAGCAATGGGCAGCTGGCATAAGGAAGGGGAAATGAATGTACTGCTGAGGTGTACCAGTTGCAGAGACATTGTGGAAGAAACAGAGACTTTCATACTGTATGTTGTTGGCAGTGGAGAATTTTGAGTGGAGCCAGGAGACAGAAGGACACTGTAGACATTTTAGCTCTTTAGTCTCCACAACCTGTCCACCTCATGCCCCATGGGGACTTGGGCAAAATGACAGGGTTTTCTCTCTCTCTCTCTTTTTTTTTTTTTTGGGGGGGGCGCTGTTCTGTGAGAGTGTTGTGATTATTTTTGCCTTGCTGGAGTCACCAGTGTAGAAGAGATACAAACCCAGAAAATTATTGAAAAAAAAAAAAGAGAAAAAAGAAAAACCCACAAACAAATAAACAGGAAAAATATATTCTCATCTTCCTCCAATATCATTACCAAAAAGTATCAGTGGTCAACAGGGTAAAAATATAGCCTGTAAGAGAGCTAATAAGAGGTCAGTTTTCATGCAGATTGTGTAACAAAGTCATAATCCCTGTCTCAGGAGTAACATGTATGGATGCATATATTTCTTGTATATATTCACCTTTTATTGATATGCCTCCAAAAATCTGTGTCAGAACTTAGAGAGATTAAGACAGAAGCAGAGAATACATAACACATCGCCTTATACTAACCTGAGAAGGTAGTATTAAATGTAAAAAAAAACGCCTTGCTTTTCAGGAAAAAAAGGATAATACCTAACTAACAAAAACACCTTTTGTTCACATCAGGCAGAACACAGCCTCAGATCTCACATGAGATGGTGCTGATCCTAAGGGATCAATTGGCATGTCTTTTTGGTCCTTCAGCATAAATGGAAATTACACCTAAAGCACAGCAAAAGAAATTGCTTTGTAGTATCATGCTGTAAGCACACTGATACACTCTCTACAATATCTAGCAAATGCCCTAAACAGGAGCTCTGAATGCTCTGTTAATTACAATACAGAGCTTCTCTTTACCTAATATTCACAAAGCTATACCTTCTGTTGTTTTTCAGAAGCTCACTGCTTTTTGCTGTGCCTCTTTCCAGATGTGTTCGGTGTGCTTATCTATCTCACAGACTGAGTTTAACTGTAGTGTAAAAGCTGCAGCTCTTTCATATTTTTAATTTATATTACTGTTTTCTTTGCTCTGGCACCACAAATGAAGTGGCTTTTTGCAAGGTTCACAGTACAGAAATAAAACTGACTTTCTCTTCCTCACTGCTCTTATAATTGAATGCAGAGATGTTGGTGGTGTTAAGAAACAAACTGCCAGGATAAGCATTTCTCACTATAATAGTCAGCATATACCAACATGCTTCTGAACAACAGCAACAACAAAAATCACTAATTAAAAAAGTAGTAAAAACCACACACAATACAAATTGCAGGGATTCCAGGCCCAGTGATAAATCAGGGGGAATTTGATATAACGAGTGATATTTTAGAATGACTTTCAAACATTTGACAGAATTACATGACCATTTAGCAAGCACCATCTGCACCAAATGAAGATCAGTGCATACGTAAATTATACTCAGATTTACTGGAAAGTAGACCATCACTTTTAGATTTAATAGAACCAGCTTCCTATCATTTAAAAATATTTCTCCTATTTGTGTTACAAGATGACAAGAATACAAATAGGTGATTTCTCTTAAACTTGTATTTTTTTTCTAATAAGAATATATTGTCTCTACAAATAACAAAGTATACCTGCCCCAGAAATTATTTAAACCTAAAAAGAGATATTTTCTGTTTAAATTACTCTCTGGTAGGAATAAAACATTGCATTCCCTCTTCTGAGGATGTTCTCAGATGCAGACAAGGCAGGAGCTGAGCAAATCAGTCATCAAAAACACTCAAGTAAACCCTAAATCCAGTTTTAGCATACCATAAGGTATGCTCTGTGAATAGTTTCACATTACCAACAGCTGGCTTAAAATAGTAACAGGACAATTGTGCCATCCTCGAAAATAATGATCCTATCATAATAAAAATATTTGCATGAAGTAAATGGACATTGCATAACTGTGAACTTTTGTACCAGTGATTATGCTGCATCAAGCCATGTTAAAAACGAAGTAGAGATACTGGAAAAAAAATGGGCATACAACGGCTTGTATACTTCTTCTGATGTTTATAAGAATATCCATTTGTCCATTTGTCCTTTGAACAAAGACAAAAGGACTTTTACTCCAAAACCAAACTAAAACAAAACAGAACCAAATAAACTTGCAGCACCAATTCTTCCTTATTTCTAGTCCATTCAGAGCTTTGCAGTTTTTATTACTTCACCAGAAATCATCTAGCAGAGAGTTCTGCAGCAGAAAGAGCAGCAATCCATTTTGGATATTGTTTGAGGTTTTCATATTGGGCCAGATTCTAAAAGACATTCTGAACCTATGGAGCACTCCGAGTTGTAACCCTTAACAAAAATTAAGCATCTCTCCATGTTGAGGACGGGGGAGACTAACACACTCCAACACACATAACCTTGGGGTACAGTTTCCCCATGTGCAGACCCTGAAGTTGGAGCCACATGAATTTGATGTCTTGATTCATCTTCTGCAATTAAAAAAACATCCTTACATTCCTTTCCTTCCCTCTGCTCACTTGGAAACTTTTTTTTTTTTTTTTTTTTTTTTATGAAAAAGGTTTAAAACATCTGTAACGAAAGTCATAATTCACCTGTGGATGTGATTAATTTTACAGCTGGCTCTGAGGCTTACTGATTTCAGAGAACTGTGAAATACTGAAGCTCTCTAAATGTTCATTGTATTGTTCCATTTAAAAGCATAGTTCTGTGTAAAGCTAAAAAAGAAAAACCAGGCTTTCTTATATATTCAGTGCAGAATGAAATAATCACAGTGAACCTTTCTGCAATAAAATAAAGTACTACTTTTTCTCCCACTGTAAAATACTAGCAAAAGCACAGGAGTTCTTTTACCAAATGAAAAAAAAAAAAAAAAGTTTTAAAATACAATCAGGTAACTTAGAAGGGTCTTGAGCCACCAGGGGAAATGGACAGAAGTGCATGTTCAGCTGTGTCATGAAGGTTAACAGCATGGTTACAGGTTTACCCTTTAACTAGTGGCAACCTGACTGATCTGTCACAGCTCCCACTGAACTCCAGATCAGCCCTGGGGTCAGAGCGATACTCTGATGAAGATTTTCAAAACTACATGATGGTACCAGGTTTACAAAGAGATTCTGAAGAGGCCTGCATTTCTAATAAGAAAAGATTTATATATATATATATATATAAAAAAAATTAATATATATTAATTATTGATTAATATATATTAATCAAAAATGATAACGTTTGGTTTAATTGCTGGCCTATGGCTTTACACCATAATGTCAAAGAGTCTTATTGTTCTGGAGCTCAATTCTCTATTAATCAAAAAGAACATAAATCAGGAGAAATTCTAGGAAAGAGAAAAGGGTAACTCCTTGGAGAAGACAGCAAGGCCCTCTGCAAGGCGATTGCTAGGTCTCTAATCCATTACAGTGTTTATCCAATGATAACAAAGTCGTATCTCTTTCAAATTTGGAATCAGCACACTTTGAGTTCTTCAGTGGTAAAATTTATACATCCCTCACCCTGTTGGGAAGCCAAAACATTGCACCAAAGCTCCCCTGGAGCTTTGGGTGGAGGTACAGGGCTGGGTTGCAAATTAACATAATGTGTTTCAAGCACACCTGAAAAATAATTTTAAAATGCAGTGATGACAACGGATGAATGGCTGCATTCAGGGACATGGCTAATGATAGCTGTTCCTGGCAGAAACCTCTGTGAGAGAATTTACTCCATGCTAACAGAGTAAAGGAAGGAGTAAGCTTAGAAAATTGTCTCTGTTCGTGCAGTCTACATGAGGTAGTCTTCATATTGGGTGGGGTACATTTTAAAGTGAAGCTGAATTCTCTCCAAAGTTTCCTGAGAAAATTTATGGAAATGAAAAGTGTCCCCAATGACAAGCTAGTAAAACCAGAAATTTGAAGTGCTGAGATACCTGGAACTGCTCAGAACACATCCAAAGGGCTATGTCAAGATGGCCTACAGATCTCATTTTACTACTGGACGTTTTCTGACAAAATGTGGAACCCAGCATTTTACTTAACAAGGAAAGGATAGCAGAGATGATTTTTGTCTCTCTATAGAGAGCAAAAAAACAATGCTCTTGCTTAGATCTATGTAATAGGGACGTGTCATGGAAATAGTTTCATGGAAGAGTTAGTTAAGTGAGAAGTATCCTTTTGGTGAGCTGATGTGGTCCTTTAAGAAACACCATTAATCAGTTGGATGTCCTCTTCGTGTGTTCGCAAATGACCGTGTGTTTACTAAATCCCTGTTGCACAGGCTATCGTATGCCATTGGTTTGTAGATGGCATTGTCATAAGATTATTTAACGATGTTCATAGGGAAACACGTGATGTTGGGAGAGAAATAGCACAGGTGGAATTCTCGAGAGCTAGACTGCAATTGTGGTGGTCACCCCCTCTTGCTGTTTTAGTTAATTGAATTAATTAATGTGTTATTTTAATAAATTAACTTCTTGATATTTCTTTGGCACTTCTGAGCCTAAAAATTATATTATTGTCCTGTATAAAAACATACGTGCATCTACGGCAGTCTGGGAAAGACCAAAGTCAATAAACTTTCTATGTTCTTTGTATTTTTAACCTTGTCTAAATGCAAGGAACATGAGTATCTGCCACCAAAAGAGAAGCACATTCATCTACTTTGGGCTGGCACAAATTACTATAAAAAACTGCCATACATGATTCAAAAAGTACAAATACTGCATCTAACAGTTATTTTCATTACCATTACTAACATGAAAGCTATAATTTCTCTATTATGTCTAGTATATCAATAACTCACATTAATGCACTTATCTTCTTCACCTGTTTGGAAAATCCCTCTTCATACATAGCAAACTACGACACCACTCACAAAATTTTATCAAGTGGCATTTCCAGGGAGACTGCTAAAATACTTAATAGTCCAGATTGGCTTGTGGTTTTTTGTTGGTGGTGGTTTTTGTTTGTTTGTTTGTTTGTTGGCCTGTGGCTTTTTGTTTGGTTGGTTTTTGTTTTTAGGACATCAAACTGAGACATGAGTTACACAGCAACACTGGCTTTCAATGGAAATCAAACTACAATTTTTTATACAAAATTCTAACTAAACAATTTTAAGTGTTCTGCTTTCTAAATGGTGTAATTCACTGTTGCCTTTATATTTGCATCATAAATATATAAGAAAAAGAACAATTTAACCAGTTTGCAGTAATTTTATTTTCCAAATATATAGTGCTAATACTTATTAATGACAATAAAGATCATGATAAACATCTGACCTCTAGTGGCAGCTTTCTCAGAACATGCTTTAAATATGAGAAAGAAGTGAAGGAGTTGAAAAGGGGAAAATGGTTAAAAAACAAGCTGGAATTGTGAAAGGTAACCTGAACTTTCATAAGATGCTTTACTAGTTTTTGTCTAAATATCTTTGCCATCAAGATCACAGTTCAGAATCCAGGATAGTATTGCTTCTGAAGCTTTTATTCTTGAATCTTCTGAGTTGATTACTTCATTTAAGAAATGTGTAAATGATTTTCCAAAAAGAAGTTTTCCAAAAGAAATATAGCAACATTCTAGTAAGTTTTATAACTTCACATAGAAAGTTTTTAGTAAATTTCTTGAGCTGGTTGATTCTCCCCTCCACGCACGCACAATTATTCAACAAGTGCATTTGGATCCTCACTAGACTTCATTCCTTCTCCTCAACTGACACATAACATTTGCCCAGTGAAAACACATGCTTAACTATCAGCACTCTGTACATCAAATTTGCATTCCTGTTGGACTAAAAATACAGTAACTATTCCATAAACAAAGGTCATAGCCTTCCAAATTGTGTGGCTAATCTAAATATTAATCCCCTCAATGAGAACCAACAGTGTTGTTTTAACCCCTGCAGGATTAAATTTCAAAGCACTAGTTTGCATCACTACAATACAAACTTTCTCCTAAGCCAAAAACATTAGCTACAATCTAAATATACTTTTCCTTACAGCTTCACAAAGGCTTCAGGCCAGTGAAACAGTCTTGTTAATGTGATGATGACAAATCTGCAGACCGGCTGGAGCAATGTCAGATTCAAAGGTTCATTATTTTTAGAGTTCGAGTTAGAATAACATATGCTTATTTCCTGAAGCCAGAATGAAAACTGAGTTACGTAAGACTCAAATCATTTTGTACATTAAAAACAAGTTGGTACAGCTATATGAAGTTATGATTTCTGTAAAAACAGCCATGGTAGCAAATATTGTAGCCCATTTAAATGATTAGTTATGACATAATAGAGATAAGTTTA